>NW_027361817.1:5440000-5757500 GCF_039654945.1 Dendrobates tinctorius
GTTTTGCAATGCCAGCATTCAGGGCCTGTGCTCAGGGATGGTTTGCTGAGTATAGCCACCTTTTCTCCCATGCCTGTGCTACCGATGGCTGTAGAGTGTCCTGGGAGTGTGAGGATGACAGGGAACGTGGTGCTGTAGGTGGAATTACACTGGGTCTCTGTACAACAGTGCCAGAGGTTCTTCCATGGGGATCCTGTGAGGAAGCCGAACCAGCTGTGTGTGAGCTGGAGGAAGAGGCTACAACATGAGCTGAAGAGGTGGTAGGTGGTGCTGTAGGTTGGCCTACGTCTCCAGTGTGTCTTTGTAACTCCACCACGTGCTTGGTCCACACGTTTCCACATATTTGTGGTATTGAGGTTGCTGACACTTTTCCCTCTTTTGACTTTCTGATTACACAGCTTGCATTTAACAAAGCAAATGCCATCTGCAACTGTGTCAAAAAAGGACCACGCACTGCAAGTCCTTGGAGCATCCGTTTTGGGTTTTGGAAGAGGAATGCTCCTAATGGGTGCCAAAGTGGAGTCTACAGGAAACCAAGTCTGCCCCCTCCCTCTCACTCCTGTTTTGGCCGTTCGGGGAATCTCTTCCTCAGAGCTGCTCCCACCACCTTCCTGTTCCTCACGCCATGATGGGTCAAGGACCTCATCATCTACACTACCCTCTTCAAACACCTGCTTCTCCTGGGTAGTCTTGCCAGCACAGTACGCACCAGAAAGTGGCACCTGAGTCTCATCATCAGATGCGTACTGAGGTGTGCTGACCATAGGCACTGGCCCACCTGCCTCTTCAGATTCAGAGAGACAAAGCTGTTGCGCATCACTGCATACTCCCTCTTCTTCACATTCTAAAATGCTGCTTGGCTGGCCCCCTCTTTCCAAGCCAAGAGATTCAGAGAACAGAAGTAGAGATGGCTCCTGTCCAGGGCTCTCTGACTGCCTGGGCAATTTGGCAGGTGGTGAGGAGACAGATGGTTGCTTTTCAGTGCTCTGGACCTGAGAGGATGTGGAAGTAATTGAAGTCGATGCGTTAGCTGCCATCCATCTGACAACGGCTTCAATTTGTTCCTACAGTGGGGTACGGCAAGCTCCTACAAAGCTGCGCATAAACGACTGTTCCCTGGGAAAACTGGGGGATGCTGAGTCACTGGTGCCCGCAGCAGGCACAGAATCCCCATGCCCTCTCCCTGCTGAAACTCCACGCCCACGACCACGTGCCTTACTCCCTGCCTTCTTCATCTTGTTAGACTGATAAAGATAGGCAGAAAAGTACTAAGGGCTTAGTGTGCTTATTCCTGAACAGCTGCGAACAGGTATAAGAAACACTAATTTTATAAAGTGTGCAATACACTTTAATATGAGCTAATGTGGCCTACACAAGTGTAAAGTGGAGTGTTTGGTGAACTTTTTTTTACAAAAAAAAAGGATGTGACCAAAGATGTAAAAGCAATAGTATCACAAACTTTTTGTAGCTATTACAATGCAGGAAGGTAGCCTTCAATGCAATAGATGAGGCTACGAAAAATAAGCTAATACTAATCTGGCTAGGGCTGCAGGGCACAAGCCAGCAGAAAGGCTCCTCTATCTACTCCTATATAGTGTTTGCAACCAATCTAGCTGGATACGGATGGAAGCACACTAATAGGAGAAATTCAGGAAAAATAAGCAGCACTACAGAAAAAAAGGACAAAGTATGAGGCAGTGACGCACGCTGAGCGGACTACAACCTGAGGTGACTGCAGAACACAATACAGCGTGAGTTGCACTCACACACAGAGACCTCATAGACAGCCGTGACAAGTGCAGAGAAATGTGCACTAGCACTGAAAGGGTGCAGAATGGCTCCGCTGTCTACTCCTATATAGTGTTTGCAACCAATGTAGATGGATACGGATGGAAGCACACTTATAGAAAAAAATCAGGAAAAATGAGCAGCAATAAAACAAAAAAAGGACTATGAATGAGGCAGTGACGCACGCTGAGTGGACTACAGCCAGAGGTGGCTGTAGAACACTACATCATGAGCTGCACTCACACACACAGACCTTGCAGACAGCTGTGAACAGCGCTCCAAGGCAAAAGAAAGCTACAGTGGTTGATAAAGTAGCCTGGGTAAAGCACTATATAGGAAATCGCTATCTCTAACTGTCCCTCAAAGTCTGAACAGCAGCAGCGTCCTGTCCCTAACTGAATTCACAGCAGAGTGAGCCCAAAATGGCGGCTGCGGCTTTTATAGTGAATCATGACATCATTTCAGCAGCCATTCACAGCCATGCCATTAGTTAACATGCCTACATGCCTAACAGGATGTGCCCACACTTCATAGGATTTCTCATTGGCTGAATCAAATCAAACTGGCTCATAGCATTATGGGATCTTCCGATTCCGGTATACGATATGCAAAAAAGTATCGGAACTCAGTATCGGAATTCCGATACCGCGAATATCAGCCGATACCCAATATTTGCAGTATCGGAATGCTCAACACAACTCACCAGCGATCCCGACAACGATATCAACGTGTCAGGATCGCTGGTGAGTCGCTACATGATCGCTGGTGAGCTGTCAAACAGACAGCTTCACCAGCGATCAGCACCAGCGACGCCGAGCGTGCGGCGTCGCTGTGTACTTTAGTTACCAGGGTGCTGATGCAGGGAGCTGGTAACTAAGCTACACATCGGGTATCTAAGGGACATGCGTCACTTAGAAACCCAATGTATACCTTAGTTACCAACTCCCTGCATCAGCGTGCTGGTAACTAAGGTACACATCGGGTATCTAAGGGACGCACGTCCCTTAGATACACGATGTGTACGTTAGTTACCAGCTGATCGCTGGTCTGCCGCCTGTCACACGCAGCGATGTGTGCTGGCCAGCGGGAGACCAGCGATCAAAGAAATGTCCAGGGCTTTCCAAGAGCGATCAGCGATACCAGCAGGGGGGCCGGTCGCTGATCGCTGTCACACACAGCGATCTCGCTGGTGGCATCGCTGTTGTGTCACAAAACTTGTGACTCAGCAGCGATCTCGCTAGCGAGATCGCTATGTGTGACGGGGCCCTAAGAGCAGCCATCAAACAGCTGATAAAAAGGTGATCCACTTCAAAGAAAAAACTTCATACAGGACAAAATATTGGTCTAAACACAAACACCATAAAACACGTTTTAAAAATGTTTCAAACTGTGACATTTATTTTTGCATGAGATTAATATAATGTATTAATATTTGATATATATATATATATATATATATAATACTAGCTGAAGAGCCCGGCGCTGCCCGGGCATAGTAACTAACTGTGGTTGGTTATAACAAATTATAATTATCCTCCATCCCATAGTCCCATGCCCATATACCCATCATACATATTCTCCATCCCATAGTCCCATGCCCATATACCCATCATACATATCCGCCATCCCATAGTCGAGTGTCCATATACCCATCACACATCCTTCATCTCATAGTCCCATGCCCATATACCCATCATACATATCCGCCATCCCATAGTCCCGTGCCCATATACCCATCATACATATCCTCCATCCCATAGTCCCGTGCCCATATACCCATCACACATCCTCCATCCCATAGTCCCGTGCCCATATACCCGTCATACATATCTTCCATCCCATAGTCCAGTGCCCAAATACCCATCACACATGCTCCATCCCATAGTCAACCATTATGACATAATGAGCGGTGGGGCTTGATACACAGACACTTTTTCCCCATTATGTAGATAGGGGCAAAATTGTTTAGTGAATTGGAACGCGCGGGGTTAAAATTTCACCTTACAACATAGCTTAGGACACTCTCGGGGTCCAGACGTGTGACTGTACCAAATTTTGCGGCTGTAGCTGCAACGGTGTGGATGCCAATCCCGGACATACACACACACATACACACGCTTATATACATACACACACTTGAGCTTTATATATCTAATATATAAAGCTCAAGTGTGTGTATGTATGTATGTATGTAAGTATGTATGTATGTATGTATGTATGTGTGTGTGTGTGTATGTGTGTATGTCCAGGACTGGCCTCCGAACCGTCGCAGCTACAGCCACAAAATTTGGCACAGTCACACGTCTGGACCCCGAGAGCGTCCTAGGCTATGTTGTGGGGTGAAATTTTAACCCTGCGCATTCCAATTCACCAAACAATTTTGCCCCTATCTACATAATGGGGAAAAAGTGTGTGTGTATCAAGCCCCGACCCTCATTATGATGTCATAATGGTTGCCATGGCGAGGCTGATGTCATCATAGGTTGCAAGCCCCGCCGCTCATTATGATGTCATATTGGTTGACTATGGGATGGAGGATGTGTGATGGGTATATGGGCACTGGACTATGGGATGAAGGATATGTATGACGGGTATATGGGCACGGGACTATGGGATGGAGGATGTGTGTTGGGTATATGGGCACTGGACTATGGGATGGAGGATATGTATGATGGGTATATGGGCATGGGACTATGGGATGGCGGATATGTTTGATGGGTATATAGGCATGAGACTATATGATGGAGGATATGTATGATGGGTATATGGGCATGGGACTATAAGATGAAGGATCTGTGATGGGTATATGGGCACTCGACTATGGGACGGCAAATATGTATGATGGGTAAATGGGCATGGGACTATCGATGGAGGATGTGTGATGGGTATATGGGCACTCGACTATGGGTTGGAGGATAGGTATGTTGGGTATATGAGCACAGGCCTATGGGATCGTGGATATGTATGATGGGTACATGGGCACGGGACTATGGGATGGAGGACAATTATAATTTGCTATAACTAACCACAGTTTGTTACTATGCCCGGGCAGCGCCAGGCTCTTCAGCTAGTTAGATATAAAGCTCAATGTGGGTGTGTATGTATGTATGTATGTCCGGGATTGGCATCCGCACCGTTGCAGCTACAGCCACAAAATATTGCACAGTCACACGTCTGGACCCCGAGAGTGTCATAGGCTATGTTGTGAGGCGTTATTTTAACCCTGCGCGTTCCAATTCACCAAACAATTTTGCCCCTATCTACATAATGGGGAAAAAGTGTATAAATGTATTGGCATCTGCACCATCGTAGCTACAGCCACAAAATTTGGCCCAGTCACACATCTGGACCCCAAAAGCATCATAGGCTATGTTGTGAGGTGAAATTTTAACCCTGCGCTTTTCAATTCACCAAACAATTTTGCACCTATCTACATAATGGGGAAAAAGTGAAAGGAAAAGTGTTGGAGGAAAATTGACAGCTGCCAGATGTGAACAAGGGGGACTTAAAGAATGAGAGCAATGGCGCCAAAGAGTATATACCGTACATTTGCTAAGGTGGGGCCCTGACATGGGATACTAACCACACACGGAGATATGAACACACACACAAAATGTGTCACACACTACCACGTGCTTCAACACATATACCACCCTCAGCACACATTTCACCACACATACACCAACATCGCCACATAAAAGTCGAAACACAAAAGTCGCCACTCAAAACTCGCCACGCTGTCCCAGAGCTGTTTAAAAGATGAAAAATGAGCTGTGATTGGTTGCTATCAGCAACAGTTTTCTTTGTAGACAGTTGTTGTAACTGAGCCTATTATTCTTATCATTTCTATGGTGTTATCGTCCTTCTGTAAAGCTGGAAATAACACAATTTATTACCGTGCCAACACAGACCACCCTCTGACACAGACTGCAGGGGGAGCCCAGTATTACACAGGATAGGATTAGATACACGGCTCAGCAGTCAGTATCACACAGGATAGGATTAGATACACAGCTCAGCAGTCAGTATCACACAGGAGATGATTAGACACTTGGCTCAGCACACAGTATCACACAGAATAGGATTAGATACATGGCTCAGCAGTCAGTATCACACAGGATTAGAGTTGAGCGATACCATCCGATACTTCAAAGTATCGGATCGGAATGGATCGGCCGATCTTAAAAAAAAGTATCGGTATCGCCGATTCCGATACCGGAAGTCCCATTCAAGTCTATGGGACTTCCGGTATCGGAATAAGAAAAATCCTGTTTTTCCCTTGTACAGCCTCTCTGGGGTCTGTACGGGCCTTTCGGGGGGCTGTGCCGGCCTGCCAGGGGGTCTGTGCAGGCTCCGGTGGTCTGTGCCGGCCTGCCGGGGGGCTGTGCCGGCCTGCCAGGGGGGCTGTGCAGGCTCCGGTGGGCTGTGCCGGCCTGCCGGGGGGCTGTGCCGGCCTGCCGGTGGGCTGTGCCGGCCTGCCGGGGGGCTGTGCAGGCTCCGGGGGGCTGTGCCGGCCTGCCGGGGGGCTGTGCAGGCTTCGGGGGTCTGTGCAGGCATCGTCCGATGGGACTACAAGTCCCATCGGGCGATGCCTGCTACCATGACAGTGATTGACACATTAGCCAATGATGGGACAGTAGTAGTCCCATCATCCGGCTAATGTGTTGAATGTAAAAAAAAAAAAAAAATTACATGCTACATTCATACTACATGCATACTACATACATGCTACATTCATACTACATACTACATACATGCTACATTCATACTACATATATACTACATGCAACATACATACTACATGCAACATACATACTACATATATACTACATGCATGCAACATGCATACTACATATATACTACATGCTACATACATACTACATATATACTACATGCATGCTACATACATACTACATATATACTACATGCATGCTACATACATACTACATACATACTACATATATGCTACATACATACTACATGCTACATACATACTACATATATACTACATGTATGCTACATACATACTACATGCTACATACATACTACATATATACTACATACATACCACATACATACTACATACATACTACATACATACTACATGCTACATACATACTACATGCATGCTACATACATACTACATGCTACATACATACTACATATATACTACATACATACTACATACATACTACATGCATGCTACATACATACTACATGCTACATACATACTACATATATACTACATGCATGCTACATACATACTACATGCTACATACATACTACATATATACTACATGCATGCTACATACATACTGCATGCTACATGCATGCTACATACATACTACATACATACTACATGCTACATACATACCACATATATACTACATACATACTACATACAATACATTCATACAATACATACATAGACATACAGTACATATAACATAGAGTAACATACTTACCAATACTTGTCACATTGTTCCCCGAAGCCATTGTCTTTTACGGAATAAATATTAACATAACAAACCACAAAAATACTCACCCACGATCCGAAGCAGTCCACGAGTGTGTCCCACGACGATCTTGGGTAGAGAACTGCAGCATCAGCTGTTGCTGCCGTTCTCTACGGGCTGCAGGAATCCAATGACGGAAGGTAGGTATCCTTCCGCACTGTATTCCTCCGCCACTTAAAAAAAAAAAAAGCCCCTAGTCTCACTTTATGCCATTGCTGTGTGGGAAATTCCCACGCAGCAATGGCATAAAGTGAGACTAGGGACTTTTTTTTTTTTTAAGTGGCGGAGGAATACAGTGCGGAAGGATACCTACCTTCCGTCATTGGATTCCTGCAGCCCGTAGAGAACGGCAGCAACAGCTGATGCTGCAGTTCTCTACCCAAGATCGTCGTGGGACACACTCGTGGACTGCTTCGGATCGTGGGTGAGTATTTTTGTGGTTTGTTATGTTAATATTTATTCCGTAAAAGACAATGGCTTCGGGGAACAATGTGACAAGTATTGGTAAGTATGTTACTCTATGTTATATGTACTGTATGTCTATGTATGTATTGTATGAATGTATTGTATGTAGTATGTATGTAGTATATATGTGGTATGTATGTAGCATGTAGTATGTATGTAGTATGTATGTAGCATGCATGTAGCATGCAGTATGTATGTAGCATGCATGTAGTATATATGTAGTATGTATGTAGCATGTAGTATGTATGTAGCATGCATGTAGTATATATGTAGTATGTATGTAGCATGTAGTATGTATGTAGCATGCATGTAGTATGTATGTAGTATGTATGTAGTATATATGTAGTATGTATGTAGCATGTAGTATGTATGTAGCATGCATGTAGTATGTATGTAGCATGTAGTATGTATGTAGTATGTATGTAGTATGTATGTGGTATGTATGTAGTATATATGTAGTATGTATGTAGCATGTAGTATGTATGTAGCATACATGTAGTATATATGTAGTATGTATGTAGCATGTAGTATGTATGTAGCATGTATGTAGTATTTTTTTTTTTTTTTTTTTTTAACATTTAACACATTAGCTGGATGATGGGACTACTACTGTCCCATCATTGGCTAATGTGTCAATCACTGTCATGGTAGCAGGCATCGCCAGATGGGACTTGTGGTCCCATCGGACGATGCTTGCACAGACCCCCGGACATCAGCACAGCCCCCCGGCAGGCCGGCACAGCCCCCCGGCAGGCCGGTACAGACCCCGGGCAGTCCACACAGCCCCCCGGCAGGCCGGCACAGCCCCCCGGCAGGCCGGCAGAGACCCCCGGAAGGCCCGAAATGACGGCGCATCATGATGCGCACACACCGCGCATCATGATGACGTCAGGCTGTCAATCAACTTTGAACTTCCGATTCCGATGCCGACTTCCGATATTGAAAAAATATCGGAAGTCGGTATCGGAATTCCGATACAGCAAGTATCGGCCGATACCCGATACTTGCGGTATCGGAATGCTCAACACTACACAGGATAGGATTAGATGCACGGTTTTTATGTGCAATATAATCATTATAATTTGTTATAACTAACCACAGTTGGTTACTATGCTCAGGCAACGCCGGGCTCTTCAGCTAGTACATAGATATATATATACATACACACATGTACAGTATATTACACTGCTCAAAAAAATAAAGGGAACACACGTAAACAACCGTACATAACTCCAAGTAAATCAAACTTCTGTGAAATCAAACTGTCCACTTAGGAAGCAACAATGATCGACAATCAATTTCACATGCTGTTGTGCAAATGGAATAGACAACAGATGGAAATTATTGGCAATTATCAAGACACCCTCAATAAAGCAGTGGTTCTGCAGGTGGGGACCACGGACCACATCTCAGTACCAATGCTTTCTTGCTGGTGTGAGCACAACTCCCATCTGTGGATGTCGGGCACTCAGACCATCCTCATGGAGTCGGTTTCTAACCGTTTGTGCAGACACATGCACATTTGTGGACTGCTGGAGGTCATTTTGCAGGGCTCTGGCAGTGCTCCTTCTGTTCCTCCTTGCACAAAGGTAGCGGTCCTGCTGCTGGGATGTTGCCCTCCTATGGCCTCCTCCACGTCTCCTGGTGTACTGGCCTGTCTCCTGGTAGCGCCTCCAGCCTCTGGACACTATGCATATATCTATAGATATACCTATCTACAGTATCTATCTATAGATAGATGGACACATAGATAGATATATCTATACATAGATGGATAGATATATCTATAGATAGGTGGATAGATATAGCTATATATAGATGGATAGATATATCTAGAGATCGATGGATAGATATAACTATAGATAGATAGATAGATAGATAGTTAGATATATCTCTAGATAAATAGATAATACCAAGCCCGATGTTTAGTAATAAACATAATAAAATGGTACATAAAGAGTTGAATAAAGACGCACACACACAAAATCTGCGTTAGGCCTTGGTCACACTTGTGAGAAATTTGCACAAGTCTCGCTCCTCAGTGCCCGGCACTGCGCCGCCACTCAGACCAGAGCGTTCAACTGCATAGAAATCCATGCAGCCCCACACTCCAGTCCTGAGTCCAGTGACAGTGCCGGGTATTGAGACACAAGACTTGTGCAAGTTTCTTGCAAGTGTGACCCCAACCTTAAATGCAATATCTGTTTAATTTAAAAAATAATTGAAAAATTGACGTGGGCTCCCGCGCTATTTTCTGTCCCAGAGAGGGAAAGCCAGCGACTGGGGGGGCCGATGTTCATAGCCTAGGAAGGGGTTAATACCCATGGATCTTTCCAGGCTATGAATATCAGCCTGCATGATGTGGGGTTCCCCTATAATTAATAGCCAGAAAAGGCTATGCAGACAGCTGCGGGCTTTTATTCATAGCCTAGGAAGGGGCCATGGATATTGGCCCCCCGGCTACAAACAGCAGCCCCAGCCACCCCAGAAATGATGCATCTCTAAAATGCGCCAATTCCGGCACTTAGCCTCTCTCTTCCCACTGCCGTGTAGCAGTGGCATATGGGGTAATATTTTTGGGGTTGATGTCACCTTTGTATTGTAAGGTGACATCAACCCTGACTTAGTTAAAAAGAAGCATCAATAAGATAATTATCCATTACTAATCCTATAGTTGGTAAAGGGTTAAATAAACACACAGCCAGAATAAAGTATTTTAATGAAATAAAACACTAAACACCGTTTACCATCTTTATTGTTCTGCTAATCCATGTGATGCCCTTATCATCTTTAAAAAAAGAAAGAAAATAAACAAACAGTATACTCCCTGTTCCGATGTAATCTATTTAGTTAAGATTGTCCCACGACGATCTCCCATGGAGAGCGGTGACATCGGCAGTGATACAATGATGGCAGATATCCTCCCGCAGTGTATCATTCTGCCGTCAGAGGTCAATGGAGTTCAGGCTGTCACTTGTGGCACCGCTGTGTGGGAAAATTATCATGCAGCAGTGCCATTATTTCCTGTCAGTGTGTCACTGGAGGCCCTGTAGAGAGGTCACATCTGGTGCAAGGAGATGTAACCTCTCTACAGGGTCTCCAGTGAGATCATCGTGGGGCAATCGTTGTTACATGGATTACATCAGAACAGGGAGCATACTATTGCTTTATTATTTTTTTTTTTTACAGGTGATCGAGGGCGTTGGGATTAGCTGTATGGTGAGTATGTTCTGTATGTGTATATGTGTTTTTTTTACACTTCAACACACTAGCCAGATGATGGTACTACTACTGTCCCATCATCTATACTGTCACTGTAGCAGGCATAGCCGGATGGGACTTGTAGTCTCATAATAATAATAATAATCTTTATATTTATATAGCGCTAACATATTCCGCAGCGCTTTACAGTTTGCACACATTATCATCATCACTGTCCCCGATGGGGCTCACAATCTAAATTGCCTATCAGTATGTCTTTGGAATGTGGGAGGAAACCGGAGTACCCAGAGGAAACCCACGCAAACACGGGGAGAACGTACAAACTCCTTGCAGATGTTGTCCTTGGTGGGATTCGAACCCAGGACTCCAGTACTGCAAGGCTGCAGTGCTATCCACTGAGGCACCGTGCTGCCCATCAACAATGACTGCCTACATACAGACCCGCGCACACACACACAGCCCCGCAGACCCCACTCAGACACCTACATACACACAGACACCCCCACACAGATACGCACACATTCTCTGTGCGCACATAGTCTCCGCCCACACACATAGTCTCCACCCACACACATAGTCTCCGCCCACACACTCTTCCTTCTCCCGATCTGCAGTGTTTGTCGCACTCAACTCCGCAGCAAAACCACAGATCTTTTTAAACCTGGCGTTTTGCTGCAGATTTGCCTGACTCAATGGAAGTCAATGAGTGCAGAAGCTCTGCAGACCCGCAAAAAGAAATGACATGCTGCAGAAAAAAAGCTGCAAATCTGCATGTATTGTTCCATAGCAAGTGCACAACAAATCTCAATTTCACATTGACTTACATTGGTAGTGCACTACACTGCGGATTTGATGCAATTCTGCACGTTCAAGAACACTGCAAAAACATATCAAAATCTGCAACATGTGCACATAGCCAAACAGGAAGCTAGGCTGGGGGGCAGGAAAATTGCTAAGATGGATGTAAACAGCACTCAAATGTAATGGGAAGACAGATTGGGCACATTTCTGACTTCCAGGTCGCTGCTGGGGACAATGTTGTTAGAGTATTACTCCACTTTTACTCACTGACTATTAAACATACAAACCCGAAGATAAGGCAGTGTTCACATGTAGCGTTTTTTTTGAAATTTCGCTGCTATTTTAAACGTGCGATTTTGCTGCGAAAATGCAAAAAAACAGCATCCCATGCATTCCTATGGGATTACACAACATGCTCATTAATTTTGCAGAATCGCGACGATTCCGCCCACATAGGAATGGATTGTTCTGCTTACTTTCTGCATGTGGCTGTGCCCACCATGCGAAAAGTAGGCAGAACATTTGCGGATGGTACCCACGGTCCGGAGGAGAGGAGATTCTTCTCCGGGCTCTGGGTACCATATCCCTGTAAAAAATAGAATTAAAATTAAAAAAATGTCATATTCTCACCTTCCAATGTCCCTCGCAGCGTCACCAGGCTTCAGTGATGCTCCCGGCAGGTCCCGTTCCCAGTAATGCATTGCGACAATTACCTTTGATAATATCGCGGTCTCGCGACACCATCAAAGGTCATTGTTGCAAAGCATCACTGGGAACGGGATCAGCTGGGAGCATCGCGATGATCGGGAACGCTGTGTGGGACGTCGGAAGGTGAGAAAAACACGATTTTTTATTTTTTTTATTTTTAACATTAGATCTTTTTACTATTGAGGCTGCATAGGCAGCCTCAATAGTAAAAAGTTGGTCACACTAGTCAAACACTATGTTTGACTAGTGTGACCAACCTGTCAATCAGTTTTCCAAGCGATGCTACAGATCACTTGGAAAACTCTAGCATTCTGCAAGCTAATTATGCTTGCAAATCGCTAGTTTTTCCACTGGAAATTCACGAGAATTTAAAATGCGGTTTTCCCGTGATATTGAATTCTGGAATTCCCGCAGAAATTTCCACTGGAATTCCGTAACGTGTGCACATAGCCTAAAGTGGATTTTACAGGTAAAAATGTTAGGAAATATTGTTTGCTGTATAAAGACTTGTATATAAGGCAATATTAAAAATAGAAAAAAAAACACCTCCTCTACCCCTTAATAGCCAGGCCATCTCTCATCTTATTTCCCTTTGACTGCAGTAGATGACAAAGTAGAGTACAAAATAAAACTACACCCACAGATAATCACCAGTAAATGTAATTTTAACAATTTACTGCCTTATCTGGGCATCTGGTGTGTGACATGACAAGAAACATTCTGTTTAATTTTTGAAAGTGGGAATCTGAAACTCACAAAGCCTGTGTGGACAATGCAAGAGATGCCAAAAATTATGATGACCCTCTAAAAATTATGCTTGACAGCTGCCTGATGACCCTCTAAAAATTATGAGTGAGGGCCACCTGATGACCTGGCTGAAACAGTGGAGGAAGACAAGAAAAAGAAGAAACCATAAACTATTTACTCTTTTTGGGTGGAAAGGGGCGCATGGGAATACACCAGTAAAAAAGGAACATTTGAATTGACTTTATGTTCCGCTGCTGTGATCTGGGGTGGATGAGAGGTCTAGGCCAATCCAGGCCTTTCTTATTTTGATAAGAGTCAGCCTGTCAGCATTTTTAGTTGACAAGCGGATGCGACTATGAGTTATTATGCCCCCAGCAGCACTGAAAGCCTGCCCTGACAAAACCCTAACAGTTCATGCCACGTGTCCAGCTTGGATACCCAATAGTTTTACGGCAAGGAGTGAATCACCAAGGATGCTGATATGGTCGGTTACATACTCTTTCACCATCTTCCAAAAATGTTCCCGTGTTGTCAGGCTACCATGGGGATCAGGGCCTATGAAACTGACCCAGATCTTTGATAGTGTTTCTCTGCCTCTGTATGACCTGCTGCATATCTCTCCTCCTTGTTTGCCGAAGGTACTATGACCTCTGCCCCAGCAGGGAGCATCATTTCCAGGAAAGTCTGTTTTTACTGCGGTCAGTCAGATCACTTCCTTATCAACTGTCCCAAGCGGCCCCATAAGGTACTAGCCACGGTAGGGGAATTTGAGAATGAGGATGCTGAATCTGTTGTGTCTGAGTCTACTTTTTCTGTGAATGCCATCTTTTATTCTCTGTCTGTGACTGCCTCTCCTAAAGCACAGAGAGATAAAGACACACATTGCTCCCTTCCCATTAAGATTTTGTTGTCGGTACAATTGATTCTCTGTGCAGCTATGGTGGATTCAGGGGCAGGAGGTAATTTTAAGGACTAACCCTTTGCCAAGGAACATGGCATAGAGACTCAGCAGAAAGCCACCCCGATAACTATGGAAACAGTGGATGGCTCTCCTCTTGTTTCTGGACCGGTAGATCAGGAAACTGTACCTCTGGAAGTTTTCATTGAACCTGATCATCAGGTAATGCTATCCTTTATGTTAATTTCCTCACCACATTTCCCTTGAATTTTAGGAATTCCATTTCATTCGCCCTTCTTCATCACTGGCAGGAGAACCCATCTGTACCATCAGGCTCACGTCCTCAACCTGATGGTACAGCAATTTTTCAACCACTATCCCAGTGTTACAATTATTAGGGTACTACAGAATCTGATTGCGTGGCATAACACGAGACTGAAACCAAAGCTGACGTAAATAAGTATATTAAGAAGGGAAACAAAACTAACAGAGCACTTCCTGCAATAGTAACAAAAACACAGCATAATATAGTAATGTCCAGTGAAACTGAAGAGCGGGGCGTGACCGCTAATATGAACCAGTCCAACTGTAATATGACGCAGTGTTGCACTAGGCACTGAACGTGAGAGTCCAGCAGTATATATGAGGGGAAGCACATGGCCCTTATTGAGGAAGTCCAGCGATATTATGGATGAGCATGCATACCGCACTAATGTGTGGAAGTCCAGCAATCATATAGGTGAAAAAGCACATGGCACCTAGCTGTAGAAATCCAGCAATTCACAGGAGTAGCATTAACTGGGGAAGGTCACCACATCTACCTTTTGGGCTGAAAGTCCCACACAAGTCCAGCACCGCAGCCCACACAAACACAGACCAAGAGAAGATGGTGACGTCAGGATTCTTTACTGGCCATAGCAGTTCCAGAGGTGAACAGCTCCTCACTAGAAGTCCAGATAGCAGTTATCGGGGAGACACTCAGGGGACTGTAGGCAGAAGAGCATGGAGAGGCATAGTACTGAGTAATGGGCAGCAGCAGGGAGATCCCCAGTAGACAGGCAGCAGCTCAAGAGCGAAAAGCAACAAAATACTCAGGCAAAGTGGAACACACGACCCACACTTAAATCACAAAACAGACAGGAAGTTCCATGACAGGTCGAGATACAAGACTCCATCTTAAATAAGGGCTAACAGGCACAAAAGAAAGTCTGGAATCCTTACACCTAGTCGGATGCACTGCTGCAGAAAGCTTGGTGGCTGTGCGCTCACTTCCGCAGATCGCACCCCGCACGTTATCAACTTGCATCACTACAGAAGTCTTTCGGCCTACCGATTAACTTTTTGATTTGCGATTTTCCAAAACAGTGGAATTCCACTCTGCACATGTTGCATCGACAAGTCCTGGTGCAGTATGTCCTTTTACAAAGATTTAGCCAACGCAGTCCGGACGTGGTGCATATCATGCTTGACGAGTGGGTACAGATGAAAGACCTCTGTACTGTTCTGCACCATTTCAAAATGGCTACTAAGATAATAAGCATTGACAATGCCATCATCAGCATCACTATTCTGGTCATCTATATGCTGGAGCTCACTTTGAATAGTCTGCATGAGGAAGTAATGGTCCCAGAGGAAGAGATGGAGCCAGTGGAGGATGCTGAAGGGATAATATCTCAAAATTAAGGACTGTTGTCACACAGGTGGGTGTCATAAGAGGGTAGATTACAGTGATCAAGGGTGGCTCATTACACCAGTCAAACTGTGAGTGAAGGTGCAGGAGCTGAGGAACAAATGGAGGAGGACAAGGTGATGGACAAGCAACCGTCAGGAGATGAAGAGGATAATCATCCCCTCTCTGTTGTTCGTGGTTGGTGGGAGGGGATGGAGAAAGTAACCTTAAGTGTTACAAAGCCACCAACATACTGTGGACTTGGACCTCATGGAAGCGCTCAACACATGAGTGCCTTCCTGCTGCACTATTTTCAACATGATGCCCATATTCTTAAGTTTATAAATAGCGCTGACTACTGGGTTGCCACTCTGTTAGAACCATGATACAAGAGTAAATTTAGCCTGATGATTCACCATCAGTTAGGGATGCATGCATGCTGGAGTTTCACCGTTCTAGATGTCCAACCCTAGGAACGTCATTGAACGTCAATGCGTCATAGCAAAAATATTAGCAGCAGCAGAGTAAGTGGCATAAGCAATTTCTGTCATTCATTTCACACATTTTTTAGACCAGCCTGTGCACCATCAGAACAGAGTACAAGTCTGGCACATTGTGAACGACTGAAGAGGATGGTTCAGGAGTATCTGGAGCTCAATATTAATGCCATCATGTGGGGTTTGGACCCTTTTGCATTTTTGCCTTCAGAAAGGGAAGAGTGGCCTGAGGTCACCTGTGATGCCTTGGATGTTTTGTCATGCCCGGCAGTCAGAGTTCTCTCAGAACATGTGTTTAGCACTGCTTTTGTTTTTCTGAGGGATAAGAGCATCCGGCTGTCCACTGAAAGTGTAGACTTCCCAACTTTCATCAAAATGAACAAGTCATGGATCTCCAATGACTTTTACACCCCAGTCACAGACGTGACAGACTAGGAAATGGTGTCATTTTTTTAGTGTCATGTATTGATCTCACTTTATTGCAGTCTGTGGAATGGCTGTGGTAGAAGGTGTGTCCGAGGCATATTATACTGTTTCTACTCTGTGGAAATTAATGCCACTTTAGTGGTGTGTGACAATTATTTTTTGAAATGTGGAGACTCCAAGTTAGGTCTCCATCGAGTGGGTTTGCCTGTGTAAGTAGGATTCCCAGACAGGTAGGCCTGCACTTACTTTCATTCAACTACCTGTGTTAGTTTCCTTACATTTTTCTACCAATATAACTGTATAAAACTGATGTTTGTGCCATCTGAGTGTGGCTAGAATAATTAAAAAAGGATTACTTAATCACCAGGTCCTCATTGAAATTTAAATTCCAAAATGTAAATGCTGTGAAAAGAAAATGGGGAGACAGGGCGCTTCCAATGCGTAGGTCTGTATGGAAAGTAGATGAGTGCACAGCAAGTGTTAGGCTCACCTGATAGGGTTGTGAGAGTCACAACACCTATAATCGCATAAAACAGCTGCAGCAGTCTGCACGAGGTCCAAGGACTTGGTACAAAGAGAAGGCTGGTAGTGCAATAAGAGACTGCGCTGCTGTGGTAGAATTCAAGATATCTTTATTGCCAGCGCGTTTCCTGAGCCAGTCCCAGCTCACTTCATCAGGGCACTTGCCCTGATGAAGTGAGCTGGGACTGGCTCAGGAAACGCGTTGGCAATAAAGATATCTTGAATTCTACCACAGCAGCGCAGTCTCTTATTGCACTACCAGCCTTCAAAATGTAAATGCTGGGCCAGACCCTAATACCTCATGCATGGCCCATGCCTGACTGCTTCTGTGTCAATATAAAAGGATCTACTGGTTTCAATTGAGCAGTCAAATAACTGTGTTACTTTCCTTACATTTTCCTACCAATAATACTGTATGAAACTGATGTTTGTGACATTTGAGTGTGGCTGGAATAAAAAATAAAAAAATTGGAATTGTTGGATGAGGTATCAGGGTCCCAGCTAATAAGGCTTACACTGGTCCCTTAAACACCAGATCCTCATTGAAACTTCAATTTCAAGCAGTAAATGCTGGTGCAGACCTTGATACCTCATGCATGGCCAAGGGCTGACTGCTGCTCCATTTGCAAATTTCTACTGTGGGTCAATGGATGATAATTTTGATGGTGTCATCCCCTAATTCTAGTTGTTTGGGAAGCTTTTTGATACCCCTTAAGGTGACAACGTCTAAACATTAAACCGAACCGAATCTTGAAAGGTTTGCTCATCTCTAGTTCTTAACCCTTTCATCACGGAATGAAAGTAAATCCACTCCAATTCAAGATAAATGACAAGCGAACAATAAATAGGCCTTGTGACCTTCTGATCTCAGATGCTCTAGGAGTTACATTAGGGTGTTACACACCCTTGACAGGCAACCTGTGAGATCTGGTAGATAGAATGACTAGCACTAAATTAATGTTCATGGAAGCCCTTTTAAAAGCTGCTGTGACACTACAAATAGTGTCCACGTTACATTATACAGTATATAGCCTGTGTCCCCCTCGAAGTGGTGGTGGATAAGTTTCAAGACGTGATCCAGTTGGTCCAGGTGTTTTGTAGATGATTCAGCTTTATGAAGCTACTGAAACCCATGTCACTGCAGCACATCCCTTGACCACTCTTAAAGCTAAGGTTAACTTGCCTAGCCAATTTTCAGGTGACTTAAAAAATGTATCTTCCTTTACAGTAAGCTGCAGTCTGTATTTCAGGGTCCTTTCAAAGTTATCCGGTTCTGAGAGCCACTGTATGGACCACATAATTTTCTTTCTACAAGGGAACCCCAAGCTTGGGCTTTATCTCCAACCCCTTTTGCATTAGAATTTTACACAGATTACTCTTTCCTTGAGACTCTGGGCTTCTACATGATGACATAGACTGAGTAGCTTTCACAGAAAGTCAATTAGCTGTCTTACGCCAATGGGGACATACTGCTGAGCAGCACTGAATTTCAGCACAGGGCCACAGACTCACAGTGGATTCACCAGGTCCTCATCCCTCAGTTATTGACAGGTTTAAGGTCATGTTAGAACAGTTACCGTCTCCTGAATCCCTTAACTCAACCATGCCATGTCAATTTATGTCAAACATAAAATCACTTTTACCATGGACCACAAAAATATGACATATTTAGAATCAGCCAAAAGTCTCAACCCTAAGCAAGTAGCTTACGTGCTTTATACTTTTCTAGATTTGATTTTGTAACATACAGACCTAGTATTAAAAACATAAAAGCTGACTTGAGGTCTCTACTTTTCTGCACGTTTCAGTCTAACAATTCTGAATCAGTTCTAATTTTTGTTGAAGGTTTACATATGTCCCTTATATATTGTTAGATTTGAGTGAAGAGATCTGTAGATCTTAAAATCTAACACTAGACAATACTTCCATCCAAAGATGTTATTCCTCTTCATTTTTGTCTGCGAGTCAAACATGAATCCCTTTGGTCAATCCTCACAGGTCACTGGGTTTAGTTTAATAAAATTCTTTGACTTGTAGCCAGGTATTTATAGTGGCCAAGTACAGTCAGGGACTACGGGGCATGCTTGTATGCTTGTAAAATTTGTGCACAGGCCAAGACAGTTCACTTCTGTTCAGACAGTTTTCTCTAGTCCTTAAGTCCTTCTAAGATTTCTTGGACCCAACTCTTCATGGATTTCACTATTGGCCTTCAATCCTCAGAAGGAAAGATTGCTATCTTGGAGGCGGTTGAAAAGTTCAGTAAACAGTCATTTTGTTCCTGTGTATGGGTTGCCTCCCTCTCAAACTTTAGGTAAGTTATTAAAAAAAATACATTGTACATTTACATGGTATTCCAAAAAATATAGTTTGCAATGAGAGGACTCAGTTTATTTAGAAATTCTGGAAAGTTTTCCATAAGATAAATGTAGAATTATCTTTTTCATCTGCTTACCAGACCAGTGGTCAGACAGAATGTGCCAACCTGAAGCCCTTTGAAAAAGGAGGGGAAGTGTAATGCAACATCCATGCTATTACCTGTCCAATCTGTTTTCTGACCATGAGTTATTAGTTATCATCACTCATTATACTGAGAACACAGCTGTGGTCAATCCCCAGCACTTTAATTGGCAGCCTGCTTCAGAGTATAAAGTTGTGGACAAATTTTTTGAGACTGACAAAAATTTTGGTTATCAAAAAGTTTGCTGCTTCAGTGTTTTTTTTAATGTTTTAGTTAGATGCTTCAGTGGTCACTGTAGTGCATTTTTAAGCATTTAATACATTTTCAAACTTTTACTAACAAATACATCAAGTATGCAATGCAGAAACTCAATATTTTCAGTGTTAACCCTTATTTTTCAAGATATTTGCAATTTTCACTGGCCTGTTGGAAATTACAGTAGCAGGCTTCTGGGCCAAATACTGAATGATGGCAGCCCATTCTTGCCTAATCATGGCTTTGAATTTATCATAATTTAGGTGTTTTTGTTTGTGCACCCACTATTTGAGAATGTACCACAGGTTCTCAACTGAAATTAAGATCTGCTGAGTTTCCTGGCCATGGACTCAAATGTTCAATGTTTGTTCACTGTACCACTTAGTTATCACTTTTGCCTTGTGACGTGGCACTCTATCATTTGGGAAAAAGCATTGTTCATCATCACCAAATTTGTTCAAGGTCACTTGTAGAAGTTATTCTTTAAGTTGTTAAGATATAATTCTTTATTCAGTGCAGTGATCTTAGGCAAAATTCTGAGTGAGCCCACTCCCCTCAATGAAAAGCAACCCCACTTGTGAATGGTCTCAGGATGCTCAGTGTTGGAGTAATACAGGCATCACGTTAGCACTCACCATTTTCTGAACAATCATTCTTGCAGATTGCCCAAACTGTCTGATGGGGAATTCATCAGAGATAACAACTTTTACCCAGTCTTGCAATCCAATTGTGTTCACCTCACTATATGTGCAGATACTGCTGGGTTCATGTGTGAGAGTTTCTCTTCCTCTAAAGTTATGGGCTCACTCACAATTTTGCCTAAGAACACTCCACTGAATAAAAAATTGCATTTAAACAGCCTCCAAGAATTATGTCTCCCAAAGATCCAGGAGCAAATTGGTGATGAATAGAGTTGAGTGAAACGGGTCGAAAAATTTCAAAAGTCGCCGACTTTTGGTAAAGTCGGGTTTCATGAAACGAAACCCGACCCTAGGGTGAGGTCGGACATGAGCTCGGCGACTTTAGCGCCAAAGTCACGTTTCAAAAGTTTGTTTTCCGCCCTTTTTCAGCCAATCAGGATCCACGGACACTGTGGACAACGTGATGACATAGGCAGGGGTCACCACCATCTTTGAGAAGGGCATGCAAGTGATTGGCTTGCTTTGGGGGGCGTCACAGGGGGTATAAAAGGGCGTGCACACCGACCACCATGTTACTCATGCTGATCTCCGAATAGGGAGAGCTGCTGCTGCTGCTGATTCTGTAGGGAGAGCGTTAGGCAGGGAAGAAGACACCAAAAACTGCTTCTGCTGCTAGTGATTTTGCCTGTACAACACACCAGTCACTGTGTGTGCAGTGCAAGTGGAGGCTATATTTTGCTGGATCAGCTGTGTTGGTTGTTAGGCTGCCTTATAAGGCTTCCTGATAGCTGCATTGCTGTTTTCCCACTGTTCTGCAAACTGCTTTTTTAAAAGCAATCCAAATTTTTTTTTTGTCCTGGTGAGGTACTGAGCGTGCATTTTTTCACACCATACAGCGGTGTACGCTCCTCTCTCAGTACCGTGTAACGGCTGTTATCATGGCCACAGTGAAGCTATCTGTGTGTGACTCTGTAAGGATAAGTCGAGGACATGTTCCGTTCTTACAGACCTCCACCTTCTAGTTTTGTCTGGTTTTCAAACAGTTAAGTATATTTGCTGTTTGATCACATTCAAAACTATAGAGAGACAGCGTGTGTCAGTCCGTATACTTAAAAAACACGGAGCTTGACAATTTTACGGACACCGGAGAGCGGTGTACGTGCACGCTCCTCTCTCAGTACCGTGTAACGGCTTTTATCACGGCCACAGTGAAGCTATCTGTGTGTGACTCTGTAAGGATAAGTCGAGGACTTGTTCCGTTCTTACAGACCTACACTCTAGGGAGATTCCTATTCTGCCCAATTCTATATACACCTTGTAGTTTGTCATACACTAGCCAATTTCTGCCTGTGACATAGCGGTGTGATATTCACTGGGCCTCACACAATCCAACAGTGTCCACAAGTGTGTTCAGAAATTCTACATCTCCCCTGTCCTATAGCGACATTTTTCACACCTGCGACATTGAGCCTGTGACATAGCGGTGTGATATTCACTGGGCCTCACACAATCCAACAGTGTCCACAAGTGTGTTCAGAAATTCTACATCTCCCCTGTCCTATAGCGACATTTTTCACACCTGCAACATTGAGCCTGTGACATAGCGGTGTGATATTCACTGGGCCTCACACAATCCAATAGTGTCCACAAGTGTGTTCAGAAATTCTACATCTCCCTGTCCTATAGTGACATTTTTCACACCTGCGACATTGAGCATGTGACATAGCGGTGTGATATTCACTGGGCCTCACACAATCCAACAGCGTCCACAAGTGTGTTCAGAAATTCTACATCTCCCCTGTCCTATATACACCTTGTACCTTGCTTTACATTACTATATAGTTTGTGGGATTTTGTGTACATTTTTACCAAAAATGAGGAAGGCTGGTGGAAGAGGCTGTGGAATTAGGCAGGGGTTGCCAGCTGGTAATGATGGTGTTGGTGGTGGATCTGATGGTAGTGGCAAAAGCAAAATAGGACCGAATGCAGGAGGTGTTGAGCCTGCGTCATCGTCTGGCTCCACAAGGCCTCGAAGGCTTAGTTTTCTAGGAGTTGGCAAACCGCTTTTAAAGCCAGAGCTTCAGGAAAACGTTTTGGCTTACATTGCTGACTCAGCCTCCAGCTCTATTGCTTCCTCTTCTGAAGTTGTAAAAAATGAAAGCACTCGTCACTGGAGGCTCATGTTCATGAACCACACCTTTCCTTGTGTCCTTCACCCCAACCAAGACTGAAGGATGACGCAGGCCATACAACTGATTACTCCATGGAGCTGTTTTCACATACCATGCCTGGGTTATCAAGTGAAATGGTGAATTACCCAGGCCAAGATGAATCTGACATGGAGTGCACTGATGCACAGCCACTGATAGATGATTCTGCTGGTACATTCACTCAGAGCACTACATTGTCCTCGCAGTGTAATGAGCCAGATTCTGACCCTGATGAGACTCAGGTGCCCCTTCCCGCATACTATACCACCATACATGGTGACACAGAGGAAGGTGCACATGACATTGAAGAGGAGGTGATGGATGACCCAGTTGTTGACCCAGATTGGCATCCATTGGGGGAAGAGGGTGCTGCTTCCAATAGCTCAGATGAGGAGGAGGAGCATCCACAGCAGACATCGACATCGCAACAGCTGTTATCTGGCAGGCCCGGAGCACTCCAAAGACAGGTTCCAAAAATCAAAAGAGTTGCTGGACAGCTTGTCCAGACGTTCAAAATAGCACAGCGTGCTAGGCCGCAAAATGTCTTCCAAAGTAGGAAGAGTGCAGTGTGGCACTTTTTTGAACAAAATCCTTATGATCAGGCCAAGGTTATCTGTAAGAAGTGCGCAAAGACCTTTAGCCGAGGGAAAAATCTGAAAAATTTGAATACCAGTTGCATGTTTAGACATTTAACCAGCATGCACTTGCAAGCGTGGACACAACACCAAACCTCAAGTACCACATGTGCAACTGATCACAAAGAAGGTAGTCAGCAACGCTACATTGTTTCCCCCACTGTAAGCCCACCGATTAGCACAGCAGCAAATGTTGAGGTGTCGTTGCAAGGCCAAAGCAGTCAGGAAATCCCACTGTTATATCAACGAAAGACTGAATCTAGGCCATCAGAAAGAACACCAACTCCATCACCATCATCAACCCTCTCTCAGTCCGCCCTGTCCACTGCTAGTTCCACCATATGCAGCTCTCAAGTCCAGATCACCCTCCCAGAGACTATGAGTAGGTCAAGAAAGTACTCAGTCTCTCATCCGCGTACACTGGGTTTGAACGCCCACATTGCCAAACTAATCTCGTTAGAGATGATGCCCTATCGGTTGGTGGAAAGCGCAGCTTTCCGCGAACTCATGGCCTATGCAGTACCACGCTATGACCTACCCAGTCGCCACTTCTTCTCTCACAAAGCCATCCCAGCCCTCCACCATCATGTGAAAGACCGCATTGTCCATGCACTCAAGCAGTCAGTGAGTGGAAAGGTGCACCTCACAACAGATGCATGGTCCAGTCGGCATGGCCAGGGCCGCTACGTGTCCATCACTGCGCACTTGGTTAATGTGGTGGATGCAGGGTCCACAGGGGACAGCGGTGGTGGGACAGTGCTGCCTAGCCCATGGTATAGGAAACAGTTGGCTGTAGGCGTTCGACCCTCCTCCTCCTCCAGTAGCGAAAGCTCGTCCACAGAGCGCAGTCGTACGAGCACTCCATCTGCAGCTGCCACTGTTGCACACGAGGTGTCTCCCTATCGAGCAGCTAGTGGAAAGCGTCAGCAGGCTGTGTTGCAGATGATGTGTTTGGGCGACAGACACACCGCGGAGGTGCTGGCCGAGTACTTTCAGCGACAAACTGAGTCATGGCTGGGCAGTATACATCTTGAGGCAGGCAAGGTAGTTATTGATAACGGCCGTAATTTTGTGGCAGCCATAGCCCTTTCAAAACTCAGCCACATATCTTGCTTGGCTCACACCTTGAACCTGGTGGTGCAGTGCTTCCTCAACAATTATCTGGAGTTAACAGCCCTGCTCCAGAAGGTGCGAAGACTGTGCGCGCACACCTGCCAGTCGCCTGTACACTCCATTCGTATGCAGAAGCTGCAGCGATTGCTCCACCTTCCCAACCACCGCCTCATTATCGACATTGCAACAAGGTGGAACTCCACCCTGCACATGGTTGAGCGGCTGTGCGAACAGAGGCAGGCCATAATGCATTTGTGGGAGGATACACGGCCAGGCACTTTGAGAGCAGACATGGAGTTGACAGGTGTGCAGTGGTCGAAGCTGAAAGACCTCTGTAAAGTCCTTCAGTGTTTTGAGGAATGCACACGGCTGGTAAGCGCAAACGATGCCATCCTAAGCATGAGCATCCCACTTATGCGTCTGCTCATGCAAACTTTGACGCACCTTAAGGAGCAGGCGTCTGCAGCCAATGTTGATGAGGAGGAAGAGGAGGAGGGAATCCTTGATGACATTCAGCCATTGTCTGCTCAGGGACCTCTCCTGGATGAGGTGGAGGAAGAAGAGGAGGAGGAGGATGATGATGGGGATGATTCCTTAGGGGAGGAGGATGCATCTCGTGGGGCAAGTGAAAATGTTGGCGTGGCAAGGTCTGGTACAGGGTTTGTGCATGACTGGAGGGATGTAGATTTGCCAGAAAGTGCTCCTCCAACCAGCACTCGCAGTGCATCACTGACACCGGGAACATTGGCCCACATGTCATATTATGCCTTGCAGATCCTAAAAAGGGACCCCCGCATTGCCAAAATGATGAACGATGATGACTACTGGTTGGCCAGCATCCTGGATCCACGCTATGAAGGCAAATTACAAAACATCATGCCACAGGAGAACCTTGACCTAATATTGGCTAATAAACAAGCAACTCTGGTAAACCGGTTGGTTGAGGCATTCCCAGCACACAGCAGCGGTGATGGTTCTCACACGAGCCGTACGGGCCAGGGACAGCTTGGCAGAGGTGTTCGTGGTGCACACAGCTGAAGTGGCGTTGGAGACAGGGGTTTCATGACAATGTTGTGGACTGATTTTTCAAGTACCGCTCACACAACTGGTAATACTGCATCGATGGAAAGTGACAGGAGACAGCAGTTGTCAACTATGGTTACAAACTACTTTTCCTCCCATATCGATGTTCTCCCGCACAGGTCATTCCCCTTTGACTATTGGGCCGCTAAACTGGACACCTGGCCTGAATTGGCACAATATGCCTTATAGGAGCCCGCTTGCACAGCTGCAAGTGTGCTATCGGAAAGAGTCTTCAGTGCTGCTGGATCAATCCTGACAGAAAAAAGGACCCGTCTGTCAACCCAAAATGTGGATGATCTAACCTTCAATAAAATGAACCATGCAGGGGTTTCCAAGGATTTTGTCCCACCTTCCCTTGATGACACATAGGTTGCCAGAAAAATGGCTTGCTTTGGTCCTCCTCCTATTCCGCGAACTTGACCTATTTCGCCTTTTGCAGCAGCTGAATGTCCCACATCAACATATGCCACTTTGTAAACTGCCCTGACTGGGCTGCCCCCCCCATGGCCGGGGTCACCACCTAGCACACGAAACCGTGCGAGTGCCGTTACCCTGGACAGGTGGGTAGGCTGACTCTTGGGCGCGGGCACTGGCACAGGGTCCCTCATAGTGCAATCAAGTGTCTCTGACGGTGGTGGTGCACACCCGCCGTCAGACACACCGCCGTACTATGAGGGGCCCAGTGCCAGTACCGACGCCCACGAGTGTGTCCCCCTTGCTTGGACAGGGCCCCAGCATTTGCAATGTTTACCTCTCCCTGCTCCTCCGCTGTGTAGTCTGGGCTGTCAAATCCTTCACTGGGACTGCCACTACAAATTGATTGAACTGAAAGATGATGGTTAAGATGTAGCTATGCCCTGTCCTGCTGGCCAGGCTCTAGCTCCAGATGATCAATGGCTTCCATTTCTTATGGACGTCGACTCACAATGACATGCAGTGGTGGTTTATCATCAGCTTTCACAGTTTTCCTACTCACAAACGTGTGACATTCCGGCGCACATTTTAAAATGTGCCCTCTCATGCCAATCAAATAGAATCGCCTACGGCCTGTGGCTTCTGTCTTTTGCACTCCAAAGTTACGTGACAGATCATGATAGCCAGTGAGCACCATGTTTACATCGCTCCCTGTGATAAAAATTTGATTGAGATGAGTAACAGTGATGGAATCAACGAAAGTGCGATACAGCAAGACTTTATTCACAAAAAAATGTTTTCACTGTCTCAACACACAAATTAATTGAGGGTCAGCATCGCCTAGGAGAATTGTGATGGAAGTTTTTCCCGTGAATAGTAATTCCTAGATTTCTGCAATCTCTAGCCTTTATGTCAGTAATTGTATGCATCTCATTTCCTATTGCGGAGAGGCTGGACTGTATTACTGAGACAGAAATATATATGAAGATTTAAAAATAACACCAAAAGTATATAGTTGTGTACGCCTCAAATGCATTTCCTTTTTTCCACTTTTTAGATTGCTGTGTAATCCATACTGAGAACACGGAGATTTTACATGTTTAAACTATGCTATATATACCTGCTATCCAGTGATAAAGTACCCTTTCTCAACTTTGTACAATCTGGTCAAATCCATACTGGGCCTGAGAACATCTGAGTCTGCCTCCTGATCTATAGACATATATTTCTAATGTGTAAACTAGGCTACATATATACGTGTTATCCGGTGAAACTGTACCCTTTATCAACTTTCTACAATGTTGTTGAATCCATACTGGGCCTGAGAATGGCTGCCGAGCTGTTAACAAAGCTACAGCACCTGTGGTTTGGACACGTAATTTTTTCATGAATGACGGTTAGGCCTAACTCCGGAATTGCGGTTGACCTGAACTTACTGGGAAATCATCGTTTGCGGGGAATAATGTGAATCCCAGATCCCCATCACTAACGGAGTTCAGCAGGTTATCTGCACCTGTAAGCGACAAAAGTTGGTCCTTTCAGTGTAGCGTGCATGCAGCCCTGGACATATACGGGAATGCTAGACCTGTTATTGCTCGATCTCACTTGCCAGAGCCTCGCTTATCCCTCTAGTAAGCTTGACGCGTACTGCGGGGGCATGCCGGAGTCTCGGTTGTTAACGGAATAAAGCTGAGAAATCGCTAGCACAACTACAAACACACATACCACACCACACACAGAATCGACAAAGCTTTCAAAGTGTGCATCTTTTCTTTAGGTGGCATGGTTGTGGTTTCCCGGGTGGAGTCCAATTAAGCCACAGGCTCCACTCCTGGTGGTGCTCTTTTGGACATTCCTTTAAGGTTCAGCTTTGCAATCATACTGCCCCCGGAAACCAAAAACTTTGCCTTCATGGACGCTGTTTGGAGGTTCGTGGGAATAACGCCGCCCGATCAGCAGTCGGCATATGGGTCGCCCTCCCAGGGCTGTGGGGTACTCGGTACCGGGCCGGTGTCAGTGAGATGTGTCACAGCAGCGATGACCCGGACGGTGGCCCTGGGCGCCCATGTAAATGGCGTGGTATAATGGTAAAGAGTTTATATACATAGTTTGACGCCACCTGTGGTGTTCGGCAACATAGATGTTAGTCCGACGCTGCATGCAGATCCTCTGGGACTGATGGTGTGGTGCAGCAAAGATGGTGAAGCTCCCCTCAGGTGGAGCTGGAGTCCCAGGGAAGTGTAGATGTAGTGATGGGGGAAAGGCACAGGTGGTGTAGGTGCTGGTACCCAGATGTAGCGGTGCTGGAAAAACTGTAGGACACCAGAGCGTGCAGTTCCAAAGCTTTACTCACAGTCTGCAGGTTACACAGATGCCTGCCTCCGTGCTGTGTCCTCCGGGTCAGGACCTCAGCCAATCTCCGGGACCAAAATGGAAAGCTCCCTTGCAACACTCCGCCAACATGTACCTTCCTGAACGTCTCCTTTCTAGCGCTTGTGGGGGAAGCACTCACAGGACCGTGGTTCACTGAAGCGCCTCCTGTCTAACAGATGTTCCTCAGACTTTACTTGTATGGCAGACAGCTGTAGCCTTTTCCTTCTGGCTCCCACATGTCGATCCTGGGGCCTCCGAGCCTTAGTTGGGTACAGAGCATTTATAGCTGCTACTTCCCCCGGTTTCTGCTGCAGGAACGTCAGTGTCCCTACAAACTCGGAGACCGGAATCGGGACCATGCGCTCCAGCTAGGAGTGAGCCTTAACTCTGCTCATCCTCCAGCTCCCCTTCTCACGTCCACACACCTCCCCTTCCCTGCACAGAGTGCCCTAACTTACCTCCTCCCGACCACAGAGAGCAGCTCCTCAGCAGTCAGGTTCAGAGGTCTCCCTGCTAGCCTGGAGTGGGAAATGTGTTGTGCGTTAGTTTCACTGCTAGAGAGATCCTTTGTTGCTCCCAAGCTTGACAACACACTCCCTAGGAGGAAGGTAATGCCACAGTGGCGACCGTACTCTTGGGGACGCCACAAGTGCTCTGAGGCTCAGCCACTGCTGGATGATGCTGTTGGCACATTGACCCAGACCACTACATTCCCCTCGCACTCTACACTGCCAGAATCTGACCCAGAGGAAACTCAGGTTCCCCTTCCCACATACTATACCACCTTACACGGTGACAAAGAGGAAGGTGCAGATGAAAGTGCAGGTTCCTTGAGCAGGTGGGGGGCATACTCATGGGCGATGGCACTGGCACAGGGCACCGCATAGTACGCAAAAGTGTCTCCGCCGGTGGGAGGGCCTAAACAGCCAAGTGCAGTGAGATGGAAGATGGGGACGACAAGGAGTTCAGATTAGTACAGGGATTCCCTAGCAAGGAGACTTATGTAATTGTTTTTAATGTTGGGACAGCAATTTTTGGGGAGCACTATACTCTGGTGAATGATATATGGGGCCCACCAAACACTGGAGCATTCCAAAGGTGGACATCAGACACTGGAGCAGCATTTACAGGGCCCATTATACACTAGAGCAGTAGAAATGGGGCCCATTATATATGGAGCATTATTTGGGCCCATAAGACAGTGGAGCTTCATCCATTGGGACCAACATATACTATAGCATTATGTGGAGCTCATCATATACGGTTTGAAACATTATATGGGATCAATGATTCCATATGGAGAAATATATGGGCCTCATTACTCTGTATAGCGCACTAAGCGCTGGCCATAATACTGTATGGAGTTATATACTGTCCGTTTTTGGAGGTATTGGAGAATTTAAAATGGATATCAGTCATGAGATGTAAGAAGTGAAGTATTTTTCATTGTACTATACTGCTATTTCTCTGCCGTATCGGAGCATCATGAGTTGTGGTATGTGTTAAAGGGGCGCTCTTTGGCCCTGGGCCCACGAAAACCTGGAGCCAGCCCTACCCCCCACAACTGTAGCCAAATAACCCCCATTTTTCAGTGCGTAACTAGTATTATGAAGTAAATTAAGGTTGACAAGCTTAAGCAATAAGAATTGATGCTTTTGGCATTCAAATGGGCACTGTAGGTGTGTTTCCTGTCCTCCTCTCACTGCCGACTTTAATTCCCCATTGACTTACATTGGGTTTCGTGTTTCGGTCGGACCCCCGACTTTTCCCTGTAGTCGGCCGATTTTGCTCGACCCGACTTTTGAAAAAGTCGGTTTTCATGAAACAAAACTCGACCCTTAAAAACCAAAAGTCGCTCAACTCTAGTGATGAACAATGCTTTTTCCAGCATGATGGAAACCATGTCTAAAGGAAAACATGATAACTAAGTGGCTTGATAAACAAAACATTGGAATTTTTGGGTCCATGGTAAGGAAACTCTCCAGGTATTAATCCCATTGGCAACCTGTGGTCAGTCCTCAAAAAGTGGATGGTCGAATGCACTTTGAAATGATGCAACTGGAAGGGATACACAGTTGAAGAATCCCAGCTGGTTCCCAGGTAGTTACAAAGTATGGTTGACAAGGGTTCGATCCAGCAATCAGATAGATTAAAAATTACATCTTTATTTTGAAAATATTTACAAACCATATTGAGAAAAACATAGGGAAAAATGGTGAAGTAGAGACGGTGATAAACTTACATGAAAAGGTGACGTGCATCATAGTCTATTTGTAAGTGATAGCCAAGCAAATTTATATGCAGCTTCAGTCTGCTAAGCCTATTTCAAGTGAGTTAAAAAGAATTAAATGACCAGCTTGAACCTCCAAAAAATGTAGAGACACTCCTAATAGGGATTGCGTAGAGGCTTTAATTTTGTGGTTGAGAGCTATAAATATGTTCTGCGATACGTTTTTTTTTTAAAATTTTTTGGCAATACTACCAATGACTTTTTTTTACAAGCATGACAATTAATAATATCAAGAATACGAGTTGCATTACAGTTTATGAACGAGCTAATTTTGTTACTTTTGTTAGTAAAGATTCTTTTGTAGTGTGTCATGTATCTTTCAGGTTTTCATGGTGAATTAAACAGGCTAGGAGATATCAAGTTTCGAATCGAAGCCCCTCGTCTAGCCACACATATAGCATTTTTATGCATTTGTGCTAAATTATCTCCTTGGTATAAGATAGGAAGATGGCGTTATATAGATTTAGTCCTGTTTTCTTATTAATCTGTAGTATAAAAAGTAGAAAAGATAATGTTGTCATTTTTGTTTTTATTTTTGACCCAATGTGAAAGAAGCAACAATTTTCTCTAGTTTTTTTTTATCTCGAATACTTTTGGCTCTATGTAAAATGTTATTTCAATAGCTACGTTGTGCAATTGTGTGGTTTTGCTGTTTATAATTTTAGCCTCTTCCTCTTATGTTCCGTTATCCATACAAGCACATTTAGCTCAAATTTGTTCACCAATTGGTAATTATGCAAATTGTCTCTTCAGAGAGGAAGAGGACTAGAACTCTTTTGCCACCTATTGATTTTCAGGATTGCTACTTCCATTAGGTGGCACTAGAGTTCTAGTCCTCTTCCTCTCCGAAGAGATAATTTGCATAATTAGCATATTTCCCAGAGGAGCATTGCGGCTTTAAGTCTCTTCATCTCGACATGCCTAGCATGTCATTCTCCGCAAGGAGAAATGATACTTCTTGGATATTCACCAATTGGTAAATTGCTGGTTGTATGATAGAGATGACAACTGTCAGCATGGAGAATAGTATTGCCACTTATTGATATTCTAGATAATTTTATTTTAGTCTAATAATTTTCTTTATCCCCAGACAAAGATATATTGTTACGTCGGCGGTGGTGGCCGCCGCCGCCTATACTCACCGGCGCTTGCCACGCCGCACTGTGCCCGCCTCCTCCTCGTTTCATAGAATCATAGAATCGTAGAGTTGGAAGGGACCTCCTGGGCCATCTGGTCCAACCCCCTGCTCAAAGCAGGATTCGCTAAATCATCCCAGTCAGATGTCTGTCCAGCCTCTGTTTGAAGACTTCCATTGGAGGAGAACTCACCACTTCTCGTGGCAGCCTGTTCCACTCATTGATCACTCTAACAGTCAAAAAGTTTTTTCTAATATCTAATTTGTGTCTCCTCCCATTCAGTTTCATCCCATTGCTTCTAGTCTTTCCTTGTGCAAATGAGAATAAAGTTGATCCTTCTACAATGTGACAGCCCTTTAGATATTTGTAGACAGCTATTAAGTCTCCTCTCAGTCTTCTCTTTTGCAAACTAAACATTCCCAAATCCTGCAACCTTTCCTCATAAGACAGGGTTTGCAGACCGGTCACCATTCTGGTCGCTCTTTTCTGAACTTGCTCCAGTTTGTTGATGTCTTTTTTAAAATGTGGTGCCCAAAACTGGACACAATATTCCAGATGAGGTCTGACCAAAGAGGAGTAGAGGGAAATAATGACTTCACGTGATCTAGACTGTATGCTTCTGTTAATACATCCTAGAATTGCATTTGCCTTTTTTGCTGCTGCATCACACTGTTGACTCATATTCAGTCTGTGATCTATTAGTATACCCAAGGCTTTTTCACTTGTGCTGTCACTTAGCCCTATTCCTCCCATTCTATATATGCTTTTTCCATTTTTATTGCCCAGATGTAGTACTTTGCATTTCTCCCTGTTAAAAACCATTCTGTTAGTTGCTGCCCACTTCTCCAGTTTATTTAAATCTTTTTGAATCCTCTCTCTCTCTTCTCTAGTATTAGCTATCCCTCCTAGCTTTGTGTCATCAGCAAATTTAATCAGTTTACCCTCAATTCCTTCATCTAAATCGTTGATAAAGATGTTGAACAATACAGGGCCCAGGACAGAGCCCTGTGGTACCCCACTTGAGACATTCTTCCAACTGGATGTGCAGCCATTTACGACCACTCTTTGGGTCCGATCACTAAGCCAGTTATGAATCCACCTAACAGTTGCCTTGTCCATTCCATACTTAATCATTTTTTCAATAAGGATTGTATGAGAGACTTTGTCAAATGCTTTGCTGAAGTCAAGATATACTATATCTACAGCATTTCCTTGATCCACCCAATCAGTGATACCGTCATAGAAGGAAATTAAGTTAGTCTGACATGACTTATTAGTTACAAACCCATGCTGACTCTGTTTAATCACTTCATTCTTATCCAGATATTGACATACATGTTGTTTAATAATTTGTTCAAAGATCTTTCCTGGTATAGAAGTCAGACTCACCGGCCTATAGTTACCTGGGTCCACCTTCTTTCCCTTTTTGAAGATAGGAACAACATTTGCTCTTCTCCAGTCTTCTGGCCCTTCTCCTGTTCTCCAAGAATTTTCAAAGATTATAGAGAGGGGTTCAAAAATTTCTTCTGCTATCTCCTTCAGTACTCTGGGGTGTAATTCATCTGGACCTGGAGACTTGAATTCATTTAGGTTAGCTAAGTGTTTCCTCACTATCTTTCTGTTTATAGATATCCTGGATTCTTCTATTCCCTTAATAGGACAGTGAATAACAGTTGATGTTACATTTCCTTTCTGAGAGAAAACAGATGCAAAATAGGAATTTAAAAGTTCAGCCTTCTCAACATCCTGTCTTACCATTTCATCATTTTCATCCTGTAAAAATCCTATAGCATCTTTGACTTTTCTTTTACTTTTGACATATCCCCAAAATCCTTTATTATTGCTTTTGACATCTCTTGCAAGCCTCAATTCATTTTCAGCTTTAGCTAATCTGATTTGTGCCCTGCAGGTTCTGCAGACAGCATTATATTCTTCTTTAGATATGCCTCCCTCTTTCCATTTTATAAACATTTTTTTCTTCCTTTTTAGCATGTGCTTAAGTTCTGTGTTCATCCATCCTGGTTTCCTTAAATGCTTCCTATTCTTCCCTCTTTTCGGAATTGTTAACAACTGTGCTTTGAGAATTTCATTTTTCAAGATTTCCCATCCTTCCTGGACATTTTTGTCTTTAAGGATATCCAGCCATTGGATCCCTCCAATTCTCTTTCTGAATCCCTTAAAATCTGCCTTTCTGAAATCTAACCTTGACGTCTGAGTCTTCACAGGTCTTCCGCCTCTAGTTATCCAAAATTCTAAAATAGCATGGTCGCTACCTCCTAGGGTCCCAGCCACTTTTACCTCCTCAACCATTTCCTCCCTGTTTATAAGGATTAGATCCAAGGTAGCAGTTCCCCTTGTTTTCTCCCTTACCTTTTGGAAGATAAAGTTGTCAGCAAGAGAGGATAAGAATCTCCTTGACCTGTTAGTTTTGCCTGAGAGAGATTCCCAACAAATGTCTGGATAGTTGAAATCTCCCATGACAACTATGTCATATTTTTTGGAGAACTTGGCCATTTGATGCATAAAGAGTTCATCCATATCTTCAGCTTGCACAGGCGGCCTGTAGTAAATGCCTCCAATGGTGTCCTTTCCATTGTTCTGTCCTTGTATTCTTACCCAAACAGTTTCCACAGAACTCCCAGTCTCTGAAGCTTCAATCTCTGTGCAGATATACGCGTTTCTAACATACAATGCAACACCCCCTCCTCGTTTATCAAGTCTGTTTCTTGCAAATAAGTTGTATCCTTCTAGTCTTGTATTCCAATCATGTGTATTGTCCCACTAAGTTTCAGTGATTCCAATGACATCATATTTCTTTTCCTGTGTTAGTAGTTCCAATTCTCCTTGTTTGTTGCCCATGCTTTGTGCATTAGTATAGAAACATTTTAGTTTGTGATTGGTTTCTCTTTCTCCAATATTTTTATTAATTAGATTATTTTGTCTTTGTTCTTCCTTTCCACTTCTAATAGCAGAGTTCTCAATAGCATTTGTCAGGTGTATGGCTTTTTCTGGTCTTTTGCTTCCCTTCCCATGTTGTTCTAGTTTAAAGCTCTCCTTACAAGTGTAGCAAGGCGACTTCCAAATACATGCTTTCCAGTCTTCGTAAGTTGCACCCCATCTCTAGCAAGTAGTCCATCGTATAAGTAGTTCACTCCGTGATCCAGAAATCCAAATCGTTGCTGACGGCACCATCGACGTAGCCAGTTGTTCACCTGCAGAATCTTATTCCACCTCCTTGTTCCATGGCCATCCACTGGGAGGATGGAAGAGAAGACCACCTGCGCTCCCAGTTCTTTCACTTTCTTGCCTAAGTCTTCAAAGTCTCTGCAGATGGTTTCCAGGTCGTTTCTTGCGGTGTCATTTGTCCCCACATGTAGTAGCAGGAATGGGTAGTCATCTGTAGGTCTGAAGAGTCCTGATATCCTGTCAGACACATCTTTAATTTTTGCACCTGGAAGACAACACATTTCTCTTGAAGTTATATCCGGTCTGCAGATAGCGGCCTCAGTTCCTCTCAACAGGGAATCCCCCATGACCACCACTCTCCGTTTCTTCTTCACAACATTATTCTTTCTCCATCCAGGAGGACTCTGAAGGCGTACAAGGTTGCTGCTTGTTGGCAAAGTCTTATCCTGATGTATTTCTTCATCGTTTTCCTGCGTGAGAGCCTGGTACTGGTTTCTGAGCAGTATGGGTGCTGACTGCCTCCTGATCCTCCTGCTTCTCTGGGTCACATGTCTCCATTCCTCTGTTTCTTCAGGTGCACTTCGAATTTCTTCTCTTTCTGTAACATGAAGAGATAATTCTGCTCTGTCCAAGAACTCTTCACCTTCCTTAATGATCTTCAACGTAGCTAACCTCTCTTCGAGATTTTGCAACTTTTCCTCCAACAGGGACACAAGCTTGCATTTGTGGCATGTGAAGTTTGGCTTTTCCACTGGTAAATCTGTGAACATGTAGCAAGAAATGCAGCTCACCAAATGGCTCCTGGCCTCTTCCATCTTGAGATTTCTTAAAAACGATGAAAGATGAGCCCAAATTCGGCGCGCGGTTTTCAGCTGCAACGGCCATAACCCAGTGATCGTTGAGCTCGCGGAGACTCTTCACTTATCCCAGAAGGCACTGGGAATATGCAAATGATCTCCTCAAGACTCTTCCCCCGCGTGCCTGCTTCATGCGGGCGCCTTAGGCTGCGGGCGTGCGCTCTGCAGGTCTCTTAACCCTGCAGCGCCCGCCCTGAAGCCTGACCGCCCAATCAGCTAACAGCACGGGGTATATCAGGCGTCTCCAACATGGTGGAGATGCCTGATTATCATGTGCCTTTCCTTACGGTATCATGGCCAAGTGTTTAGGGGTTTCCCCCTTCTCACTCTCTCTCCTCAGTCCCATACTCCGTGTCTCCGTCCTGCACCCCAGTGCCCAGTCCTGTACTCCGTGTCTCCGTCCTGCACCCCAGTGCCCAGTTCTGTACTCCGTGTCTCCGTCCTGTACCCCAGTGCCCAGTCCTGTACTCTGTGTCTCCGTCCTGTACCCCAGTGCCCAGTCCTGTACTCCGTGTCTTCGTCCTGTACTCCCCTCTCTGTGCCTGGTCCTATACTCCGTGTTTCCGTCCTGCACTCCACTCTGTACTTCCTACTCCCTTCTGCATTCCGTTCTCAGTCCTGCACCCCTCACTCAGTCCTTTGAGCCTCCCCTCTTGGTTCTAGCAGTCGCGGCATCTGTCTTCTGAGGGCCTGCCCCTAACAGCCCCTGTATAGGGGTCGGCACCACCTGGTGCGCTCACCCCCGGGAGCTCCAGTGCCGTGATCCAGAGGGTCCACTCTCGGATGTAGCCTACCTGACGTCACAGTATATGTCACAGTATAATCAGGCCATGGACCCTGCTAGCGCCTCGGCGGCCACCCAGAAAGAATTGCTCTTTTTGCGTGAAAATCAAACTAGAATAATGTCCTTTATGAAATCCATGGACACCCGCCTTTCCGCCTTACAAACTACCGATCCGGGGAACACCCCGTTACTAGCGGGACTTCAGCAGGAGCTCGCGCAGCAGCTTGACGCCCAGTCCCATATTCTGAGCTACATGGCGTCCGTGGATGACCGACTCCAGTCCCTACAGTCCTCTGCTGCCACTTCAGCCCTACCTCGGGACCCCCTATCCCATCCGCCACCACGCTTGGGGAAACCTCCCAGGTTTAGTGGCGACCCTAAGTTGTGTCGGGGGTTTTTAAACCAGTGCCGCTTGCACTTTGAGCTCCTGCCTCAGCAATACCCCTCTGATCGGGCCAAGGTAGCCTTCATTGTGTCCCATCTTGAGGGGGAGGCCTTAGCATGGGTAAATCCACTGTGGGAGAGAGATGACCTGGTGGTATCAAGCATCCACAACTTCTTGGATACTTTTCGCAGGGTATTTGATGAGCCTGGCCGTGTGGCCTCCACCACTGAGGCTCTTTTCAATCTTCGCCAAGGCTCTCTCACCGTAGGACAGCATGCTATCCGCTTCCGGACACTGTCCTCTGAACTGGGGTGGAATAATGAGGCTTTAGTTGGGGCCTTTTGGAGGGGACTCTCTGGTAAAATAAAGGATGAGCTTGCCGGTCGAGACACTCCTACCACTCTGGAAGATCTTATATCCCTAGCTACCCGTATAGATTTACGGTTTCAGGAACGCACCCGGGAGTCAGTTAGGGAGAAGAGATCTTTTAGGCTATACCAAGCGCCCATTCCCCGCTCTCCAGCGTCTTCTAGTAATTCCTCTCCTGAGCCCATGCAAGTAGATCGAGTAATGTTGTCCGAGCAAGAACGCAGGGAGAGAAGGACGCAGGGCCTATGCCTTTATTGTGGCGGGGCTAATCATTTTGTGCGTACCTGCCCAGTGCGGCCGGGAAACGCCTCCGCCTAGACCAGGTAAGAGAGGCCTTCCTAGGTGACACCGATTCCTCTCTGCCCCTTACTATTTCAGCTTTAATTGTTTTAGGTGGGGAGCGCAGATCTGTGGAGGCGTATGTGGACTCGGGTGCGGCTGGTAACTTCATCCGGCTCAAAGAAGTGGACCAGCTCCGAATTCTGGTTGTTACGTTAGAGAATCCACGCTCCATTGCCTCCGTGGATGGCAAACCACTACCTGAACCCATCACCATGGTCACTGTCGAGGTGGAGATACAAGTTGGAGCTCTTCACCGAGAAAAAAATCGCCTTTTATGTTTTGCCCAGTTTGTCCCACGCCGTGCTCCTCGGCTTACCCTGGCTTCGTCTACATGAGCCCGTTCTAGACTGGCGTTCCGGGGAGATCCTCCGCTGGGGACACTTCTGCCATGAATGCTGTCTGTTGCCGGTATCTGGTCCAAGTCCGCAGCAAGCTCCTATTGATCTTCCTCCTTCAGTAAGAAGGAGGCTGAGACACTACCGCCGCATCGTGCCTACGACTGCCCAATTGAGTTGTTGCCAGGAGCGATTCCTCCCAGGGGAAGAATTTATCCTCTGTCTCCGGCAGAAACCGCTGCCATGTTTGAATATGTCCAGGAAAACTTGGCTCGGGGTTTTATTCGGAAGTCATTTTCTCCTGCTGGAGCAGGGTTCTTTTTCGTCCGGAAGAAAGACAGATCCCTTCAGCCATGTATTGACTACCGAGGCCTGAACAGTATCACGGTCAAAAATAGGTATCCCCTTCCGCTGATCCCAGAACTCTTTGATCGCTTGAGAGGGGCCCGGATCTTTACCAAATTGGATCTGCAGGGAGCCTATAACTTGATCTGAATCCGTGCCGGGGATGAATGGAAGACGGCTTTCAATACTCGGGAAGGCCTTTACGAGTATTTGGTTATGCCTTTTGGTCTCTGTAATGCCCCGGCGGTTTTCCAGGAGTTCGTTAATGAGATCTTTCGAGACCTACTCTACTCATGTGTCGTCGTATACCTAGGTGACATACTCATCTTTTCCCCCGACTTATCCACCCACAGAAGGAGTGTTCAGCTGGTTCTGCAACATCTACGGGAGAACAAACTCTACGCTAAACTAGAAAAATGTCTGTTCTAGCAAACCTCGTTGCCCTTCCTAGGGTATATCATCACGGACTCCGGAGTAAAGATGGATCCCGAAAAATTGTCTGCTGTGCTCAAATGGCCACGTCCGGTTGGAGTGAAAGCCATCCAACGGTTCCTGGGTTTCGCAAACTATTACAGACAGTTCGTTCCCTTCTTCTCCTTGGTGACAAAGCCCATCTCTGCTTTGACCCGGAAAGGGACCAAACCAAATGCCTTGACTCCAGAGGCTGAAGAGGCCTTTCTCACCTTGAAACAGTCCTTTGCTACCGCTCCGATTTTACATTGGCCGTTAGTCGATAGGCCCTTCATCCTAGAGGTGGATGCCTCCTCTACTGGTGCGGGAGCGGTCCTTTCTCAGCGGACAACTTCTGGTCAAGTGGTGCCTTGTGGGTACTTCTCTAAATCATTCTCTCCCGCAGAATGCAATTATGCAATTGGAGACCGGGAATTACTGGCCATTAAGATGGCTCTGGAGGAGTGGCGGTATCTTTTAGAAGGGGCAGTTCATCCATTCATAATCTTCACGGACCACAAGAATTTGGCGTATCTTCAGTCAGCGCAAAGGCTCAACTCCAGGCAAGCCAGGTGGTCGCTATATTTCTCCCGGTTTGACTTCAAACTTAATTTTTGACCTGGGGACAGAAACATCAAGGCAGACGCTCTATCCAGGTCCCTACAGTCACCTGAGGTTGAGGAGGGTTCGTCTCACATCATTGAACCTGCCAACGTTATCACCATGGCGCCCGTGACGCTCTCTCCCATTCCGCCGGGCAAGACCTTCGTCCCACAGAATAAGAGGTCGGAAGTCCTGGATTGGGGGCATTCCTCCAAGGTTGCGGGTCACGTCGGGGTCAAGAAAACCCTCAGCCTTCTTTCGCGCTACTACTGGTGGCCATCCCTTCGCCAAGATGTGACCAATTTTATAGCCTCCTGCACGTCTTGTGCTCTGAACAAGGTACCAAGAAGTCTGCCATCTGGTCTGCTCCACCCTCTGCCTCCTCCTGAAGCCCCTTGGCGGCAGATTGGTATGTATGTCGTTACCGATCTACCACGCTCTTTCGGGTGTACTACCATCTTATTAGTGGTCGATCGCTTCTCCAAAATGGCCCATTTCATCCCGCTGCCCGGGTTACCTACGGCATCTGAGCTGGCCAAGGTCTTCATACACCAGATCTTTAGGCTTCACGGACTCCCTCAACGAATTGTCTCCTATCGAGGGGTCCAGTTTACCTCCCGTTTCTGGAGGGCACTCAGCAAGCTCATACATATATCACTGGACTTCTCCTCTGCTTATCACCCTCAGTCCAATGTGCAAGTGGAACGGATCAATCAGGTATTAACAGCCTACCTGCATCACTTCTCTAACGCCCATCAAGACAACTGGGTGTCTCTTCTGCCCTGGGCAGAGTTCGCCCACAACAACCATCCTAATGAGTCCACCACCAAAACGCCGTTCTTCGTGGTTTCCGGCCAGAACCCTGGTGTTCCACTACCTCTCTCTACGCCTTCTGGTGTTCCCGCAGCAGATGCCCTCGTTACCGAATTTTCTCAAGTCTGGAAGGAGACCAGAGAGGCACTTGAAAGATCCAGTATCCGGATTAAGAGACATGCAGACAAGAGGCGCAGGGATCTTCCACCATACCAACCTGGCGACAAAGTTTGGCTGTCAACTAAGTATATCCGCTTAAAGATACCTTCTTACAAACTGGGTCCTCGGTACATCGGTCCGTTCGAGGTTTTGGGATGCATTAACAACGTGGCTTATAAATTGAAGTTGTCGGCTTCGCTTTGGGTCCCTAACGCCTTCCATGTCTCGCTCCTCAAACCTGTTGTTCTGAATCGGTACTGCTCAGTTCCACCTCCTTCCCCTCTGCCAGTAGGGGCCGATGACGTCTTTGAGGTGAAAGAAATTCTTGCCGTGAAAAAAGTTCGGGGGCGTACCCTCTACCTCATTGATTGGAAGGGTTTTGGCCCCGAAGAGAGGTCCTGGGAACCCAAGGAGAATGTTAATGCTCCTCTTCTTTTAAGGAGGTTTTTGTCCAACCTCAGGAGAGGGAGACGTAAAGGGGGGTACTGTTACGTCGGCGGTGGTGGCCGCCGCTGTCCCAGCAGCGGCGGGGCCCGCCGCCGCCTATACTCACCGGCGCTCGCCACGCCGCACTGTGCCCACGTCCTCCTCGTTCCCCTCTGTCCGGCACGTGCCGGCTTCGTGCAGGCGCCTTAGGCCGTGGGCGCACACTCTGCAGGTCTCTTAACCCTGCAGCGCCCGCCCAGAAGCCTAAGCGCCCAATCAGCTAACAGCACGGGGTATATCAGGCGTCTCCAACATGGTGAAGATGCCTGATTATTGTGTGCCTTTCCTTACGGTATCCTGGCCAAGTGTTTAGGGGTTTCCCCCTTCTCACTCTCTCTCCTCAGTCCCGTACTCCGTGTCTCCGTCCTTCACCCCAGTGCCCAGTCTTGTACTCCGTGTCTCCGTCTTGTACCCCAGTGCCCAGTCCGGTACTCCGTGTCAACGTCCTGTACTCCAGTGCCCAGTCCTGTACTCCGTGTCTCCGTCCTGCACCCCAGTGCTCAGTCCTGTACTTCGTGTCTCCGTCCTGTACCCCAGTGCCCAGTCCTGTACTCCGTGTCTTCGTCCCATAGTCCCCTCTCTGTGCCTGGTCCTATACTCCGTGTTTCCGTCCTGCACTCCACTCTGTACTTCCTACTCCCTTCTGCATTCCGTTCTCAGTCCTGCACCCCTCACTCAGTCCTTTGAGCCGCCCCTCTTGGTTCTAGCAGTCGCGGCATCTGTCTTCCGAGGGCCTGCCCCTAACGGCCCCTGTATAGGGGTCGGCACCACCTGGCGTGCTCACCCCTGGGAGCTCCAGTGCCGCGATCCAGAGGGTCCACTCTCGGACGTAACCTACCTGACGTCACAGTATACGTCACATATATCTTAGAAAGAAACTTGATTATCATGACATTCAGCTGTTAATTTGAAATTTAAATTATTGTTGTTTCATTTGCTAGATACTTTCCAATGAAAGAAAAGTTGAGACACTATAAAACCAGCATGTTCATTCGAGATGTCTATCAATATATTCATGCATTGAATTTTTGTAGCATTTTCGTTCATCCATTTCATCCATTGACTTCACGTTTCTTGTCATTTGTTTCTAAAATTGAGTAAATATTGTTAAAAATGTTTTACTTTGCATAGTATCAGTATCACTAAATCGTGATGCATAACATTTTACCATAAATTTCTCCATAGTGGCCCTCATTTATTATTTTATGACTGATTTTGGCAAAAGAGATTAAAAAGTCAACTAAAATATTTTCAAACTTGGGTAAATACATGCAAACTTTGAATTGTTAGTAGAAAAAAAACAAGAACAAAAAAAAGTGTGACTAAACTATAAGCACACTTTAAACTCTATTAATCAAATGTAAAGATTGCCGGAGGCTCCAATTAGTGGCACAATTTAAAAACTTAGGACAATTCAAAATGCCCCAATTTTTTTAAAGACGTCTACATTTTTTTAAAAATTAGGCACCATTTTGTCCAACTCTGAAAAATTAACAGCATGAGAAATACGGTATATTTACAGTTCTATATTTCAGCACAGGACAAATTATTAATTGTTAAATATCAAAACCTGCTATGTAATTTTTGCTTGAGCATATTGAATTTCATTAGCAATTCATTACTTGTTACCAGTTCATTTTGTAGAGGGAAATACCCTAAGGATATTATTTTTCCCTTGTTTTATCAATTAACTTGTCATATTATTGTCAAAAAGAGACAGCTTTTCCAGTCTACTGATTATTATTCCACATTTCATCTGGTCCCTTGATGTAGTTTCATTTATGTTGAATAGATGCATTTTTTTTTAAATAACTTTGACAACAGAGACCATTTGGGTCTGTTAAAACTCCTGATGTTTGTTCTGCACTCAGGAATTTTTTCCTTAAAAACAAACAAAAAATGTCATTAAGACAAATAAATTAACACTTTGCTATGCTAAATTTAAACTGTTTTAGAATAAAACAAGAAAACAAATCATGTTACAAAATTTCTAATTTCTCAATTAATTTGTGAATATTTTTTAAACTGTTGTTCGCACTCAAAATCCAGAAGACATTAGAAGAAATCCTTTTAATAGAGGGTCCAATTCTTAAAATCCTACACAGCTGAGGTAAATCAAGCCTGCTGAAATTTACGTGTGATATGGGTGGTCTCTCCTGTTACATCGGCCTCAGGTTACAATTTTTCTTTCCTGTTGAATGTAAAATAAAATTACACTCAACACCCAATTCCCCAGACACCATTGTTCTACAGAAATGTAGTGTAACTGGCTATGAGATCTGACCAATCAGCAGGGGCAATTCATAGATAAAAAGTCGGAATTCTTGAAGTGCATGAATGGTCTAGTAGTGTCATGCTACATTACTAGACAGAAGAATATGTGCAGTATTACTGGAGCATGCGCCAGGGCAGTGGGGAAACTCGTTATCAGGCCACTTCTTAAAGGGGCAGTGTCACAGCGGTGGTGACCTGGTCTGTGGCCCTGGGCATTCAGTAAAAGGGGTATATTTACAAGGGAATGAAGAATAAAGAGTTTTTGTATTAAGTTTTTGTGATGCCACCTGTGGTATCTGATCAGAAGTGACCAGCGCTGCAGTGCAGGTCCGCTGGGACAGATGGTGATGCAGCAGAGTTGATATAGCTCTCCACAGGCAGAACTGTTGTCCCAGGGCAGATAAAAGGTGTTGAGGAAAAAGTTGATGTAGTGTGAAGCAAGGCATGTAGCAGTGCTGAGTGGGTGATGCAGGAAGAAGGCAGGAGACACAGCTGAATGCAGTTCCAAGGCTTTGCTCACAGTTCTGTCTGCAGTACAGATGCCCGCTTGGTACCACGTCCTCCAGGTGAGGGATCTAACCAACCTCCAGGCAGATAGAGAACACCTTTCCAGAACTCCCTGACAGTATGTGCCTTCCCTGGCCGTCTCACAGTGCTGATTTCCACTCTTCTTCCTTCCCAGCTCCTCACAGTCAGTGTCCCAGGCCAGCTGCCGCGAAACCTGTCAGATAACGTGCTCAACGCGTTTCCTTGATCCTTTCTGGCTTCCTTTCTGGAGAAGATAACTGTGGTAGTTGGCTGTGGCCCCTAAAGTTGTCACAGCTGTCGGCTTGCTAGCTGAGTCCTATTGTCCACTCCACTAGGCTAAGGGGCCCCCCACCTGATGTCCGTCAGCGTGGAACGAGCCCCACGGGGAGCACTCTCTTGACCCATGCCTCTGGGAAATCCCTTTCCCACTTCAGGGAGCTTCCTTCAGTCCTTCAGACTGTACCAGCAACCCCTCAGACCAGGGGTCTGCTGTACAATTCTATCTTTTCCCTACTTCCCCTATGGGAAGGTTGCCTATGCACATCTTTCCCCTTTTTCCCCTGCGGGAAGACTCCTCCTAACTTCCCTTCTATTCTCCTGCTCTAACCCTCAAGCTCCACCCACCTGCTACTCCTTTTCCAAACCAGCAGGGATGGTGATGCACATCAACTGCACAGACCAAGACCGGACTGCCCCCTGGGTGAGTATAATCTAACTCTTTTTTCTTCTCTTTCAGGTTTCATCGGGGGCTTACAGTATCTACAGCATTGCAGAATGCTGTAGATAAGCCCCTGATGTCGGTGCCGGAAGCTCATATTTGAAAAAAGGGGTGACAGATTCCCTTTAATAAGTACACAGAACTACCTTTACACTGATGGTTATTTTTCCTTAACCCAATTAGACAAATCCAAGAAAAAGTCCATATCCTCCATATGAAAAAGTTTCAGACAATTGAAGGTGCCAAGAGCATTTATCTATATTCCAAATAAAGCTTCTGCAAAAAAAAAGCTAGGTGATGACTAGTGTTGAGCATTCCAATACCACAAGTATCGGGTATCGGCCGATATTAGCTGTATCGGAATTCCGATACTGACTTCCGATACTTTTTTCATATCGGATACCGGAATCGGAAGTTCCCATAATGCTATGAGCCCGCTCACTTTGATTCAGCCAATGGGAATCCTCAGAAGTGTGGGCACATCCTGTTAGGCATGTACAGTCATATGTTAAAGTTTGGGCACCCCTATTAATGTTAATCTTTTTTCTTTATAACAATTTTGGTTTTTGCAACTGCTATTTCAGTTTCATATATCTAATAACTGATGGACTCAGTTATATTTCTGGATTCAAATGACGTTTATTGTACTAACAGAAAATGTTCAATCTGCATTTAAACAAAATTTGACCGGTGCAAAAGTATGGGCACCCTTATCATTTTCTTGATTTGAACACTCCTAACTACTTTTTACTGACTTCCTGAAGCACTAAATTGGTTTTGTAACCTCATTGAGCTTTGAACTTCATAGCCAGGTGTATCAAATCATAAGAAAAGGTATTTAAGGCGGCCACTTGCAAGTAGTTCTCCTATTTGATTCTCCTATGAAGAGTGGCATCATGGGCTCCTCAAAACAACTCTCAAATGATCTGAAAACAAAGATTATTCAACATAGCTTTTCAGGGGAAGGATGCAAAAAGTTGTCTCAGAGATTTAACCTGTCAGTTTCCACTGTGAGGAACATAGTAAGGAAATGGAAGAACACAGGTACAGTTCTTGTTAAGCCCAGAAGTGGCAGGCCAAGAAAAATATCAGAAAGGCAGAGAAGAAGAATGGTGAGAACAGTCAAGGAGAATCCACAGACCACCTCCAAAGACCTGCAGCATCATCTTGCTGCAGATGGTGTCACTGTGCATCGGTCAGCAATACAGTGCACTTTGCACAAGAAGAAGCTGTATGGGAGAGTGATGCGAAAGAAGCCGTTTCTGCAAGCACGCAACAAACAGAGTCACCTGAGGTATGCAAAAGCACATTTGGACAAGCCAGTTACATTTTGGAAGAAGGTCCTGTGGACTGATGAAACAAAGATTGAGTTGTTTGGTCATATAAAAAGGCGTTATGCATGGAGGCTAAAAAACACAGCATTCCAAGAAAAACACTTGCTACCCACAGTAAAATTTGGTGGAGGTTCAATCATGCTTTGGGGCTGTGTGGCCAATGCCGACACTGGGAATCTTGTTAAAGTTGAGGGTTGCATGGTTTCAACTCAGTATCAGCAGATTCTTGACAATAATGTGCAAGAATCAGTGACGAAGTTGAAGTTACGCAGGGAATGGATATTTCAGAAAGACAATGATCAAAAACACCGCACCAAATCTACTCAGGCATTCATGCAGAGGAACAATTACACTGTTCTGGAATGGCCATCCCAGTCCCCAGACCTGAATATCATTGAACATCTGTGGGATGCTTTGAAGCGGGCTGTCCATGTTCGGAGACCATCAAACTTAACTGAGCTGGAATTGTTTTGTAAACAGGAATGGTCACAAATACCTTCATCCAGGATCCAGGAACTCATTAATAGCTACAAGAAGCGACTAGAGGCTGTTATTTTTGCAAAAGGAGGATCTACAAAATATTAATGTCAATTTTATTTTGAGGTGCCCATACTTTTGCATCGTTCAAATTTTGTTAAAATGCAGATTGCACATTTTCTGTTAGTACAATAAACCTCATTTGAATCCAGAAATATAACTGAGTCCATCAGTTATTAGATGTATGAAACTGAAATAGCTGTTGCAAAAACCAAAATTGTTATAATGAAAAAAGGTTAGCATTAATAGGAGTGCCCAAACTTTAACATATGACTGTAGGCATGTTAACTATTGGCATGGCTGTGATTGGCTGCTGAAATGATGTCATGATGCACTATAAAAGCCACCGCCACCACCATTTCTGGTCACTCTGCTGTGAATTCAGTTAGGGACAGGATGCTGTTGAAGACTGTGAGGGACAGTTAGAAATAGCGATTCTACCAAACATATTGTGCTTTAACCAGGCTACATAAACCACCACTGTAGCTTTCTTTTCCCTAGCAGCAGTGTTCACAGCTGTCTGCAAGGGCTGTGTGAGTGCAGCTCACGCTGTGGAGTGGGTTCTGCAGCCACGTCTGGTTGTATGCCGCCCAGCGTGCCTCACTGCTGCCTCATAGATATTTTTCTTTTTGAGCTGCTTATTTTTCAAAAATTCTATCTAGTGTGCTTCCATCCGTATTCATATACGTTGGTTGCAAACACTAGTAGTAGACAGCGGAGCCTTTCTGCAGCCTTTCAGTGCTAGTGCCCACTTAGCTGCACTGTTCACGGCTGTCTGAGAGGTCTCTGACTGTGTGTGAGTGCAGTTCATGCTGAGTAGTGTATCCTGCAGCTACGTCTGGTTGTAGGCCGCTCAGCGTGTCACTGCCTCACACATTTTTCTTTTATTGCAGCTCATTTTTTCTCCTATTAGTGTGCATCCATCCGTATCCATATACAGTGGTTGAAAATACTCTAGGAGTAGACAGCGGAGCCTTTCTGCAGCCTTTCAATGCTAGTGCCCACTTAGCTGCACTGTTCACGGCTGTCTGAGAGGTCTCTGACTGTGTGTGAGTGCAGCTCACGCTGAGTAGTGTGTTCTGCAGCTACGTCTGGTTGTAGGCCGCTCAGCGTGCGTCACTGCCTCACACATAATTTTCTTTAATTGCAGCTCATTTTTTCTTCTCCTATTAGTGTGCATCCATCCCTATCCATCTACATTGGTTGGTTGCAAACACTATATAGGAGTAGATAGAGGAGCTTTTTTCTGGCTTGTGCCCTTCATCTGCAGCCAGATTAATATTACCCAATTTTTTTGGAGCCTCATCTTTTGCATTGTAGGTTACCTGCCTGCATTGTAATAGCTCCAAAAAGTTGGTGATACTATCACTTTCAAATCTTTGGTCACATCCTTTTATTTTTTTTTCACAAAAAAAAACAATAAAGTTCACCAAACACTACATTTGAAAGTTGTGTAGGCCACATTAGCTCCTATTAAAGTGTAGTCCACACACACACTTCATAAAATTAGTATTTCTTCTACCTGTAACCAGCTGTTCAGGAATAAGCACACTAAGCCCCCCCTTTGTACTTTTCTGCCTATCTTTATCAGTCTAGCAAGATGAAGAAGGCAAGGAGTAAGGCACGTGGGCGTGGACTTTCAGCAGGGAGAGGACGTGGGGATTCTGCAGGGAGAGGACGTGGGGATTCTGCAGGGAGAGGACATGGGGATTCTGTGCCTGCTGCGGGCACCAGTGAGTCAGCAGCCCCCAGTTTTAGCAGGCAACAGTCCTTTATGCGCAGCTTTGTAGGACCTCGCCGTACCCCACTGCTGCAGGAGGAACAAATTGAAGCTGTTGTCGGATGGATGGCAGCTAACGCATCGACTTCAATGACTTCCACATCCACTCAGGGCCAGAGCACCGAAGAGCAACCATCTGTCTCTTCACCACCGGCCAAAGTGCCCAGGCAGTCAGAGAGCCCTGGACAGGAGCCATCACAGTCTCTACTTCTGTTCTCTGAATCTGTTGGCTTGGAAAGAGGGGGACAGCCAAGCAGCATTCCAGAATGTGAAGAAGAGGGAGTATGCAGTGATGCGCAACTTCTTTGTCCCTCTGAATCTGAAGAGGTGGGTGGGCCAGTGCCTATGGTCAGCACACCTCAGTACGCATCAGATGATGACGAGACACAGGTGCCACTTTCTGGTGCGTACGGTGCTGGCGAGACAACCCAGGAGAAGCAGGTGTTTGAAGAGGGGAGTGTAGATGATGAGGTCCTTGACCCATCATGGCGTGAGGAACAGGAAGGTGGTGGGAGCAGCTCTGAGGAAGAGATTCCCCGAATGGCCAAAACAGGAGGGAGAGGGAGGGGGCAGACTTGGTTGCCTGTAGCCTCCACTTCGGCACCCGTTAGGAGCATTCCTCTTTCAAAAGGCAAAATGGGCGCTCCCAAGACTTGCAGTGCGTGGTCCTTTTTTGACACAGTTGCAGATGACATTTGCTTTGTCAAATGCAAGTTGTGTCATCAGAGAGTCAAAAGAGGGAAAAATGTCAGCAACCTCAATACCACTAATATGTGGAAACATGTGCGGACCAAGCACGAGGTGGAGTTACACAGACACACTGAAGACATAGGCCAACGTACAGCACCACCTACCACCTCTTCAGCTCGTGTTGTGGCCTCTTCCTCCAGCTCACACACAGCTGGTTCGGCTTTCTCACAGGATCGCCAAGGAAGAACCTCTGGCACTGCTGTCCGGAGACCCTGTGACATTCCACCCACAGCACCATGGTCCCAGTCATCCTCACACTCCCAGGCCACTTGACAGCCATCGGTAGCACAGACATGGGATAAAAGGTGGCCATACTCGGCAAACCATCCCCGAGCACAGGCTCTGAATGCTGGCATTGCCAAACTACTGGCACTTGAAATGCTCTCATTCAGGCTGGTGGAGACTGACACCTTCCTGGACTTCATGGCATCGGCAGTCCCACAATACACCATGCCCAGCCGCTTTTATTTCAGCAGGCGAGCCGTCCCTGCCCTGCAGAAACATGTGGAGGGAAAAATAAAACATGCGCTACTAAACGCCGTTAGTAGCAAGGTGCACCTGACCACCGATGCGTGGACCAGTAACCATGAACAGGAACGATACCTTTCCCTCACTGCCCATTGGGTCAATGTTGTGGAGCCTGGTACAGATCTGGAGAGTGGCGCTGTACGTGTTCTGCCAACTCCACGGATTGCAGGAATCCAGTCTGTACACATAGACTCCTCCTCCTACTCAAGTTCCTCAGAAACAGCGCAGCAGGAGCCTGTTACGACCGATATGAGCACAGCCGTGGCCAAACGTCAACAGGCCGTACTCAAATTAATTTCTTTGGGGAATCGAAGCCACACAGCGCAGGAGCTCTGGAATGCCATCAAGCAGGAGAGCGACGTGTGGATTGTGCCAGCGAATCTCCAGCCGGGCTTGGTAGTATGTGACAATGGCCGAAATCTGGTGGCAGCTCATGGCCTAGGCAACCTCACTCACATCCCATGTCTGGCACATGTGCTGAACTTGGTCGTGCAGAGCTTTCTGAGGGACTATCCGGATCTTGATGCACTGCTGCACAAGGTCTGCATAGAGTGCGCTCACTTGGGGCGTTCCAGCACGGCAAGATCGCGCCTTGCTGCTCTGCAGCGCCGATTACGCCTTCCGGAACATCGCATCATATGTGACCTATCCACCAGGTGGAATTCAACGTTACATATGTTGGAGCGGTTGTGTGAGCAGCAGGCAGCAGTCATGGAGTACCAGCTGCATCAGGTGCAAACAAGTCGCACTGTGCGCCGGTCACACTTCAGCACCACTGAGTGGGCCTCTATGAAGGACATCTGCCTCGTTTTGCGTGCCTTCGATGATTCCACGCGGATGGCGAGTGCAGATGATGCACTAGTCAGCATGACTGTCCCCCTTATCTGCCTGCTTCAAAAAACACTGCAAGCACTAAGGGATGAGGTTTTGGAAGAGGTGGAGGATGAGGAGTCCCAAATGCCATCTGCTTCTGGACAGTCTGCGCTACATGGTTCCTCACAAAGGCCTAGGCAGGGGACACTTTGTGAGGAGGATGAGGAGGAGTCGATGGAGGAGGAAGACATCTCTCCAGAGGAGGGAGGTACACAACGCTCTAGTCAGTATGTACAGCGAGGGTGGGGTGATGCAGAGCAGGCAGAGATCATGCCTCAAGCAGGGGACAGCGGTTCTTTGGCAGTTGGGAGTCTGCAGCACATGGTTGATTTCATGCTGCAGTGCTTGTTAAATGACCGCCGCATCGCCAACATTCTCCACACGGCTGATTATTGGGTGTACACCCTCCTAGATCCTCGCTACCGGGACAACTTACAAAGCCTCATACCACAGTTGAACCGGGAGTGAAAAATGCGGGAGTACCAAGAAACACTTGAGCAGGCCATCATGTTCTCCATTCCCCCTGCAAGTGTTGCTGGTAGTGCTTTTCAAAGCAGCCATGTGGGTAGAGGCAGTGGAGGAAACTCTGCACAAAGAGGCAGCAGAGGCAGCGCCTCAGCACAAGGCAAGACCACTATGGCCCAAATGTGGCAAAGTTTTGTGTGTCCGCCACAATTGTCTACACCATCACAGACGGCACCAGTCAGCAGGAGGCAACGTTTCTGTCAGATGTGACAGACTACATTTCTTGCCCTGTCAGTGTACTCCCAGATGGCTCTTCCCCCTTCAAGTTTTGGGTCTCTAAGCAGGATACATGGCCAGAGCTTAGCCAGTATGCTTTGGAGGTGCTGGCTTACCCTGCTGCCAGTGTATTATCGGAACGCGTCTTTAGCGCCGCAGGTGGTGCACTAACAGACCGTCGCACGCGACTATCTTCTGATAACGTCGACCGGCTTACTTTTCTGAAAATGAAAAAGGCCTGGATCTCTCCAGAATTTGCCAGTCCTCTTCCCGATTAAATAATTGGTTGGCAACTGTATCCAGGTCTCCTGTTGTGTTCATGTTTCTACCACCTGAACTATAATCCCTGGGCTTCAACACAGCCAGTTGTCGCTCAGATGTGTCGTCTGCACAGAGAAAAACACACTAGCTCCTGTGTTAGTGTGGTTCAGTAACGCCAGCTGCTCCCCTGCTGTGTGGACGGCAAAGTCTCCTGCTCCATACACATTCAAACTCCTACTGATTTTTAACCGTACTCCACTTAGGCCTCTGGCTCCACTGTCTCTACTATTTCCCATTACTAGTAGTGGGAATGTGGACAGAGCAGGAGACCTTGCCGGACACACATCAGGGGATCCACTGACGTGACAGAGCCCCTGTAACCCAGGAACAAGTGTCGATTGTGGTGACGCCACTTCAGAGCTGTAACTGGCGGGGTTGGAGGCCAGGGGAAATACTAGAGACAGTGGAGCCAGAGGCCTAAGTGGAGCACGGTTACAATCAGTAGTAGTCTACAACCTCTATAAAACCAGCTTCAAGTTGGCCTCCGCCTGCTGCATGCCTCATCCTGGGCTCCAACAACGCCAGTTGGTGTTCAGAAGTGTCATCTTCCCAGAGAACAACACACTAGCTCCTGTGTTAGTGGGGTTCAGAAACGCCAGCTGTTCCCCTGCTGTGTAGACGGCAATGTCTCCTGCTGACTCCACATGCCCAAAACATCAGACCTCAGCCTGCTCCATGCCTCAACCAGGGCTCCAACAACGCCAGTTGGTGTTCAGAAGTGTCGTCTTCCCAGAGAACAACACACTAGCTCCTGTGTTAGTGGGGTTCAGAAACGCCAGCTGTTCCCCTGCTGTGTAGACGGCAATGTCTCCTGCTGACTCCACATGCCCAAAACATCAGGCCTCAGCCTGCTCCATGCCTCATCCTGGGCTCCAACAACGCCAGTTGGTGTTCAGAAGTGCCGTCTTCACAGAGAAAAACACACTAGCTCCTGAGTTAGTGGGGTTCAGAAAGGCCAGCTGTTCCCCTGCTGTGTAGACGGCAATGTCTCCTGCTGACTCCACAGGCCCAAAACATCAGGCATCAGCCTGCTCCATGCCTCATCCTGGGCTCCAACAATGCTAGTTGGTGTTCAGAAGTGCCGTCTTCACAGAGAAAAACACACTGGCTCCTGTGTCAGTGGGGTTCAGTAGCGCCAGCTGTTCCCCTGCTGTGTGGATGGCAAAGTCTCCTGCTGCCTACACAGTCACACTACTACTGACTTTTAACCATGCTTCACTTGTGGATCCCCTGATGTGTGTCCGGCAATGTCCCCAACTCTGTCCACATTCCCATTACTAGTAGTGTGAATGAGAACTGAGCAGGAAACCTTGCCGGACACACATCAGGGGATCCACTGACGTGACTGAGCCCCTGTAACCAAGGAACAAGTGTGGATTGTGCAGACGCCACTTCAGAGCAGCAACTTGCGGGGTTGGAGGCCAGGGGAAATACTAGATACAGTAGAGCCAGAGGCCTAAGTGGAGCACGGTTACAATCAGTTGTAGTGTACAACCGATCTAAAACTTGCTCCAAGTAGGCCTCAGCCTGCTCCGTGATTGATCCTGGGCTCCAACATCACCAGTTGCTGCTCAGAAGTGTCTTTGGCACGGGTACTCCCTCCTGCCAAGCCTGGTTCCAGCGTGCCTGCTTTTTCCGGGTAGTGTCAACGTCACTTTGCCACCAATACGTTGTCCTGTCATGTTGCGGTCGGGTTAGCCGAGTCTATGGTGCCTGCAGTTTCGGTGCTTCCTATGTGGGCTGCGGGTTCAGGTAATAAAGGCTGGTTCCGTAGTGCCAATAGGACAAGCACCCCCTGTAGGACTGTGGGTTTCGGTAACTGCGGCCGGCTCACGGCCTTGGAACTTAGTTTTTTTCATGGGTACCTTCTGCTACCCATCCAGGTTCCAGCACCGTCAGCTGGTCCTCGGCAGTGCCTTTGGCCTAGGTGCCTCCTTCTTGGTATCTGAGTTCCAGCAATGTCTGCTGGTCCTTGGTAGTGCTCTGTAGCACGGGTACCTCCTGCTTAGTAACCGTGTTCCTGCACCGTCAGCTGGTCCACGGTTGTGCCAATGGCTGTTGTTCCTTCTGCTGCCACTCTGGGTTCCAGCACCATCAGCTGGTTCTCGGTAGTTCCATTGACTCTTGTAGCTAATGCTACTCATCCGGGTTCCAGCACCGTTAGCTGGTTCTCGGAAGTGTCTTTGGCATGGGCACTCCATCCAGCCCAGCCTGGTTCCAGCACGCCTGCTGTTTCCGGGTAGTGTCAACGTCACTTTGCCACCAATACGTTGTCCTGTCGTGTTGCGGTCGGGTTAGCCGAGTCTATGGTGCCTGCAGTTTCGGTGCTTCCTATGTGGGCTGCGGGTTCTGGTAATAAAGGCTGGTTCCGTAGTGCCAATAGGACAAGCACCCACTGTAGGACTATGGGTTTCGGTAACTGCGGCCGGCTCACGGCCTTGCAACTTAGTTTTTTTCATGGGTACCTTCTGCTACCCATCCGGGTTCCAGCACCGTCAGCTGGTTCTCGGCAGTGCCTTTGGCCTAGGTGCCTCCTTCTTGGTATCCGAGTTCCAGCAACGTCTGCTGGTCCTTGGTAGTGCTTTCTATCACAGGTACCTCCTGCTTAGTAACCGTGTTCCAGCACTGTCAGCTGGTCCACGGTTGTGCCATTGGCTGTTGTTCCTTCTGCTGCCACTCTGGGTTCCAGCACCATCAGCTGGTTCTCAGTAGTTCCATTGACTCTTGTAGCTAATGCTACCCATCTGGGTTCCAGCACCGTCAGCTGGTTCTCGGAAGTGTCGTTGTCACGGGCACTCCCTCCTGCCCAGCCTGGTTCCAGCACGCCTGCTGTTTCCGGGTAGTGTCAACGTCACTTTGCCACCAATACGTTGTCCTGTCGTGTTGCGGTCGGGTTAGCCGAGTCTATGGTGCCTGCAGTTTCGGTGCTTCCTATGTGGGCTGCGGGTTCTGGTAATAAAGGCTGGTTCCGTAGTGCCAATAGGACAAGCACCCCCTGTAGGACTGTGGGTTTCGGTAACTGCGGCCGGCTCACGGCCTTGCAACTTAGTTTTTTTCATGGGTACCTTCTGCTACCCATCCGGGTTCCAGCACCGTCAGCTGGTTCTCGGCAGTGCCATTGGCCTAGGTGCCTCCTTCTTGGTATCCGAGTTCCAGCAACGTCTGCTGGTCCTTGGTAGTGCTTTCTATCACAGGTACCTCCTGCTTAGTAACCGTGTTCCAGCACCGTCAGCTGGTCCACGGTTGTGCCATTGGCTGTTGTTCCTTCTGCTGCCACTCTGGGTTCCAGCACCATCAGCTGGTTCTCAGTAGTTCCATTGACTCTTGTAGCTAATGCTACCCATCTGGGTTCCAGCACCGTCAGCTGGTTCTCGGAAGTGTCGTTGTCACGGGCACTCCCTCCTGCCCAGCCTGGTTCCAGCACGCCTGCTGTTTCCGGGTAGTGTCAACGTCACTTTGCCACCAATACGTTGTCCTGTCGTGTTGCGGTCGGGTTAGCCGAGTCTATGGTGCCTGCAGTTTCGGTGCTTCCTATGTGGGCTGTGGGTTCTGGTAATAAAGGCTGGTTCCGTAGTGCCAATAGGACAAGCACCCACTGTAGGACTGTGGGTTTCCGCAACTGCGGCCGGCTCACGGCCTTGCAACTTGTTTTTTTTCCTGGGTACCTTCTGCTACCCATCCGGGTTCCAGCACCGTCAGCTGGTTCTTGGCAGTGCCTTTGGCCTAGGTGCCTCCTTCTTGGTATCCAAGTTCCAGCAACGTCTGCTGGTCCTTAGTAGTGCTTTGTAGCACAGGTACCTCCTGCTTAGTAACCGTGTTACAGCACCGTCAGCTGGTCCACAGTTGTGCCATTGGCTCTTGTTCCTTCTGCTACCCATCCAGGTTCCAGCACCGTCAGCTGGTTATTGGCAGAGCCTTTGGCCTAGGTGCCTCCTTCTTGGTATCCGAGTTCCAGCAACGTCTGCTGGTCCTTGGTAGTGCTTTGGAGCACAGGTACCTCCTGCTTAGTAACCGTGTTCCAGGACCGTCAGCTGGTCCACAGTTGTGCCATTAGCTCTTGTTCCTTCTGCTGCCCCTCCGGGTTCCAGCACCGTCAGCTGGTCCTCGCTAGTTCCATTTGCTATTCTTCTTTCTGCTACCCATCCGGGTTCCAGCACCGTCAGCTGATTCTCGGCAGAGCCTTTGGCCTAGGTGCCTCCTTCTTGGTATCCGAGTTCCAGCAACGTCTGCTGGTCCTTGGTAGTTCCATTTGCTATTGTTCCTTCTGCTACCCATCCGGGTTCCAGCACTGTCAGCTGGTTCTTGGCAGTTCCTCAGCCTTCTTGTACCTTCTGCTACTTTTCCAAGTTCAAGCTTGTGGAAATGGGTTTTGATTCTCACTCTGGATCTCCCTGACAATGACCCTGAAGACGACGACCCTGAAGACCACACAGAAGAATACCTAAAAGATGACCCTGAAGAAGATGACCAAGAGGACAAAGAACATGAAGACAACCACCAAGATGCAGAACAACAAGAGACAGAAGAACAAGAAGCATAAAAACCAAAAGCAGAAGAACATTAAGCATAAGACTAAAAATCTGAGCAAATGATATTATCTAATGTATAAGCAAAAGAAGACTAAGCAGTGTATGGGGGTGAGTCCGTTCCTCCTCGTGGTGCCCCTGGAAAAGGCCTGCTGCTGCAGGCCAAACTGAACGCGGACAAATCCTGTTGTAAATCTTTTGTGACAGGCTGAACGGAAGGTGTAATCTTCAAACTTTTATAGATTACAACTACAGGAATGCCTGACACAAATAAGAATATGATGAAGAAGAAGAATAGGAAGAAGGTGAAGAAGTAGAATATGAAGAAGAATAATAGTTGAATAAGAAGAATATGAAGAATGTAAAAAAAAAAAAAAATAGGAAGAAGGTGAAGAAGAAGAAGAAGAAGAAGATGAATAAGGTGAAGAAGAAGTTGATGAAAAAGATGCTGCTGAGGATGATGAAGGAGAAAGTGTGGGAGATGTAAAAAAGAAGGTGAAGAGCATGGAAGTAGTGAAACATACATATCTGACAAAATATTAAAGACTTTAACATAGTCAATATCTTTGTAACTACGAACAAATTACTGCTATTCCATTTGATTGGGCTAAACCTCTATGGCTTTAATGTCTCCTACACCTCCCACAATACATTCTACATTATTATTAGTTGTTTTTCTACATGTAGAATTAACCTACAGGGAAAAAAAGGTTTTTTTTTTATTCTGATATTTCTGTTCCAATTACTTGAATGGGACTTCCGGGATCGGAATCGGCGATACCCGATACTTTTTTTAGATCGGCCGATCCATTCCGATCCGATATTTTTCAGTATCGGGTGGTATCGCTCAACACTAGTGATGACCAGTGTACGGATAAAACCATATGGTGCGGAAACCATGCTGTGGTTAGCATGAGAGAATACGGTTGTAATTCCAGCTCCTCTTTTAAAAATGATCTAAATTTATTTGAATTAATAAAACATGAAAAAGCTCCTTGACTTTATAAAGAGCGCTGCTGCCATTGAAACGCATTGCTCTCTGTCCCAGTGTGCACTATAGTGTGGTCTAGAAGTTTTTCATGTTTTATTAATTCAAATAAATTTGTATTTTTTTTCACCGAAGAGCTGGAATTACAAGTATGTTCTCTTATATTTATCTACGTCTCATCAGAACGGAGTTCCATGCACCTTCTACAAGATCGGTGCACTGGCTTTTTTTCTTTTCCTTGTGGTTAGCATGGTCAAACCTTTGCCAGTCCACAATGGGCCCTTGGTCACACTCTTCTGATTCAAAGTTGTGTTATTCAGATTGGCTTTCTCTGGTCAGATTAAACAGCCACTATTGCCTCAGCTATTTATTCTCCAATAACTCTATACTATTAAAGTTTGTTAGCCCTGAAAATATATAATTTCATGACACAAATGAAGCTATTAAATTGTACTCTGATGCCCAAATGTTGATGACAGATGTAATAGTGATTTTTTCATTGTATTTTAATATTGACTAACGCTACACGGACCTTGTGAACCTCACCAAAAAAAATGTTGCTTTTAAACGCAAAGCACAATGAGAATTCAGGAAGTCTTAACTATATTTTGTGTGATTTTTTTTTTTATATGGACACAAGTTCTACCTTTATATATGTGTTTTTTTTAGAAAATAGGTTAGCATTTTTTGTCTAGAAATTATGAAAATATGCTATTATAGAATTCTACTAAAAGCATGTGGTCTAATTTTGTATCATAAAGAAGTCAAAAATATTCTACAATTTTGTTTTGTAATTTTTAGAACATTCACTCTCCCATATTCCTTTATGCAGTCATCTATTTTATTATTCACCCCAGAATATTTTTTAAATATTCCTTAGAATAAAATCCTTATTAATCAATTTCAATTTTCGACTCGGCTCTTGTTTTTAATTTAATATACACTTGCAAGTGTATTAATATTTAACATTAAAAACTGTATTACAATACTTTCCAGCATGTAAATTCAACTTCTATTTAAGACCTAAAACGTCAGTGCTCTGTGCGGTTTTACTTGCTTAATTCACTTGCAGATTGCGTATTTCATACATTTCAATTTTGAGAAAAATTGTTCTTACATTCTTCCTATTGAGGAAAAGGTATTAATAACTGGGAATTGCAAGTTGTCTTTGCTTTTGTGGGGTAACCTTGTCAGCTAGCAAGTAGAGATGATCTTTTGAAACTTGAATTCACTGGCTTTGCCTAATATTCCCAACAAATTCAATTTGAGATGAATAAATTTGTGTGAATCTCAATATCGGAAATCTTTTATTGCTCATGAAATACACATGGGATAGAAAAGAGAAGAGAAAGCAGCAGAGAGAACCCTGTTGATCATAAGAGCTTACATTCTATAAGACAGAGAAAAAGGAATCTGTTGACCATAAGAACTTATTATGGAACAGCGAGAGAGAAAAGGAGGACCCTGCTGACCTTAAGAGTTTACATCTTATAGGAGAGAAAGAGAGACAGAGAGGACCCACAGACCATAACACCTTATATTGTAGAGGAGAGAAGAGTCTGTTGAACTTAAGAGCTTACACACTACAGGAGTGAAGACCTTGCCGAGTATAAGAACTTACATTCTGTAGGAGACAGAGAGGGGACTCCACTGATCACAAGAGCTTATATTCTATAGGAGAGAGAGGGGAGTCTGTTGACCTTAAGAGTAGAGATGAGCGAACTTGTTCAGAAAATTCGGCATGAACGTAGCACATTCAGATTCATGTCCGGATTTGTGTTTGTTTTCACAAGCATTTTTATTCAAAGTCAACAAAATTTGGTTGCAGTTCGGTAAATCATCACATTTCCATTAATGCTTTTGTTATTACTTTGGCTAGAATATCGGTGTTGTATGATGAGTGGGGGTGGACGGGGAGACGTGTTTGATTAGGGGAGGGGGTGTGGAGAGGTTAGAAAAGCGTGTGGTGAGGTCAGAGGAGCAGCGCCCTTTTTTTTACCCCTTAACTTCATGTTTGTGGATTCATGTGTGCAGACAATCAGGGAGTAGAAACCATCCACAACATCAAGAAACACCATCCAAAATGTCAAGAAACAAGGTCTTCTGTGATTGGCTGCAATAGTCACATGTCCATTGCCATATAAAAAGTGGATATCTTGTTTTGCTGGCGCCATTGTCTCAGAGGGGTCGCTCCTGCAATAGTGCTGCTGCTGAAAGTGAACTTGTCAGTTCAAAAGATAGGATCCTGTCCTGTGTGTACTGTGCAAAATATTGTGTGGCAGTCTCCAGAGGGACCGTTTGCTACTCCATATCGTTTGTGATAAAATTGTGCTTTAGTGGTAAATCAGAAGACCAGATTTCCACTTAAACTCATTAGGTCTAATATTGGGGTGCGGCCTGGACAGCCAATATGCTAATCCAAATAGTTTGTGATAAAACTGTGTTTCAGTGGCAAATCAGAAGGCAAGTTTCCACCTAAAAATCATTTGCCTAATATTGGGGTACAGCCACGAGACCGAATTAGTAGTGGTGAGGGAATTTGTTCGAAAAATGATCGCTATACATAAAAATCGGCATGAAAACGGCACATTCAGATTCATGATTGGAAACACAAGCAAAATTTTATAAAATTGATAAAAATCAGAAACTTTCCGTAAAAGTGTGGGAAAATATTTGCATTGCCACTAAAGTATTTTCAGAACTTTGGGTACAGTAATAGTGGTGTATTATGAGCATGGGTCACGTGTTTGATGAGGGTAGGGGGTGGGGAGAGCTCAGAGGAGAAGCATGCTTGTAAACTGTAATTGCTTTCTTCTTCTAACTTTATGCGTGCAGATTGTGGCTAGCCAAGCAGGGTACAGGAAACATCCACAATGTCCTGACACAACGGCTTGTGTCACTGACTGCTGAAATCACATGTCCCACTCCATATAAAGAGTGGACTTCTTGTTTTAATGCCATTTTGACACTGTAACAGCGCACAGAAGCTGCTTCTGATGCTGGGACTGTTTGCTGGTAGTCACCCCAACTGTAGAGGGTAAGTAAGTGGAGGTTCTGAGGCCAGATACCTGTGTGACAACACTTGCCACAATGAGGGAGGAGGAAGAATCAGAAGATGCTGTTGATGGGGTGGATGGGGGTTTGCGAGGCCCGCTAGTCTGCATTTTATCACAGTGAGATTTCTAGATTAATGCATGTTGATCGCACATGTGCCAGTTCATGCATGTAGTAGTCAAATTATTGCACTTTTTTTAACTCTACTCTATCATTTTTAACAAAGTTTGCAGATAGTGGAATTTTTAACATTTTTGCCGATCTGAAAATATACCAATTCTAGGCAACTGCAGACCTGCAAATGCTGTTGGCTACTGTCAGAGTTAGGGTTCAGGATGCATTGATTGTTGTGGTTGCATAACTCTGTGTCTGTGGGAAGCTGCAACATAACCTCCTTGCCTTCCTCCTCTGCCTTTGCATGCTGAGGTACTCAGCTGCATGCCTCTGGGTTTACACCAAGTGGGGTCTACTACCTCATCGTCATCCTCTCTGTTCTCCCACTCCTCACCTTGAGAGTCATCCTCCTTCTTTTCCTGCCTTGACAACACAGTACAGTCCACGTGCACCTCAAGTATCTGAGTCTCATCACAAATTGATCACGTCCACTCACCGGGAATAACATCTGTTGATGAGGGTTTGGATTCTGCTCGGATCCTACTTTGTATGGCCCTGGATGAAACTGAAAAAAAATTTAGGCATCGATTTCCTCCTCTTGACTCTGTGAATCTTGGGAGTACAGTTCCGATGCCCATGGCATAGAATGTGGGAACAGATCTGCAGACTCAGCCATCTCTCTCAGGAGAGTTTTGACATGTTAGAAAACAAGGGTAATTGGGGTGCCATGTCTGAGTACTGTACTGTGTGTGATCTTAAGGTGGAGGAAGAGGAGCAGAGGCCACTTGTTGAAGCGCTTGCCATCTATTGGAGCACATGTTCTTTCTGGTGTTCATCTATGTTCTTTCTGGTGTTCATCTACAAAGCATACCTCTGTGCAGATGCCAAAGTAAGGGAGTGAAGTAGCCCATCCAGTAAGAGAAGTTGTAAAAATGCTGCACAATTGCTCAATGTAACAAAACAATACTACTTCTTATCCCTCATATTATAACTGTCTCGCAGCCCTAAACAGCTATTCAGTACTTTCAATTCTCTCCTCCATCAATCAGCTCCCTCCTGGGAGCAGACACCAGGAAAGTGGCCTCAATTCACCCACAGTACCAATTTTAGAATGGTATAGTAGCAATCAACCATGCTTGAGGTATCAGGGTCTGGGCCAGCATTTACAGTTTTGAATGGAACTTCAAATTAAGATGAGGTGGGTGAAGCATCGTTGTAGGTCTGTTGTCCTGGGAGCCCTGATACCACATGCAACAGCTCAACCTGCTTTTATGCTCAGCTACACTCAGCTGGCCCAAATGTATGAGTTATCATAGACTACTATTGTCAGAAAAATCTAAGGATAGTGACACGGGCAGTTGACTCAAAGGAAGTGGAGGTCTGCTTTCTCAGAGGTCTACTTTTACAGGCAATACACATAAAGGAGACCTAACCAGGAGTCTACACATTTCCAAAAGTTAATGGCAGACACTACTAAAGTGGCATCAACTTCACCAGAGTAGAACTAGTATAATGGGGACCGACACCTTTTCTACTACTTGCAACCCAGCAGATGGAAACTGTAACAGACAAGGTTGTAGAACCACTGTGCCATAGTCCATGAGAAAGCCTAGAGGGGCGTAACTAGGTGGCATACTAAATCAGATCTTGGATAAGAGGAAGCAGACAAAAACCGCTACCAGAGGATGGACAATGATGTGTCACCAGGTGCTACTACAGGGCTGACCTACAGCAGGTGGCAGCTGACCTCCTAGAGTGGTTAGACTGGTGTGGCCCAAATGAGGGATGAAGAATGCAGGAATGCAGACAGGCACTGTAGAGACACTGGAACCACGGGTGCAGATGGGACTGGCTGAGGAACAGAAAAGAACCGTGAGATGCATACTGGTCCACCTGTTAGAAAGATGAGCACTGGCAGGTGCGGGCTGGACCAGCTGAGGAACATGAGAGCACTGGTAGGTACAGACTGGACCAGGTGTTGCATAGATGGGCACTGGCAAGTGTGGACTGAACCAGGTGTTACACAGATGTGCACTGGTAGAAGCGGGCTGGATCAGGTGTTACACAGATGGTCACTGGCATGTGCAGACTGGATCGAGTGCAACACAGTTGTGCACTGTTAGGTGCAGATTGGACCATGTATAACACTGATGGGCTCTGGCAGGTGCAGACTGGACCAGATGTTACACAGATGTGCACTAGCAGGTGCAGACTGGACCGGATGTTACACAGATGGGCACTGGCAGTGCGGATTGGACCGCATGTTACACAGATGTGCACTGACAGGTGCGGGCTTGACCGGATGTTACACAGATGGGGAATGGCATGTGCGGACTGGATCAGGTGCTACACAGATGGACACTGAGAGGTGTGGGCTGGACCAGGTGTTACACAGATCGGCACTGGCAGGTGTGGATTGGACCATGTGTTACACAGATGGGCAATGGCATGTGCGGACTGGATCAGGCGCTACACAGATGGACACTGAGAGGTGTGGGCTGGACTGGGTGTTAGACAAATGGGCTCCGGCAGATGCGAACCGGGCACTACAGACATGCACTGGCAGGTGCAGGCTGAAATGGGTGTTACACAGATGGGACTGGCAGGTGTGTAGTGGACCAAGTGTCACACAGATGGGCAATGGCAAGTGCGGGCTGCAAGTTGAACTCGCTAAGAAACAGGAGAACACTGGCAGGTGTTGACTAGACCAGGTGTTACACAGATGGGCACTTGCAGGTGATGGATGGACTGGGTGTTAGACAGAGTACAACTGGAAGGTGAAGGCTGGAATGACTGATGAACAGAAGAGCACAGACAGATACAAGCAGATGGGTACAGGGTAGCCAAGCAGATGGGCGGACGTGGGGAACCTGACAATGAGCAAGTATGCAAGGAAAACTAACAAAATTGCTCAGGCACCTCCATATAGGAGCCTTAAGTAGAAGACGTAGCCCAGCTATTGGCTGGGATCACCTTAGGGAAAAGCGCAGGGTCACTTTAAGAGGGTAGGAGAGCGCATGTGCCCTAAACTTCATGCCCGGGCCTACAACTGAAACTTTGGAGACACCAACACATAGGGGGCGAGATGACGAGGTGGTGTGTGAATGTGAGACACTGAATGTCCTGTCTGTTAAGTACGAGAAGATCCAACAAAGGGCCAAGTCTGTCATGCCAAAGAGATTAGAAAATCTGCACTAAGAGAAAATTGTCCACTGTGTCAAAGGCAGATGTCAGATCCAGGAGAAGGAGGAGGACAAACTAGCATCACTTTGATTTGGCAGTTAGTAGGTCATTGATTACTTTAGTCAGGGCAGTTTCGATGGAAAGGTGCAGTCGGATGCCAGATTGTAAGCGGTCAAAGAGGGAGCAAGAGTTCAAGTGCGAGGACAGTTGAAAATGGAAGTGTTGTTCCAGTAGTTTGAAGCATAGGGGAGAAGTGAGAAGGGTGATAGCTAGAAAAAGAGGATGGGTCAAGGGAGGGCTTTTTGAAGATGGGTGTGATCAAGGCACGGAGCCATGGAGTTTAATGGAGGATTATGACCAGAGAAATAGCACCGGTCCTGGTTGTAAACTATTTAACCCCCTTCAGATGGATTGCGGCGTGGGACTGACTGTACGGCAGATAGGTATGGGATATTTTTTGCTTTTTTATTTTTAACTTTTTTATTGGATTTTTTATTTTGGATTTTTTACAGGAGAACGATGGCTATGAATCGATTGGGAGTGTAATAAAGATGGAAAAAATGTGTTTATTTCATTACAATTCTTTTTTCTTATTGTGTGTGTTTTTTTACCCCTTTCAGATTAGTGGATTAATAATGGATAGGTGTCTTATTGACACCTCTCCATTAGTAACCAGGTTTAATGTCATCTTACAATAGCAAGGTGACATTAGCCCCTTATTACCCCATATGCCACCCACTACAAGGCAATGGTAAGAGAGAGAGGAAGTGCCGGAATTGTCACATCTTACAGATGCACCGTTTCTGGGATGGCTGGGGGCAGATTTTTTTAAGCCAGGGGGGCCCACAAACAATGGTCCCTCTCTTGGCTATTAATATCTGCCCTCAGTCACTGGCTTGCCCTTTCTGGCGGAGAAAATTAGGCGGGAGCCCACACCATTTTTTTCTGTGAATTAATCCTTTAATTTAACACCTACAGCTCCAAAATTTAACACAGATACACTACTAACATTATTAGTGAGGGACATATAAAAAAATAATGGATATGCAATGGTTTACTGTATGTAAACCATGTCTCATATCCTGTTGGGTCCTGTAATGATTCTACAGATGCAGACAATTGAATTATCATTTATTCTGCTCTCTACCTCTGTATGAAATATAAATATATATGTGTCTCACTGATATATATATATATATATATATATATATACATACAGTTGTGGCCAAAAGTATTGACACCCCGGCAATTCTGTCAGATAATACTCCGTTTCTTCCTGAAAATGATTGCAAACACAAATTCTTTGGTATTATTATCTTCATTTAATTTGTCTTAAATGAAAAAAACACAAAAGAGAATGAAGCAAAAACCAAAACAGTGATCACTTCACACAACTCCAAAAATGGGCCAGACAAAAGTATTGGCACCCTCAGCCTAATTCTTGGTTGCACAACCTTTAGCCAAAATAACTGCGACCAACCGCTTTCAGTAACCATCAATGAGTTTCTTACAATGCTCTGCTGGAATTTTAGACCATTCTTCTTTGGCAAACTGCTCCAGGTCCCTGATATTTGAAGGGTGCCTTCTCCAAACTGCCATTTTTAGATCTCTCCACAGGTGTTCTATGGGATTCAGGTCTGAACTCATTGCTGGCCACCTTAGAAGTCTCCAGTGCTTTCTCTCAAACCATTTTCTAGTGCTTTTTGAAGTGTGTTTTGGGTCTTTGGCCTGCTGCTTTGTCTCCTCTGAGGGAGACCCAGCTTTCTCACACTGGGCCCTACATTATGCTGCAAAATTTGTTGGTAGTCTTCTGACTTCATAATGCCATGCACACGGTCAAGCAGTGCAGTGCCAGAGGCAGCAAAGCAACCCCAAAACATCAGGGAACCTCTGCCATGTTTGACTGTAGGGACCGTGTTCTTTTCTTTGAATGCCTCTTTTTTTCTCCTGTAAACTCTATGTTGATGCCTTTTCCCAAAAAGCTCTACTTTTGTCTCATCTGACCAGAGAACTTTCTTCCAAAATGTTTTAGGCTTTTTCAGGTAAGTTTTGGCAAACTCCAGCCTGGCTTTTCTATGTCTCTGGGTAAGAAGTGGGGTCTTCCTGGGTCTCCTACCATACAGTCCCTTTTCATTCAGACGCCGACGGATAGTACGGGTTGACACTGTTGTACCCTCGGACTGCAGGGCAGCTTGAACTTGTTTGGATGTTAGTCGAGGTTCTTTATCCAACATCCGCACAATCTTGCGTTGAAATCTCTTGTCAATTTTTCTTTTCCGTCCACATCTAGGGAGGTTAGCCACAGTGCCATGGGCTTTAAACTTCTTGATGACACTGCGAACGGTAGACACAGGAACATTCAGGTCTTTGGAGATGGACTTGCAGCCTTGAGATTGCTCATACTTCCTCACAAGTTGGTTTCTCAAGTCCTCAGACAGTTCTTTGATCTTATTTCTTTTCTCCATGCTCAGTGTGGTACACACAAGGACACATGACAGAGGTTGAGTCAACTTTAATCCATGTCAACTGGCTGCAAGTGTGATTTAGTTATTGCCAACACCTGTTAGGTGCCACAGGTAAGTTACAGGTGCTGTTAATTACACAAATTAGAGAAGCATCACATGATTTTTCGAACAGTTCCAATACTTTTGTCCACCCTCTTTTTTATGTTTGGTGTGGAATTATATCCAATTTGGCTTTAGGACAAATCTTTTTGTGTTTTTTCATTTAAGAAAAATTAAATGAAGATAATAATACCAAATAATTTGTGTTTGCAATAATTTTCAGGAAGAAACTGAGTATTATCTGACAGAAATGCAGGGGTGTCAATACTTTTGGCCACAAATATATATATATATATATATATATATATATATATAGACTGCATATTTGTTTTCACGAATATTTGAGGCTATGGACCCATTATATATCCATTTTGCAAATCGGCGAGAAAATCTCGCCGTACGGATGCCATACGGATGTCACACGGATAATTTGATGTGAGGAAATCGCATCCTCTCATTGCACATGGATGACATACGTTTCACTGTCCATGAAACATTTGTGCGATTCTCGTCCGTGAAAAACGGACCGATTTTATATATGTCTAGTGTGACTCCGGCCTAAGAAAGAAATACTGCTCCAAGCCCTGTCCAATGCTTAAATGTGGTATGGTTTAAGGACCATGCTATTAGAACAAAGAATTTATATTGTGAAATATGGAATCCTGGCTGGAGCAAAATACCAGCCCAAAATAATTAAAAGATAAAATGTGGCCTGCTTTATGTAGCACAGTAGGAACAGAAAAAATTAGATTTTTTTACTGTTGACGTGCCTTGGACACAGCAGAATCTAATCACAAAAGAATTACAGCCTCAGATGTGGCCAATTTTTTGGAGCACGGTAGTAACAGAGCAAATTTATATTATATCATGTGTACCACTGTATGGAGAACAATATCTGCACCAAAGAATGAAAATATGAAATGTAGCCTGCTTTAGGTAGCATGATAGTAAGAAAACTGATTTTGATTTTATCATGTGTTCCCCTATATGGAGAACAATATCAGCATCCAAAAATTTCAAAATGACAGCTAGCATGCTGTATAACGTTACTAACAAAAGAAAGTACCTTATTTTTCGGACTATAATATGCACTTTTTTGCCAAAATTTTTTGGGGAAAACGGGGGTGGGTCTTATAGTCAGAATATAGCGTACTTACAATTAGCGAGGTGACAGCAGGAGTTGGGCAATTCTTCCTGTGGTCCGATGCTGCCGGGCGATGATCTCACTCCCATCCATGTGCGGCAAGTTCGGCGGTGCTCAGAGATGTGGGAGCTCCAGCAACATTTTGTGAAAGCCCGGAGTCTGCGCACTTCCATTGCCTCGATGCTGTGGCCTCTGGGAAAATGGCCTCCGGAGGCTGCGCTTGCACAGATTGAGATCTTGGCAAAGATATCTCCTCCCAAGATCTTGGGAGAGGAGATCTCATTACTGAGATCTTAATCTGCACATGCGCTGCCTCCGGCGGCCATTTTCACGGGGGCCACAGCTTCGAGGCAATGGAAGTGTGCAGACTCCGGGCTTTCACAAAATGTCACCGGAGCCCCCACACCACCTAGCACCACTGAGCCTGCAGCACCAGCTTTGGGATGGGATTGTCCAAAGACCACTGCATCACAGCAATGGATGTAAAGGAGCTCAGGGCTTTCACAAAATCTCGGCGGAGGCCCTTCACCACCGAGAATGGCCAAACCTGCCGCACCAGTCTGGGTCATATCATCACTGGACCACCAAACACCCCCTGTGACTCCTCTCCATCAGCATTGTTAATCCCCCCAGGGTAAGCTGAATTCATGACTGTAAGACGGACCTCCATTTGATGCATCAATTTTTTTCCCCATTTTCCTTCTAACAATTTGGGGTGCGTCTTATGGTCCAGTGCAATCTTATAGTCCAAAAAATACAGTGTATTTTTTTTTTTTTACTGTGGATAAGGCCTGTATACAATAGAATACATAATCCAAACAATTTCAAGCTAAGATGTAGCATGCTGTATCACATTTGTCACAGAAAAATTTAAAAAAAAAATCACATTTGTAACAAAAAAATTAGGCTTTTTTTTCCTCTGTGAGGTGAGATATGGCGTGCTGAATGACGATAGCAATTGAAATATTTTTTTTTTTTTTACTGTGCAACAGCTCTGCCCACAGATCAATTTCACCTCCACTAAATATCAAAGTGGGACATGACGTGCTGTATCACATTTAGCAACAGAAAAAAAATGTTTGTTTTTTTTCACTCTGCAACAGCTGTGCACAAAGATGAATTTCACCGCAACTAAATGACAAAGTGGGATATGGCGTGCTGTGTCATGTTAAACAACAGAATTTTTTTTACTCTGAAACAGCTGTGCAGAAAGATGAATTTCACCACCGCTGAATGACAAGGTGAGATATGACGTGCTGTATCATGTTAGCAATTGAAAACAATATTTTTTTTTACTTTGCAACAGTTCTGCACACAGATCAACTTCACCACCACTATATGACAAGGTGAGATATGGTGTGCTGTATCACGTTTAGCAACAGAAAAAAAATGTGTTTTTACTCTGCACCAACTGTGCACAAATATAACTTTCACTTCCACTAAATGTCAAGTTGAGATATGGTGTGCTAAATCACATTAGCAACTGATTTTCTTTTTTTGATTGTGCAACAGCTCTATACACAGAACAATTTCACCTCCACTAAAATATATGGTGGGATATGACGTACTGTGTCACATTTATTAACTGAAAAAGTAAGATTTTGATAGGACTATTCGTGCGTGGAGCACAATAAAAGCAGTGCACAACACACTTCTATGAAAAAGTCTGCTGGAAGGTTGATTTCACAGCCACACAGGACACTAGCTGTCTAAACTATCTGACTTAGAATAACCACTTAGCTAACTAGCCAGAATCTATCAACACTTAGTACCAGTGTCAGGAGCAGCCTCTCTGTGCTGTTATAATAACAAAATGGCACTAAAACTAGATGTCCTCTCTTTATATAGAGAGTGACATGTGATTTTAGCAGCCAATGACACAGGTCATTGTTTGTGGACATTGTAGATGTTTCCTGCACCCTGATTGGCTAACCACAATGTGCACACATAAACTTAAAAAAAATACAGTTTACAAGCATGCCACCCCTCTGAGCTCTTCCCACTCCCTACCTCATCAAACATATGCCTCATGCTCATCATACACCACCAGTATACTAGCCAAAGTGATCACGAATCCAAGTGTGCCATTTTCGTGCCGAATTTTTGTTTGGCGATAATTTTTTGAACAAATTCACTCACCTCTAGTGATTTGGAGATATGGTACAAAAGTCAATAGACTAGGGCTCTGGTGGGTGCAAATTGGTCTGGAAGATACAATTGTCAAGTTCGGTAGAAGAAGCCTGATGGTATGGAGTTGTTTCACAGGAAAAAATGTTGGATACTTGACCAGGATAGTGTTTTAGTGGATAGCTAAATGTGAGTATCCTGCAAGATGAGTTACTTCACACACTCGAGTACTATGGGTATGAAAAGGACGACATAGTGTTCCAGCAGGACATCGACCCAAAGCATGCCTTGAGACTGGCAAAGAAATGGTTGAATGACCATGAAATTAAGGTGCTGGATTGATCTCCACAGTCCCCAGACCACAACCCAATCGATCTCTTGTCAGTAGAGTTGAAGAAAAACTGTGTACATACCCAAGTAAGTCGACCAGTATGCACCAAATTTGGAAATGTGTAGAAGAAACCTGGGATCAGCTTTCTGTCGAGACATGCTTTAATCTGATGGAGAGCATGCCCAGGAGGATTCAGGCAGTGTTGAAAGGCAAAGGTGGATTTACAAAATACTGACAAAATAATAAAAATAAAAATTTAGATTTCAGGAAAACAATAACAATGCAGTGATATGACAAGAATCTGCAAAACTAATCATATGCAAAATAGTCGCTTGCCAAATTTATGTATGAGCTAGCCAAGATGATTGCCTATAAAATGATGGCAGCCTCAGTTTTGAAACAGTAGTGGATGGTGAGTTATGAAGCATGAAAGTCAAAAGTTCAAAACATTATTACCCTTTTGCTTATCAAAGTAAAACCTTTACAGTGTTGTCTCTCACACAACCACATCAGGTGAGTGGTACCTCCTTTTGTTGAAATTTGGATTACAAACTATTGAAATTTTTTTGTCCCCCAGTTATTTCCTAAAAGCACAATTTTGGAGTTTTAGCCCCATTACAATATCACCATATTTTGTTTTATAGCACAAATTTGAAATACCCTGTCTGACACTTTCACGCTTTGAACATCTTTGTATTACAAGGTCATGCTTTGACTGAAAGCGCAAGAATAAAGTATACAAAGTAGGAAACAGAAGCAAAAGCCCAGTCTCCATTCCTGCACCACAGGAAAAAAAGGAGGTACACTACACCACAGATGGCGCTTTCTGCCCCATGCTTCCAGCTCATCTTAGGACCTTTGCCTGGTCCCTGCCAGACCGGACTTCTACATATGGCACTTTAGTGAGGTTTGAGAAAGACCCGACAAAGGGTCGAAACGTTACCTCAACGCACTATTCCCCTGTGGTGTCTTCAAAAAAAAAACTTTTTGCATTGAAAATCAAAACTTCCCAGAGTGCAGCTGTTTTCTCTTCAATGGATGACCGTCTGGACTAAGTTCCAGGTTCAGCTTGCACCTACCTCATATCCACAGAGTGCCTTGTCTGTATCACCACTGTCTATAAAATGATGGCAGCCTCAGTTTTGAAACAGTAGTGGACTGAAAGAGCAAGAATAAAGTACACAAAGTAGGAAACAGAAGCAAAAGCCCAGTCTCCATTCCTGCACCACAGGAAAAAAAGGAGGTAACCTTACTAAATTGAATTGGTCTCTGTGTTAGTTAGCAGAGCAGATTTTGTCATAATATAATATTAATTAAAATGTAACTATTATTAAACAAATCAGAAATAGGTTAATGTCTATAGATGGATGAATGCCTAAAAAGAGATAAATTAAATATTTGTACTAATGGGTACCTTATTGAAGATACTATTGTTCTTATTTTTATTAAATACATGAAATTTCTCAGTGAATAAATTAATTTTGTTCTTTGTAGGTCAATTGCAAATCAGATCCAGTATTTTTATCTACATATTGTATTCACTAATAGGTAAGTGGAATGATAAGAGAACTAAGCTTTTAACACAGATGGCAAAACCATAGTCAAACTGTAAGACGGGAAGGAAATTCCATTGAGAACAATGACTGACAAATAGTAATGATGAAAAGCAAAGTGTCACAGTTAGGAAATATGACAGGGTAACCATTTCACAAGCCAAGTATCGAGTAATGCTTTTCTAGGTTATGATGAATGACAAATGAATAAACCCAACCATTCAAAACTCCAAAACTCAGTTTTCTCTGAATGGGTACAGTTTATTACAACTTCTTTTATTGGTGAAAATTTAAAACAATATGCTGTGAGTTATAGTAAATATGATGGACTGCAGTTGCCTATTTCACCATCCACTAACTCCTGCCAACTTTTCTCATCATTTTGGAAAATTTGCAAAAGTAGTCACAATTTTCTAAGCAAAAATGAATTGCACCAAAATCTACTGTATGACATTTTATCTTTAATTCAACTTAGTAGGTGATAAACTGCAATACTCAGCTGTGTGACTAAATGGATGAAGCTGTGATGTTCTGTTCCTCACTGCTTACATCCAACTGCTGCTGGAGAAGATACAATGGGGAAAATAAATATTTCATGCACTGCCAATTTTGAAAGATTTCCCATCTTCAAAGAATGGAGGTTTAATTTTTATCATAGGTACACTTCATCTATAAGAGACAGACTCTTAAAAAATTCAGAAAATTCCATTGTATGATTTTGACAAAGTTAATAAGCATTTTATTGAATGAAATAAGTATTTCCTTTAGTTCTTGAACAAGTTTGCACATACTGCAGCAGGGATTCCAATCCTCCATACAGATCTTCTCCAGATCTTTCAGGTTTCAGGGCCGTCAGTGGGCAACAATGAGTTTCAGCTCCCTCCAAATATGTTCTATTGGTTTCAGATCTGGAGACTGGCTAGGTCACTCCAGGACTTTGAGCCAAACCAGGACCTTGAAATGCTTCTTATAGAGCCACTCCTTAGCTGCCCTGGCTGTGTGTTTCAGATCATTGTCATGCTGGAAGACCCAGCAACAACCTCAAATCTTCAAAGCTCTTAAGGTACTGTCACACTTAGTGATGTACCAGCGATCCCGACCAGCGATATGACTCGGTCAGGATGGCTGGTACATCGCTAAGTGGTCGCTAGTGAGCTGCCACACAGGCAGATCTCACCAGCGACATCGCTGGGGAAGGGGGTCGCTACTTACCTGTCACACTAGGCGATCCTGCGTCCTCCCGCCCGGCTCCACACTCGTCGCTCGTCTCTCCACAGGAAGCGTCGCAGGAAGCTGACGACGAGAAACAGTCCAGGACGTTCTCGCGCGATCAGCGATAACCAGCGGGGGAGCGGGTCGTTGGTAAATATCAGACACAGCGATATCGCTAGCAATATCGCTATAACGTTACAAGTTATAGCGATATTGCTAGCGATATCACTTAGTGTGACAGGCCCTTTACTGAGGGAAGGACAAAATCTTGTTATGCATCATATCCATCCTCCCTTCAATACGATGCAGTTGTCCTGTACCCTTGCTGTCATCAGGTAGCTCTTTGGTCTTCGCCATGGTGGAGAGGTTGGAGTGTGATTAACCCCTTTCCTACAATGGACATAATATTCCGTCCATGTGACCTGGGACCTAATTCCCATGGACGGAATATTATGTCATAGCGATCAGCGGCGCCCACGTGATGAGCGCCGCTGATCGCGGCCGGGTTTCAGCTGATTATCACAGCTGACACCCGGCACAATGTGTCAGGGGCGGTCATGGACCACCCCCGACATGTTAACCCCAGGCACACTGCGATCAAACACGATCGCGGTGTGCCGGGGGTCAAAGGGAAGCATCGGCAGGGAGGGGGCTCCCTCCGTGCTTCCCTGAGCCCCCCACAGCAGCACAATGTGCAGCGCTGCTGCAGGGGACTCCTTCCCTGCAGGTCCCCGGATCCAATATTGTGACGGCGACCTTTGGGGGCCTGCAGGGAGCTGGCTTCCTCATGCCTGCAAAGCGCAGTCAAGGAGGAAGCCTGCAGCACTGCCTGTGACAGATCGTCACAGTGATCTGTGATGTGACAGATCAGCAATCTGTCACAGGACAGTGATGTCCCACCTGGGACAATGTAATAAAGTTAAAAAAAAGTGTAAAAATAATTTTTAAAAAAATCGCTAAATAAATTTTTTTTAAAAATATTCCCTAATAAATTCGTTTTTTGGAAATGAAAAAAAAAAATAAAAGTACACATATTTGGAATTGCTGCATCCATAACGACCTGCCCTATAAAACCGTCCCATTAGTTAACCTCTTTAGCGAACCCCTTAAAAAATAAAAATAAAAAACAAAGCAAAAAATAATGATTTATTATCATACTGCCGAACAAAAAGTGCAATAACGCGCGATCAAAAAGATGAATATAAATATCCATAGTACCGCTGAAAACGTCATCTTGTCCCACAAAAAATGAGCTGCCAAACAGCATCATCAGTGAAAAAATAAAAAAGTTATAGCTCGCAGAATAAAGCGATGCAAAAATAAATATTTTTTATATAAAATTGTTTTCATTGCATAAAAGCGCTAAAACATAAAAAAAGACATAAATGAGGTATCGCTGTAACCATACTGACCCGAAGAATAAAACCGTTTTATAAATTTTACCGCATGTGGAATGGTATAAACGCACCCTCCAAAAGAAATTCATGAAACGCTGGTTTTTGTTAATTCTGCATCCCAAAAATCGGAATAAAATGCGATCAAAAGATGTCACATGCCCGAAAATGGTACCAATAAAAACGTCAACTCATCCTGCAAAAAATAAGTCCTCACATGACTCTGTGGGTCAAAATATGGAAAAATTATAGCTCTCAATATGTGGTGATGCAAAAACTATTTTTACAATAAAAAGCGTCTTTTAGCGTCTGACAGCTGCCAAACATAAAAACCGCCATAAATAGTAAATCAAACCCCCCGTTATCACCCCCTTAGTTAGGGAAAAATAATAAAATTAAAAAAATGTATTTCCATTTTTCCATTAGGGTAAGGGCTGAGATTAGGGTTAGGGGTGTGTTGGGGGTTAGGGTTGGAGTTAGAATTGGGGGGTTTCCACTGTTTGGGCACATCAGGTGCTCTCCAAACGCAACATGTCATCTGATCCCAATTCCAGCCAATTCTGACCTGTAAAAGTCAAATGGTGCTCCTTCCCTTCCAAGCTCTGCCATGCGCCCAAACAGTGTTTTACCCCCACATATAGGGTATCAGCCTACTCAGGACAAATTGCAAAGCAACTTCTGGGGGGCAATTTCTCTTTTTACCATTAGGAAAATGAAAAATTGGGGGCAAAAATATTATTTTTGTGGAAAAAAATGATTTTTTTATTTTCACGCCCAGGTGTTATAAACTTCTGTGAAGCACTTGGGGGTTCAAAGTGTCACCACACATCTAGATAAGTTCCTTAGGGGGGTCTAGTTTCCAAAATGGTGTCATTTGTGGAAGGTTTCCACTGTTTAGGTACATCAGGGGCTCTCCAAAGGCAACATGACACCCGCAGACCATTCCATCAAAGTCTGCATTCCAAAACGTCACTACTTCCCTTCCGAGCCCCGACGTGTGGCCATACAGTAGTTTTCTCCCACATATGAGATATCAGCGTACTCAGGACAAATTGGACAACAACTTTTGGGGTCCAATTTCTCCTGCTACCCTTGGGAAAATAAAAAAATTGGGGACTACTTGATCATGTTTGTGGAAAAAATAAGATTTTTTTATTTTCATGCCCAGGCATTATAAACTTTTGTGAAGCACTGGAGTGTTCAAAGTGCTTACCACACATCTAGATAAGTTCCTTAGGGGGTCTAGTTTCCAAAATAGTGTCATTTGTGGGGGGTTTCCGCTGTTTTGGTACATCAGGGCTTTCGAAATGCGATATGGTGTCCGATCTCAATTCCAGCCAAAAACGTCAAATGGCATTGCTTCCCTTCCGAGCTCTGCCATGCGCCCAAATAGTCATTCACACCCACATATGGGGTATCAGCGTACTCAGGACAAATTGCACAATAACTTTTAGGGTCCTGTTACCCTTGGAAAAATAAGAATTGAGGGTGAAAAGATCATTTTTGTGGAAAAAATATGATTTTTTAATTGTACGGCTGTATGCTATAAACTTCTGTGAAGCCCTTGGGGGTTCAAAGTTCTCACCACACATCTAGATAAGTTCCTTGGGGGTCTAGTGTCCAAAATGGTGTCATTTGTGGGGGGTTTCCACTGTTTTGGTACATCAGGGGCTTTCCAAACGCGACATGGTGTCCGATCTCAATTCCAGCCGAAAAAGTCAAATGGCGCTGCTTCCCTTCCGAGCTCTGCCATGCGCCCAAATAGTCGTTTACACCTACATATTGGGTATCAGCGTACTCAGGACAAATTGCACAATAACTTTTCCAGTCCAATTTCTCCTGTTACCCTTGGTAAAATAAAAAAAATTGAACCTGAAGTAATATTCAAAAAATTCCTGTGAAGAACCTGAAGGGTTAATAAACTTCTTGAATGTGGTTTTGAGCACCTTAAGGAGTGCAGTTTTTAGAATGGTGTCACTTTTGGGTATTTTCTATCATATAGACCCCTCAAAGTGGCTTCAAATGTGATGTGGTCCGTAAAAATAAAATGGTGTTGCAAAAATGAGAAATCGCTGGTCAACTTTTAACCCTTATAACTTCCTAACAAAAAAAATTTTGGTTCCAAAATTGTGCTGATGTAAAGTAAACATGTGGGAAATGTTACTTATTAAGTTTATTGTGTGCCATATCTCTGTGATTTAAGGGCATACAAATTCAAATTTGGAAAATTGCGAAATTTTCAAAATTTTTGCCAAATTTCCGCTTTTTTCACAAATAAACACAAGTTATTTGAATGAAATTTTACCACTAACATGAAGTACAATATGTCACGAGAAAACATTGTCAGAATCACCGAGATCGATGGAAGCGTTTCAGAGTTATTACCTCATAAATGGACAGTGGTCAGAATTGTAAAAATTGGCCCGGGAGTTAACGTGCAAACCACCCTTGGTAGTGAAGGGGTTAATTGAGTATGTGGGCATGTGTCTTTTATCCAGGCAATTAATTCAAACAGGTGCAATTAATGCAGGCTATGAGTGCAGAGTAAGAGAGCTTCCTAAAGAAAAAACTAACAGGTCTGTGAGACCCAGAATTCTTGCTGGTGGGTAGGTGATCAAATACTTATTTCTTGAAATAAAATGTAATTTAATTATTTAAAATACAATGTGATTTTATGGTTTGTATTTTTAGATTCAGTTTCTCACAGTTGAAGTGTACCTACAATACAAATTACAGACCTCTCCATTCATTATAGGTGGGAAAACTTGCAAAATTGGCAGCCGATTTGTGTGGGTGCTGGGCACAAAATATCAAGCAATCTCATATTCATGACCTACAGTGGGTACAGAAAGTATTCAGACCCCTTTAAATTTTTTATTCTTTGCTTCATTGCAGCCATTTGGTAAATTCAAAAAAGTTCATTTTTTTCTCATTAATGTACACTCTGCACCCCATCGTGACTGAAAAAAACAGAAATTTAGAAACTTTTGCAAATTTATTGAAAAAGAAAAACTGAAATATCACGTGGTCATAAGTATTCAGACCCTTTGCTCAGACAGTCATATTTAAGTCACATGCTGTCCATTTCCTTGTAATACTCCCTGAGATGGTTCTCCTCCTTCAATGAGAATCATGAGGTCAAAGGAAATGGCCAGGGAGCTCAGAGACGGAATTGTGGCAAGGCACAGATCTGGCCAAGGTTGCAAAATAATTTATGCAGTACTCAAGGTTCCTAAGAGCACAGTGACCTCCATAATCCTTAAATAGAAGAAGTTTGGGACCACCAGAAGTCTTCCTAGACCTGGCCATCCAGCCAAACTGAGCAATCGTGGGAGAAGAGCCTCAGTAAGAGAAGTAAAGAAGAACCCCAAGATCACTGTGGCTGAGCTCCACAGATGCAGTAGGGAGATGGGAGAAAGTTCCACAAACTATCACTGCAGCCCTCCACCAGTTGGCCCTTTATGGCAGAGTGGTCCCACGGGAGCCTCTCCTCAGTGCCAGACATATGAAAGCCCGCATAGCATTTGCTAAAACATAAATGAAGGACTCCCAGACTATAAGAAATAAGATTTTCTGGTCTGATGAGACAAAGATGGAACTTTTTGGTGATAATTCTAAGTGGTATGTGTGGAGAAAACCAGGCAGTGCTGATGTCAGAATCCATTTTTGGATCTGGGTCAGTTTGGGCATCGGGGATTAATGTCAGTTTTTGCCTCCGGTGGCCGCTGGTGTTACTACATGTTTAGTTAGTCTGCTGGTGGAGACCACTCCCACCTTCCTATATAAGGTCACCTGGTATACCAGCTGACTGTTGGTAATACAGGTCCTTTGGAAACCAATAGTTCTAACTATCTTGAGCAGTGGTGTTAGCAGCTTATCTGGTGCAGTGGCCATACAGCTGAAAGTTTTGTTCAGGTGCCTTGCTCTGCTGTCCGGTGCATGACAACAGAGGAAGCTAAGTGTTGTTTGTTTTTTCCCTGTCTGTTATTTTTCCTTGGTGTTTTATTAGTACAGCAGTGGGACCAGTGTCCGCACTTGCCCGTTCCCTAGTAAGGGATAGGTGCAGGGCAAGTGAGGGCTGAGGTATCCTGGTCGGCGACGGTTTGAAAGAAGCCGTATAGGGATGTCAGGTTAGTTCAGGGACACAGCCTCAGGAGAATGTAAGGAGGTGTCCCTTTCCCCGTTCCCTATTGCAGGGCCCACCATTGTAACTGTGCCCCCGGTGTCCCCTTGTCTGTCTTGGTTGTTTTAGAGACCGACCGATCGTCAGGTCGCGTCACGCAGGGCCAGTCACATTGTGACAGCCGATCACCTTCCCAATACAATCCCAACAGTGAAACATGGTGGTGGCAGCATCATGCTATGGGGGTGTATTTCAGCTGCAGGGGACAGGATGACTGGTTGCCATTGAAGGAAACATGAATGTGGCCAAGTACAGAGATATCCTGGATGAAAACCTCTTCCAGAGTGCTATGGACGTCAAGCTTGGCCAAAGGTTCACCTTCTAACAAGACAATGACCCTAAGCACACAGCTAAAATAACAAAAAAGTGGCTTCAGATCGACTCTGTGACTATTCTTGACTGTACCAAATAGAGCCCCGACCTAAATCCAATTGAGCATCTCTGGAGAGACCTGAAAATGGCTGTCCACCAACGTTCACCATCTAACCTGACGGAACTGGAGAGGATCTGCAAGGAAGAATGGCAGAGGATCCCCAAATCCAGGTGTGAAAAACTTGTTGCATCATTCCCAAGAAGACTCTTGGCTGTACTAGCTCAAAATGCTGCTTCTACTCAACACTGAGCAAAGGGTCTGAATACTTATGACCATGTGATATTTCAGCTTTTCTTTTTCAATAAATTTGCAAAAGTCTCTACATTTCTGTTTTCAGTCAAGATGGGGTGCAGAGTGTACATTAATGAGAAAAAAATAACTTTTTTTGAATTTACCAAATGGCTGCAATGAAACAAAGAGTGAAAAATTAAAAGGGGTCTGAATACTATACGTACCCACTTTATATAAATAGAAACAAACTGAGGGCACTACTACAATTTAAATATATGGGATCACTGACCACACACTAACAAGAATTCAATTGAGAGAAGAAAAAAAGGAGTGTGCACACAGCCATGTATCACCATTAGTAAACACAAAATATTATTTGTAAAGTACAAAAAAAGCAAGACAAGAAATGGATTAAAAACAATTAAAAAATCAAAACAGGTTAACTGTAAATCACAACTAGAGGGCCATGTAAGAGCCCCCAGACTCCTCCACTATGTGCATTGGGGTGCGCTAAGATGTAGCACCCTATAGATAAGGAGTATATACAATACAGTCTATCTAATAGTAGAGATATCCTTGTTACAGAACCCCCCAGCACACCGAATAGGAGATGTATGCCCTTAATGCAGCAACCAACCAGTTGCTACCCCCTGGGCAGAGGTAAACAAGATATCCCACTTCTGACCTCCCCCAACCTTTGTAATGTACGTCTGGCATCTTAATTGGAGCCTGTTATCTACTGGCACGACACACATTGATTGTCCTGCCCTCTGTATGTATATATATTCTGAGACCGATGAGTAAAATGTTGTCACACTGGAAATACATGGAGTAGCAGTGATCTTTTATATGTTCCCATGTTACAAAGCCTTTCGAACCAGCATCCTTCATTCAGAAGCGAGGAAAAGCAGAGTGAACCTCCTGAGAAACGGGGTGGTAATGTAAGAGGTGTTACAGCACAGAAGACCCCATTACACTGGTGGCAGCAGTGCGATATCTTGTTTACCTCTGCCCAGGGGGTCGCAGCTGGTCGGTTGCTGCATTAAGGGCATGCATCTCCTATTCGGTGTGCTGGGGGGTTATGTATCAATCCTTAATCAGCAAAAGCTCCCTCAAAGAAAATAGAAGTTCCAATAAGGAAATAGGGGTACAGTAAATAAGAGGGTATCCCAAGAATAAGTGATACAATAAACGCAGATGAAAGGACACAGAGAAAAGCAGGTAAGACTGTGTAAGACCTGTTGGTTAAAATGTTTGAGAAAAAGGTCACCCGGTCATGTCATGGTTAGTGATGAGCGAGTACTGTAATATTCATAGTCGCTATACTGGTAACGAGTGCTTTGTAAAAAACACTTATTTATTCTGAATAGCGAGTACAATGCAAGTCAATGGGAAATGTGAGTAATTTTCTGGTGGACCCTACAAAGGGGTCTGAGGGCCTGAGGAAAAGGCTGAAATGGATGGGAAAGTGATGAAACAGCATGGGAAGAGCCTGGAGAATATGCGTGCATGCGTTTCTGACTTACAAATGGTTTCTGGGAATAAGTTTGTTGCAGTATTGCGCCACTTTTACAGATAGACAAGAACAACTATCAAACCTAACCTAAATTGCATTTAACACACCAAAAAGGTTAAGAAAGTTTTTCCTGCATAATCAATTGTATATAAAGCTAAATAAACCATACAAGCAAAATTTATCCCTTTTAGCGTTTGTTCACACGTACTGTTATATTTTTTTTTTTTTTGCCTTTAACAGTTAGGAGGGACCTAACTTATACATTTTGTAGGTCCCTCTGTCATACTACATTTTTAGTTAGCTATTTCCCAGCACTTTACAAGGCCAGCTACAACGTACCAGTAGGTAGGATGATCTTTGAGCTGAGAAGCCTCAGGTGGCCCTGTAACATGCGCTTTGAAGGGACTGTTGCTACTTATACATTTGGGCGGTAGTGGAATACATATTCCATAGCAGCTTACAATGTGCTCATTATAGCGTCGGGCTTCACCCTCCTCCTCCCCCTTTTCCTTTTCCCAACCTCCATGTGATACTGCGGCCCTAAATTCAAATGTTCAGAGGGCTTGCAGTAGGCAGGAAACCTGAGTAGTGAGAGCCCTCATGTGGCCCTGTAACATACGTTTGGAATACCCTCCTATAGAAATTTTGGAGGGCGCTCTTGTGTATATTTGAGAGTGTCCTCACTTATTCATATTGTAGATCCCACACTCTATTATTTAACTCATTTAAAGGCAGAAACTACATGGAAAAAGGGCAAGAGACATGGAGTATTAGAAGGTAGCAGTGAGTAAGGTCTGCAATCCTCAGGTTTGTGTGAACTTTGTGAACCGGAAAAATAAATTTGCACTAGTTAACTGGATGATGAGCTCAATTATATCTCTTGGGCAAGTCACTGGACAAAGGATATACGGTGCCCCCCTCCAGGATGGGTTGGAGTATTGACAATATTCCCCAGATTATATCGTAAGAGAAGCTTTCTTTATACTGAACTACTTGGTCTAGTGCAGAATGTGCATGGTATTTAAAAAATTACTCCTGGGGTCTGAGGCATAGATGCAGGAAGATACCATGACAAGGGCCTCCCTTGACAAACATTATCTACGCTGGACTACTGTAGTAGTTGTGGGCCTCAATTAAAGTTTTCAGAGGGCCATCACTTGGTGATAAACAGTCAGTGTACATTTCTATTGAATATGTATCCCCTATCTCAGTCAGAATGTGGGACAACCTGTCACAAGGGCCTCTAATGACAAATATTAGTTTGGTAGGACCACTCTACATTCAAGATTTGTCCACTGCACAATGTGCGTAGGGTTTGTAAATATTGTCCCTATGGGCTGAGTCATAGTTGACGCAGGAAGCCACCATCCCAAGGGTCTCCAATTACAAATAGTAGTTAAGCTGGAGTGGGAATACTGTCCTGGTTTGTGCATTGCACAACGTGCATAGGGTTTGTAAAAGTTAACCTTATGGGCTGAGTCATGGTTGACGCAAGAAGCCACCATCCCAAGGGTTTCCAATCACAAATAGTAGTTAGGCTGGAGTAGGAATACTGTCCGGGTTTGTCCACTGCACAATGTGCATAGGGTTTGTAAAAATTAGCCTTAAGGGTTGAGTCATGGTTGACGAAGGAAGGAAACGGGTTGTTATGGGAAGAGGTTGACGTTAACAGCAGTAGCACGAATCAGCATTTTTGGTGAATTTAGATTGGCTTGCTGTCATCTGGAGGAAATGCAAACTGTGAAGATATCCACTCCTTGTTGAATTTAATCAAAGTAAGTCTGTCTGCATTTCCATGGAGAGGCGTGTGGCCTATCAGTGATGATTGACCCAGCGGAACTGAAAACACGCTTGGACACCCAAAAATTAAAGGAAACTAAAGCGTCAGAAAGGATGCAATTATGGTCACTTAAGTACCCCTTGACCATGTTCTGCAACTTCTCCCTTGTTGGTATTGTTACAGGCACAGATAGCCCTTGCTGTTGTGCTGTTTTTTAAAAACTGCCCAATTTGTGCACATTTTACCCCACCGCTAACTGTACCACCAGCATTGTCTGAGGATGATGTTTTCAGCAACTGATCTACAATGGCCATCTTGAACAATTCCATTGTAAATGTCATGGTCACAAGTGACTGGACACACCGCCTCCAGCAGGGCGAATTTATATGACACGTGTGACCCTGGATACACCACCTCCAGCAGGGCGAATTTAAATAATAGAACGTGCAGCCGGATACACCGCCTCCAGCAGGCAAATTTCAGTAGTACACGTATGTCTGGATACACCGCCTCCAGCAGGGCGAATATCAGAAAAAAGGGGAAAACCAGGAAAACAATTACAATGGTGGCCCTGCGATAGGGAACGGGGACGTGGAGACCTCCTGCACTTCCCTGAGTCAGTGTCTCTACACTCCCAATGATCCCTAGGCCGGTTCCACATTGGATGCTGATCAGGATACCCGAAATCCCTAGCTCTCCCTGAATCAATCCCTTACTAGTGAAGTGGACGGTGCAGAAACTAATCCCATGACTGCACTAAAACACACATTGAGGAAAGTGACAAACAGGGAAACACCACTTAGCTTTGCTCTGTTGCTAATGCTCCAAGCAACAGAGTCCGACACCTGAGTGCATCTTTTCCTCCAACCGGATCCAACACCTGAGTGCAGCTTTCCAGCAACAGAGTCCCTATCTGAGTGCAGCTTTACAGTAACAGAGTCCATCATCTGAGTGCAGCTTTCCAGCAACAGAGTCCAGCATCTGAGTGCAGCTTTCCAGCAACAGAGTCCAGCATCTGAGTGCAGCTTTCCAGCAACAGAGTCCAGCATCTGAGTGCAGCTCTCTTCCAGCAACAGAGTCCAGCATCTGAGTGCAGCTTTCACCATAGCTGCCTCTCCACCAAGCTTTGCAAGAACTCCTCGCTGACACCATAGCTGCCACTCCATCAAGCTTTGCAAGAACTCCTTGCTGACACCATAGCTGCCACTCCACCATGCTTTACAAGAACTCCTCGCTGACACCATAGCTGCCACTCCTCCAAGCTTTGCCAGAACTCCTCGCTGACACCATAGCTGCCACTCCAGGATTCTGACTGAGCTGCCAGGAACTCTCTCTAGCTCCTTCCTTCACCAAGGATGGTTGGAAAACACCAATATCACCAACAGTGAGTGAAACCACCTGCTACACCTTTATAGGCAGGACTCAAGGAATCACACCTGCTTCATTATCATGTGCAATAACACTAACCACTACCGGGGGGCAAACTAGAACAAAAGACACCACCGTGCAATAACCCTAATGGCCACCGGGGACAAAAGTACCTTTAAGCACACAGCTTAAGGAAAAAAAAGGTTATTTATTCAAAACCTGTCATCTCAACCTGGATCATGACAGTAAAACTCCAAAAGGAGAGAAGGAAATTTCTCCTTGTACCTTGGATAGGAAAAAGTGGCCAACCAGTCTTGATTGCTGGATAAAATGTGTTATGAATGGGTAACCGAGGAGAAAAAACAACACAAGCTAAGTCACAGAAAACCAGAGAGGTTGGTAACTATGCAGATTGCAGATCCCTGATCTTAACCACACAACTAGCAGCATTCGTGGAGAGTTCCTACGATGAATCTAGACGCCTCGTCACAACCGGAGAACTAAATAAGCCTAAAGCAAGAAAAGTGGAAAACTAACTGCCCCAGAGCAGACCCCAAAGGAAAGACAGCCCCCACACATGTATTGACAGTGAGAAAAGGTGAAAACACAAACACAGGCAGGAAAATAGGCTGAGCAAACGACGGGGCCCACACTAACTAGAAAGGATAGGAAAGGAAAGACACTGTCTGCAATCTGCCAAAAACCCTACAAAAATAATGTCCAACACTTCTGATAACAAAATTAACCCTGAAGTCACTAGACTTCTCCCACTATATCAGCACTCTGAAATATTCTGAGACAGAGCAAAAAGAGGCCAATCTAATAAGGGACAGAAAAAACAAACTGGCAAATACAGATGAATAAGAGAGGAAATTCAGCACAGCCCCAGCCGGGGCTGGCTGATCTCTCAAAAAACTGAATAGACCAACAAAGTCAAGTGTGAACAATAGCACAGAGACTTAGCTTGAGATGACTGGAACAGAGCTGAAAACCAAGACCTGAGAAGCCAGAAGTATCACCAGCCCCTGAATAGGGCGTTGGCTGTCTTAAATCCAGTCAGAGATTCCAGAGATCCAATCGCTGTCCTCATCATCAGGTGGCAGATCTCCACCACTTAAATCAACCTCACTACCTCCTGTCACCACCAGAGGGAGAACGGAAGGAGAACTCCCAACTGATAGACCAGACAATGAGTTCACAACAAAATGTGTATCAGCGCGAGGGTCTTGCCACAGACACTTACACATGAACTGTGCCAGGTGAGCCAAACTGCAAAAAGGCAAATGTTCTGTTTCCCCAACAGTAGGAACAGTACCCATCCTCTCCTCATGCTGACTCGCCTTCTCCTCTCCAGCCCATCCAGTCTGTTCAGACATGAAACAGGTTGGGTGTCCCCTCTATAGCATTAGGAGTCCCCTCGGTAGGACAGAAAAACAAGTCCTCTCCCTCCTCATCCTCCTCATTATCCTCCTCATCACCCAATGTTGCCTCAGAATATTGGCTGGGCTGGGTAGTCTCACCCATTGTGAAATCTGGCTCCATACCAACATGCTGGGCACTCAAAGCTTCCTCTTTGAGATTATGCAGTGATCGTTTCAATTGACACAGCAGTGGGATGGTTGCGCTCAGGCCTGGATTGCTAATTTGTCCAGCCGGGCAGATGCCCAGTGGGCTGCCGGCTAAATGGGTCGCCGCCGCCAGCCCTTTAAAATGGGTTGGCAACCTCCAGCCCGAGGGCCATATGCAGACCGCAGGCAGGTCCCCACAGTACGCAATTCTCCGGCGGCAGCCATATCCTACCAGCTGCCGTCCGTTTAACCCCCAAGTGAGCGCAGCATTTATTACAGAATGCTGCCTGCACATGAATGATGATGTCATCTGGGTGGGCGGGGTTAGTGTCAAAGTGGGCGGGGTTAGTGCCCAATGCTCTCTCGTTCTCCCACCCCCTGTGATCAGTGCCCCAGTTATATGCCACCTGTGATCTGTGCCCCCCAGCTATATGCACCCCTGTGATCTGTGCCCCCAGCTATATGCACCCCTGTGACCTGTGCCCCCCAACTATATGCCTCCTGTGATCTCTGTCACCAAGCTATATGCACCCCAGTGATCTGTGTCCCCAACTATATGTATCCCTGTGATCTGTGCCCCCAACTATGCCCCCTTGTGATATCTGCCCCCCAACTATATGCCCCCCTGTGATCTGTGCCCCCCAAATACAGTATATGCCCCATGTGATCTGTGCCCCAAGCTATATGCACCAGTGTAATCTTTGCCCTCCAACTATATGCCCTCTGTGATCTGTGCCCCTCAGCTATATGCACCCCTGTGATCTCTGTGGCTCTCAGCTTTCTGCCCCCTTGTGATCAATGTGCCCCCTATGATCCCTGTGCCCCCTGCTATGTACCCCCTGTGATTTTTGTGCTCCCATGTGATCTCTGTGCCCCCTGTGATCTCTGTGCCCTCCAGCTATGTGCCCTCCTGTGATCTTTGTGCCACCCCCCTGGTGATCTCTGTGCCCTCTGTGCCTCCCTGTGATCTCTGTACCTCCCCCTGTGATCGTCATGCCACCCAATGGTGATCTCTGTGTCCCCCGGTGATCTATAAGCCCCACCCTGTGATCTATGCACCTCCCCGGCAATGTCTCCCCCCAGTGCTGTATATCCTCTTTTTTTGCTTCCTGCTCTACTCACCGTCTGAGCCAGGGACACTTTCCTGTGCATGCCCAACGATGGACACACCTCAGCTGTTCATTCTCCCCCCATCTCCATACCTGGATGAGTCCCAATATGGAAATTTTGTGTGTGTACAGCACTTGCACTATCACCTGTAAACTGTATATAGACTGCTGTGTATGCAATATATAGGTGATACTGGCTGCTAAGTCTGTGTATAATCACAGTATCACCTATATAATGTATATAAAGCAGTCTATATACATCATATGGGTGATACTGCGATTCTGCTGTTTATACATTATATAGGTGATACTGCCTGCTAAGCGCTGGGTGTTGATGAGAAAGACTCATAAAAGTTTCTCACATCATACAAGCTAGTGTGAAACCGGCCTTATAAATACAAAATATGGGTGATATTTCTGTACATATGTTACATAGGTGATTCTGCGACTATACACCCCAGTCACAGTATCACCTATATAATGTATATAGAGCAGTCACCTATATGATGTATGCAACATAATATAGTATAATGCTGTCTTAGTATAGTATATAATGTAGAGTTGTGCGTATATATATACACTGCTCAAAAAAATAAAGGGAACACTAGACACTCTTACTGAGCAGACACATGAATGTTAGTGACCTTCCTATCATTTCTACCTGTTGATTATTCCATTGGCACAACAGCAGTAGAAATTGAATCACAATCAGTGTTGATTTCACAGAAGTGTGACTGATTTGGAGTTACATTTTGTTGTTTAAGTGTTCCCTTTATTTTTTTGAGTAGTATATACAGTATATATATATATACACAGCTCCACTCTACATTCCTTACCACAGTATATATTGTGGAGCTGTGTATACTTCTCTTGTCCTGTATACATGGTATAATTCTCAGTATCTGCTCTTATGTGTGTGTATGTAGATATATATATATATAAATATATATATATATATATAAATATATATATATATATATATAAAATCACTCCAATAAGTTGTGAAAAAAGTGGCGGACTCTTTATTAGCCCATGTGGCAATGTTTCAGATCCATAACATAACCTTTCTCTGCTGTGGAGCTGAAATGTTGCCACATGGGCTAGCAAAGAGTCCAACCCTCCCCCGCTTGCTCAAGACTGCAGCACTTGCGATACTTACCTCTTCCTGCTGCTGCACTGCGGTGTCTTCTAACTGTGATGTTTCAGGTGAGAGGGTGCAGTGGCATCACTTTTGTGCTCCCTCTGCCTGAATAGTCACAGTGCAGAGAGCCGGAAGATGCCGACGTTGAGGAATCCGGAGCAGAGCATCGACCAGTGAGGAAAGGGAAGGATTTAATTTTTTTAATGTTTTGAGCAATATATGGAGCCCATCATACACTGGAGCATCATATGGAGCATAATATGGGGCCCATTATACTGAAGCATAACATGAGGGCCATTATATACTGGAGCATCATATGGGGCCCATTATACTGAAGCATAATATGGGGCCCATTATATACTGGAGCATTATATGGGGCCCATTCTATATGGATCATCATATGAGGCCCATAATATATGGAGCATCATATGGGTGTCATGATCCAGTGCAGGCTTTTGAGCTGCACGTCAGGGGTTAATGTCTGGAGCTCAGTGCAGGTTTTGACCTGCACACCTGGGGTTAATGATTGTGGCCTCTCTATGGTTCTGGGAGAGCTTCTTAAACCCCTGGGAAGCTCCAATCCCTGTCAGTTATACTTTTGCCTTTGGCCGAGTGTGGTGACCTCTGAGTGCCTGTGCCTGTTCGTTGTTATAGCTTGTTTATATGGTTCTGACCCGGTTCTGTTCCCCGTTGTGAGTTTGCCTGTTGATTCTGTACTTTGCTACCCTCCTTGTGTATGACTCATTGCCTGTGATCTGACTACTCTCTGCTCTCTCCTCCTGTACCTTGCAGCTATCTCTGTGTATGACTCATTGGCTACATCCTGACTATCCTCCCTGTCTATGCCCTTTGGTAACTTTGTCTCGCAGTTACCCTGCTAGGAGTTCTCATGCAGCTCCTAGCTCTCTGGAGTTTAGGCCACGCCCCCAGCAGTCACATGCTTCAGGTCCTGCTGTTCTGAAGTACGCACCTACTCAGCTGCTGCCCGCTCCACAGGTATCTTTGAGCACAGTTCGCTTTACTCAGGACACGCACACTGGCTCAGTGAGCAAGTGCAGTGCGGTGTTCCTGACATTGGGGCTCATATTTGGAGCCTATTAAGGGGCCCATTATATATGGAGCATTATATGGGGCCCAGTCTGTTTGGAGTTTAGATCAATATATAGGGCCCATCATGTACTGTTTGGAGCATCATATGGGGCCCACCATATTATATATGGAGCAAGGTATGGGGCTTACTATACTGTACTGTATGGAGTATTATATGGGGCACATTATACTGTTTTGAGCATTATATGGGGCTCATTATATTGCTTGGAGCATTATATGGGGCTTATTATACTGTATAGAGCAATATATGAGGATCATTATTCTGTATGGTGCATTATATGGGACTTATTATTTTGTAAGAATATATGGGGTTCATTAAACTGTTTGGAGCACTATGTGGTACCCATAATACTGTGTGGAGCATTATATGGGACTCATTATTCTGTATGGAGCAATATATGGGGCTCATTATACTGTATGGAGCACTATGTGGTACCCACAATACTGTGTGGAGCATTATATGGGGCTTATAATTCTGTATGGCACAATATATGAGGCTCATTATACTGTATGGAGCAATACATGGGGCTCATTATTCTGTATGGAGCATTATATGGGGCTCATACTGTGTGGAGCAATATATGGGGTTCATTATACTGTATGGCGCACTATGTGGTACCCATAATACTGTATGGAGCATTATATGGGGCTTATTATTCTGTATGGAGCATTATATGGGGCTCATTATACTGTATGGAGCAATACATGGGGCTCATTATACTGTATTGAGCAATATATGGGTCTCATTATTCTCTATGGAGCAATATATACTGTCTGATTTATGATCATTATACTCTATGGGCCCAGCATATACTTTATGAAGAATTATATGGGCCCATTATATATGGAGCAATATATGTGGCTCATCATATACTGGAACATTATATGGAGCCCTTCATATACTGTACGGAACATTATATGGGACCCATTATGTATAGAGCGATATATGGTGTCTCATTATACCATTTGGAGCATTATATGGGGCTCATTATACTGTATGAAGCAATATATGCTGCTCATTATACTGTATGGAACAATATATGGGGCTCATTATACTCTATGGAACAATATATACTGTCTGATTTATGACATATTGTAGAATTTACAATAGTTATCACTCATATAATGTAAGAAGTGAAATCTTTGGCATTGTCTACCTATATTTCTCTGCTGTATCTGTGCATTGTGAATTGTGGTATGTGTTAAAGGGGCCACTGAGACTTTCACTCGGGGCACACAAACACCTGGAGCCGACATTGTATGCACTGCACAGTACCATTCCTCCTGTCCTGTGGTTGAAGAGGCTACATTGGACTTTGGGAGGGTCAATATTAGTTTAGCATTTTCAATATTACTATGGCCAAATAAAATATTGGAAAAGCTGTTTAAATGCATTATCCTAAGTAATCCGCTCTCCTCTGGATAGGGGTTAACTTTCCAATTCCTGGTGATCCGACTGCTGGGACCCCTATGATCCTGAAAATCAGAGCTCTATAGAGCACCATGTAAATGCAGCTGTGGTTGATCATACACACTGTGGCGCCATTCACATGTGGCTCTTCAAATATGTCCTTTTAGGAGAGTGAGGGGCACCACAAAGTAAAGCAAAATTCACCGAACAGGGTGAGGAGTGTTATAGTTTGTGGGCTGGTGGGGTTTTCGTGTTTGGGCTGCTTTTTTGTCCCAGTTCGGCCGTGGTGACATTGATAATAGCCTGATCACAGCTCACGACGTTGGTGCAGTACACAAAGTTCTCAAGAACCTCACAAATGTCATGATCCACACCCACTCGATAGTTGTTATGTGTGGTGGCTGACTCTCAGTCTGATGGTCATGTTGAATACCAATTCAGCCACTGCCCTCTGCTGCTCACTAATCTTCACCAACATATGATAGGTTCACTGGGTGGACTAATGTAGACAGCAGAAGGCAGGCTGTGACCATAAAAATAGTGGGGAAAATTTCCTGATGCGTACTAGGTAACAGGCAGTAGGAAATGTTTGGACTACTGCTTTGTGTAGGGCACTAACCGCCTTTTCCAGTGGACTAATGTGGACAGCAGAAGGTAGGCTGTGACCACAAAAACATGCTGGGTGGCCAGCCAATCACAGTAATGCCACAACCAATATGTCTGCGGCATTACTGTGATTGGTTAAGAAGCCCAGCATGTTTAGTGGCTGCAAACGAGGCACCAAAACTTCAGGGTAGTGAGGTGAGTACAGGGTGGGCCATTTATATGGAGACAAATAAAATGGGAATGGTTGGTAATATCAACTTCCTGTTTGTGGCACATTAGTATATGGGAGGGGGGAAACTTTTCAAGATGGGTGGTGACCATGGTGGCCATTTTGAAAATGGCCATTTTGGATCCAACTTTATTTTTTAATGGGAAGAGGGTCATGTGACACATCAAACTTATTGAGAATTTCACAAGAAAAACTATAGTATGCTTGGTTTTAACATAACTTTATTCTTTCATGAGTTATTTACAAGTTTATGTGTTCAAAGTGCAGCCCATTGTGTTGGATTGTCAATGCAACCCTCTTCTCCCACTCTTGACACACTAATAGCAACACCACAGAAGAAATGCTAGCACAGGCTTCCAGTATCCATTATTTCAGATGCTGCTCATCTCGTATCTTCACAGCATAGAAAATTGTCTTCAGATAACCCCAAAGATAAAAGTCTTAGGGGGTCAGATCGGGAGACCTCGGTGACCATTCAACTTGCCCACGATGACCAATCCACTTTTCAGGAAACTGTTCATGTAGGAATGCTCGAACTTGACACCCATAGTTGATGGTATAGTGTGGTATATGGGGTACAAAGATAGTGGGGCCATTCTTCATCAGTGGAAACCTCAATGCCACTGGATATCTGAAATTGCTACATGATGATGTGTTGCCGTCTTTATGCACTGAAGATGGCACGTTCCCTGAGATTTTCCAGCAAGAAGGTAAACCACCACATTATGGGTGTCAGGTCCGAGCATTCCTACAAAGTACCTGACCCCCTTAGACTAGCATTTCTTCTGTGGTGTTGCTATCCCACACGCAGATTGCGCGATGACATTATTCTCTCATGCCGCTCTGCAGACCGAAATAGAAAATGGAGGCTGCAATGCCAGGAATCCTACTATAAAAATATATATATGGGGGAACTGGGGACATCTTACTACATACATGGGGAGAACTGGGGCCATCCTACTATATATATGGGGATAACTGGGGCCATCATACTATATATGTGGGGAGAACTGGGGCCATTATACTATATATATGAGCAACTGGGGCCATCGTACTATATTTATGGGGGCAACTAGGGCCTTCGCACTATATATGTGGGGCAGTGGGATACCTTCATACTATATATAATATATAGAAAAAAGCACAAAAATTGAGCTTGGTTTGAGCTGATACACATGCAGCACATAAATGCCTGTTCACATTGGCCACAAAACACAAAACCTACAAAAGACAAAATGAGCAAAAACCCTGCTGTAACTAAAAGCAAAAGTGCATCTAAATAATTCAGAGTTTTTAGTAAAACTGTTTTTGATCAAAAATAGCACAAAAGCTATTTTTCTTCTACTTATTTAGTTACAGCAGGGTTTTTGCTCATTTTGTCTTTTGTAGGTTTTGTGTTTTGTGGCCATTTATGTGCTGCATGTGTATCAACTCAAACCAAGCTCAATTTTTGTGTTTTTGTCTTTGTATTTTTTAATTCTGTGCAAGCCGGGGTGTGGCCTCCCTCTCCTGAGCTGGAAATTGTATATAAGGCTTCCACAGACTAGTGTTTACTGTTTGGGACCCAGTCCTTTTGTCTGCCCTTGTTCACACATTGAGGTCAACTTTGACACATGGCAAGGTTTTTAATATTAGACAGTGTAGGACTATCCCGAACAGATTTACCTTGTCATGGTGGGATAGCTTTTGTGCTATTTTTGATCAAAAACAGTATTACTAAAAACTCTGTATTATTTAGATGCACTTTTCTTTTGCTTTTACTTATTTAGCTACAGCAGGGTTTTTGCTCATTTTGTCTTTTGTAGGTTTTTATATATATAAAAATAAAAGAAACTGTGGGGACCATTATATGGGGGCTGTGGGGCCACCATATTCCATATAGGGGGCTGTAGGGACATGATAGAGGGTGTCGGGATCCCTCAGATATCTCTTTCATCTGAAGGACCGATGTTCTTATGTGTGAGGCACCATATGTCTCTAATCGATTGCTCCGTCGAGAAGAATAACACAGACATAAGCTGTATGATACGACTCGGGATGCCTGCCAAGACGCCTCTGGCTTATCAGTTAGGCTTCCGTCTTTTATAGTAAAGAATTTAAACATTTACAGACATGCGCAGTACAAATGATTTCACAACTTGTTTTCTACAAAGAAAGTCACTTAGGCCGGTTTCACACTAGCGCATTTTCAACGCGCGCACGGCCGGGGGTAGCTCCGCCCCCGATCCGGCTCTCTGCCCGGCGTGCCCGCCCCTTCCTTGTAGCGCCGCCTCCTAGCGGACAGCGGCGCCTGCGATCGGCGCACCCTATCTTTAGCATAGGGTGCGCCGATCGTGCGCAGGTCGTGCGCTAGTTGCGCTTTGACCTGCGCTGCGCACTTTTGACGGTGCGCCGTGCGCGCCAAAATCGAACTTTTCGGATTTTGGCGCGCACGGCGCACCGTCATAAGTGCGCAGCGCAGGTCAAAGCGCAACTAGCGCACGACCTGCGCACGATCGGCGCACCCTATGCTAAAGATAGGGTGCGCCGATCGCAGGCGCCGCTGTCCGCTAGGAGGCGGCGCTACAAGGAAGGGGCGGGCACGCCGGGCAGAGAGCCGGATCGGGGGCGGAGCTACCCCCGGCCGTGCGCGCGCTGAAAATGCGCTAATGTGAAACCGGCCTTAGGCGAAAAAGCAGAGGTATTTGACCTTGGTTCACAAGGGAGATGTCTGAGACATCTCCTCGAAGAACAGATAAGGTTTTAAACAAGAGACTGCAACATAGACAGAACTCAATTTAACTCCTTCAGTTCCTATCATTCCCCCTTTGACATCTTCATTTTCCACAATCTGGAACACTGGATCCTGCAACAACAGCGGATAGTGGCTCGTTCACCAGGTACTATCCCAGGCCGACGGGTTGCCCAAGGGAGACAGGTCTTCTACCTTCTCCATCCCCCAGATACTGAAGCCACGTCCATCATTGCAAGAGTACGCTCCTTCATGCCAGAAATGAGATGTCAATCTAGGACTCAAAGGAATAATAGTTAAATTCTTGTTGTTTACAGTCAAACTTCCTTATCTATTTCTACATCTTTTCTTGCATACAGAGATACACCAAAAAACAAGTTTCAATAGCACATATATTACGAAGATACAAACAACAATACGTAATAGACTTAGTATAATCCCAGTTATCCAGCCTCCAATACCCTTAAACCAATTAGCTGGATTAAGAAAGGAGAATGTATCTGACCACCAACTATCCTTAGTACGATCATTGTCTTTATCGTACTGATCTCTAAGTTTTTGAACATCCTCTATTTTCAATTTTAACTTTATAACGCTGTTGGGATCTATATAATGACAGCAAGCTGGTCCGATGACTTGACACATACCTCCTTGCGCTGCAGTTAAATAATCTAATACTATGGTATGCTGATTAGTGACTATGATAAGCTGATTTTGGACAGCAACGGTGGTGTTCAATATATCCAATATATCCCATATTTGGTCATCTAAGTAATCTGTAGCTCTAACTAATTTATCCCACATTTGAGTAATCATAGGATAAATAAAAATAGAACTGACAATTTTATTAGCCACACTCATCTGCACTATATGTGGTCTCCCAGAGAGGCGAGGTGTATTGTCAGCAGCTCTTTTGTACAACGTGTGTTTAGGTATGCTCTGAGTATTCAACTGGTCATTCGGAATAACAAAGGTAGCTGGAGTCAAACGACCCAGAGTACAAGCACCTTTTACCCCTACTGGCAACCATTTATATGCATTGTCTCCACATATCCAGTACATGTCACTAGGTAGGTCCCATAGGGCTGAATGTTGTAATACCAGTCTATGAACTAAATCTATGAACGCAGATACATTCTGAAGCATACACCAATTTGGAAGTTGTCCTAAAGGGCTACAATACCCTACATCGGGATTTCCACAGGTGGGAGTTCCTTTCTCATATCCAGATGACTCGTTGCAAGGTATATTACCTGAAATATTAAAACAAGTTTCATTATTGCCCTGGGGAAATAAATTGGAATACTCCCAGGACGTGTTATGCAACCTTCTTTCTAGCAGTATTGGTTTGAAGGCATCAGTAGAGTGGGAAGTTACATTAAAACTAACTTGTAGGCCATACATTGGAATTTGCCCCAGGTAGGTTAATCGAGTTCTATTCCTGGGTACCCAAGCCCCCCCTTTATATGCCAGATATTGAATGTATGTATTACTTCCTGAAAGATTACCCTGCCACCAAGGGTATCCTACCCATCCCACAATAGGTATGCCAACAGTTGTGTTCCATAACTTCACATTATTTGTGGCATTATTAGCAAGTGTATCAGAACAACTGGTCCAGGCAAATAATTCCTCGGGTGGCATAGGAATAACAAGGAACGGAATACTAGTGGCTGATACTGGTGAATGTGTGCAGATCCAGCAAATGATTTGACCAATCATTCAGTAATTTTTCATGATGTTGTATAAACTTATTATTCAAGGACATTGGAGAATTTAGATTGTCCCACGCAGCTACCATTATTACAGATAATGCAACAAAACCAAACCAAAACATTATGCACTCTTATGCTTTGTTAATTCCTGTGGCTAGTTTGCAATGCGATGCGTGGATCCAGGTTGGTCGTCCTTCCAACTTAACAGAAGTAGGCGTTGTTAGGAGTACTTGGTAAGGTCCTTGATATCGGGGTTCAAGGGTCTTTCTGGAGTGTTTCTTGACATATACGTAATCACCAGGTTGTAGACAGTGAGTTCCTTCCACACTCTCTGGATCTGGAATGGAAGAGAAAACTAGAGAATGCATTTGAGTTAAATGCTTTTGCAACTGGATTACATAACTTGTCAAATTATCCACATTGAGTGTTAAGACCTGTGGGTAGTACAACCCTGTGTTCGGTGGTCTTCCAAACAGTATCTCGAAGGGTGACAGTTTAGTTTTCCCCGTGGGTGTGTACCTTACTGAGAATAATGCTAATGGGAGACACTCTGGCCATGGTCTATGGGTCTGCTCCATGGTTTTCTGTATTTTCAATTTTAGTGTCCCGTTCATTCTCTCTACCTTCCCTGAACTCTGTGGGTGGTAGGGTGTATGAAATGCTTGTATCATTTGCATTACATTTTGCATTACCTCAGCAGTAAAGTGTGTACCTCTGTCTGATTCAATTGTTTCAGGGACACCGAATCGTGGTACTAGTTCCATCACCAGTTTCTTTGCAGTGGCTCGAGCTGTAGCCGTTTTCACCGGGTAGGCCTCTGGCCATCCAGAGAAGAGATCTACACATACTAGGATATTTGCATACACTCCTACCTTGGTAGCTGTATGTCGTCAATCTGCCGTCTCTGAAATGGGTAGAGAGGCCTAGGTGTCGCTTTCTTAGGGACTTTTACTGTTTTACCTGGGTTGTGCTGTGCACAGATGAGGCATGATTGTACAAGTTTCGCGGCTGCGCAACTGAAGCCAGGAGCGATCCAGAAGGCATCTACCATGGCACACATGTGACTTTTTGAGGTGTGATTGGGGCCATGTGCTGCTTGCGCCATGATTGGGAACAGGGACTTTGGTGGGCACATTTTATCCTTATTCTCCCATACTCCATTTGAGTTCAGCTCAGCTCCCAGTCTCCCCCGGTGTACCTTCTCTGTTTGGGCAGCCTTTTGCTGGAGGGATTTCAGGACATCTAGACCCAATGTGGCTGGAATACGCTGACTCCCCGCCACCGTCCACTGCTCTCTCTAGGCCGCCTTGTGCTATTTTAGCAGCCTTGTTCGCCCTTCTATTGCCCTCTACCTCCACGGAGTCACCTTTGTGTGTGCTTTTACCTTGACAATGCCAACCTGGACTGGTAACATCAATGCCTCCATCAATTGTTTCACCAGCTCTGCATTTTTAATGGGCTTCGAATCTGTGAAAATATTAGCGACTTTACCTGCAGCGGCTCTACACGCCTCAGTGAGTGCCTTCAACTCTGCCTCCTGCGCCGACATGTGAGGAGAGAGTGGTTCCGCTCGGATTACCTCATGTGAGGATACTACTGCATATCCAGTGTAGAATCGTCCATCCTGGTGGTATCTGGGGCCATCTACAAAAAAGAAACTCAAAGTCTGCATTAGGAACAGGTTTTTCATGAATGTGTGCAAACCCAACTGTCTCCTGACTCATCAGTTCTATGCAGACATGTTCATGCGTCATGTCAAAGTCTCCTTCCTCACTCGCTAATACGGTCACCAATTCCCCCTTTTCTGAATCCACAGGCAGGAGGGTGGCTGGATTCAGAACGTTACATCTTTTGAGGAGTGACATACTCAGGAATTAGTAGAGCACACTCAAGTCGGAGCTGTCTGGCCATAGACAGATGTTTTGGTTGAACTTGTAGGAGTATGGCATGGATGTCATGTGGGGAATAGATTGTCAAAAGAAACGTCAGTGTCATCTCACATGCCTTCCCTATTACGTCTCCACTTTTTTCCTTGTGCTCCAGCATACATGACAGGTCGTTTTATTGTCCTTGCTTGCTCAATTTCTTTAGCTACCTTAAGGAGGTCTTTCGGATCTACATGTCTCCATTCAGGTCTGGCTGTCTGTACTGCGTCTCGTAAGTCTTTGTTCATACCGTCAATGAATGCATCCACCAGTATTCTAACATCAAGTGGGTTTATGCAAATGTACCCCATGTCTGCCCATTTCAGCTGTAACCGTCCAAGGTATATCTCTACTCTCTCTCCTCATTGCTGTGTCACATTAGTCAGGAGTACAGACTGCTCTGATTGTTCCACTGCAGCCCATTGTCTTAGTGACTCACAGTACGTCTCCCCAGATCGTGCAGATTTATCATCCATGCCCCAAGCCTGATTCTTTGTCACATCTGTGTGTCTTAATTATATGATCTAGTGCGTCACCTGCCTTTAAACTCACCAACCTCTCTAGGTCTGCCCAGGTACACTTATATGTCTGCTGTACTTCCTTTATGTGTCTGTAAAACGGGAATGGTTGGTCTTCAGGGGCAGGCAGCTGCTTCAGCAAAGCTAGCTGGTCAGAGGGGCTCCAGGGATAATACACCTGTATCTTTCTTATTCTAGTCACACTTCTAGGTCCTGATGGGGTTGGCCCATCAGGTCTACTGTCAGCTTACTCCTCAAGGGCCAATGTCCCCACTACCCACTATCCACACTATTATGTCAGCTTCTTATGATCTAGTCTGGATAGGATTTAGTGCAATTCTCTTAGGTCAGTAGCACAGGTCACACAAGTAGCTATTCAGTCTGGATTTGTCTGAGTCTGACCACAGTGTTTACAAGTCCATCTGTTTTGTCTGGGTCTCTGGTTACACTTTGTCAATCAAACATTCATAATACACCTTCCACACTGCTGCACATTCTCAAGCATCATTTATTCACTTGCTATTTTCTTCCCTTGTCTGTGCCTTTTTGTACATCCAAACATTCACACTCTGGTATTTTTGCCTTTTTCAATATTTGTCCCACTTGTTTTACTGCTTCCTTCCTTCTCTGTCTCTTGTAATTTGACACAATTTGCTATACAAATCAATCACACAACTAGAAGCAGGTTCAAACACATTAATGACCAAGCAATCACTTACAATTCCCTTCTAAATTAGGCACCATATCTTACTTTTAACTTCCAATCTTCAATTAAGTACTGTTGCTTTAAAATGCACAAATCTTTCAGCGCGTACCTTACGGATAGAATTACAGAGAATTTTGAGCACAGCTCACACTCAGCAGAGATAAGAGCGAAGGGAGAAGAAAAACTACGCAGCTCCATCCTTCACCCCTCCCATCAGAATGCAGCGTCGTCCTTCACAGAATTCTGTAGTTCTTTAGACTTATCAAAATCAATTTCTACAAAGAAACTCAAAATCACGGGATTTCACTGTAAGGGCAGATAACTGTATAATGAGATTAACCATGCCTTGCCCTTTTTCTGGCCAAATGCATTCAGGAAACTTTACAATGTAATGCCACATATAACACGAACTATATCATTACTCAATTCATTCAGTCTCAGATATAGATTTGAAATATCTATAACGCATCTGTCCGGGATTCCACCACAACTAGAAAGGTCACAAATCTCTTGACACAAAAACGATGTGTGATGATTCATTCATACGTGCTCATTCACTGATTTTTTTTTTTTTTTTATACTCAATTACTCATCTCTAGTGTTGAGCATTCCGATACCGCAAGTATCGGGTATCGGCCGATACTTGCTGTATCGGAATTCCGATACCGACTTCCGATATTTTTTCAATATCGGAATTCGGCATCGGAATCGGAAGTTCAGTTGATTGACGGCCTGACGTCATCATGATGCGCGGTGTGTGCGCATCATGATGCGCCGTCATTTCGGGCCTTCCGGGGGTCTCTGCCGGCCTGCCGGGGGGCTGTGCCGGCCTGCCGGGGGGCTGTGTGGACTGCCCGGGGTCTCTGCCAGCCTGCCGGGGGGCTGTGCCGGCCTGCCGGTGGTCTGTGCACCCTGTGGGGGTCTGTACCGGCCTGCCGGGGGGCTGTGCCGGCCTGCCGGGGGGCTGTGCTGATGTCCGGGGGTCTGTGCAAGCATCGTCCGATGGGACTACAAGTCCCATCGGGCGATGCCTGCTACCATGACAGTGATTGACACATTAGCCAATGATGGGACAGTAGTAGTCCCATCATCCGGCTAATGTGTTAAATGTTAAAAAAAAAAAAAAAAAAAAAAAAAAAAATACTACATACATACTACATGCATGCTACATACATACTACATGCTACATACATACTACATATATACTACATACATACTACATACATACTACATACATGCTACATACATACTACATGCATGCTACATACATACTACATGCTACATACATACTACATGCATGCTACATACATACTACATATATACTACATACATACTACATACATGCTACATACATACTGCATGCTACATACATACTACATGCATGCTACATACATACTACATATATACTACATGCATGCTACATACATACTACATGCTACATACATACTACATATATACTACATACATACTACATACATGCTACATACATACTGCATGCTACATACATACTACATACATACTACATACATACTACATGCATGCTACATACATACTACATGCATGCTACATACATACTACATGCATGCTACATGCATGCTACATACATACTACATGCTACATACATACCACGTACATACTACATACATACTACATACTACATATATACTACATGCATGCTACATACATACTACATGCTACATACATACCACATACATACTACATACATACTACATACTACATATATACTACATGCATGCTACATACATACTACATGCTACATACATACCACATACATACTACATACATACTACATGCTACATACATACTACATATATACTACATGCATGCTACATACATACTACATACTACATACATACCACATACATACTACATACATGCTACATACATACTACATGCTACATACATACTACATGCTACATGCATGCTACATACATACTACATACATACTACATGCTACATACATACCACATATATACTACATACATACAATACATTCATACAATACATACATAGACATACAGTACATATAACATAGAGTAACATACTTACCAATACTTGTCACATTGTTCCCCGAAGCCATTGTCTTTCCGGAATAAATATTAACATAACAAACCACAAAAATACTCACCCACGATCCGAAGCAGTCCACGAGTGTGTCCCACGACGATCTTGGGTAGAGAACTGCAGCATCAGATGATGCTGCCGTTCTCTACGGGCTGCAGGAATCCAATGACGGAAGGTAGGTATCCTTCCGCACTGTATTCCTCCGCCACTTAAAAAAAAAAAGTCCCTAGTCTCACTTTATGCCATTGCTGCGTGGGAATTTCCCACACAGCAATGGCATAAAGTGAGACTAGGGACTTTTTTTTTTTTAAGTGGCGGAGGAATACAGTGCGGAAGGATACCTACCTTCCGTCATTGGATTCCTGCAGCCCGTAGAGAACGGCAGCAACAGCTGATGCTGCAGTTCTCTACCCAAGATCGTCGTGGGACACACTCGTGGACTGCTTCGGATCGTGGGTGAGTATTTTTGTGGTTTGTTATGTTAATATTTATTCCGGAAAGACAATGGCTTCGGGGAACAATGTGACAAGTATTGGTAAGTATGTTACTCTATGTTATATGTACTGTATGTCTATGTATGTATTGTATGAATGTATTGTATGTATGTAGTATATATGTGGTATGTATGTAGCATGTAGTATGTATGTAGTATGCATGTAGCATGCAGTATGTATGTAGCATGCATGTAGTATATATGTAGTATGTATGTAGCATGTAGTATGTATGTAGCATGCATGTAGTATATATGTAGTATGTATGTAGCATGTAGTATGTATGTAGCATGCATGTAGTATATATGTAGTATGTATGTAGCATGTAGTATGTATGTAGCATGCATGTAGTATGTATGTAGCATGCATGTAGTATGTATATGGTATGTATGTAGCATGTAGTATGTATGTAGCATGCATGTAGTATATATGTGTTATGTATGTGGTATGGATGTAGCATGCATGTAGCATGCATGTAGTATGTATGTAGTATGTATGTAGTATATATGTAGTATGTATGTAGCATGTAGTATGTATGTAGTATGTATGTAGCATGCATGTAGCATGCAGTATGTATGTAGCATGCATGTAGTATATATGTAGTATGTATGTAGCATGTAGTATGTAGCATGCATGTAGTATATATGTAGTATGTAGCATGTAGTATGTATGTAGCATGCATGTAGTATATATGTGTTATGTATGTAGCATGTAGCATGCATGTAGCATGCATGTAGTATGTATGTAGTATATATGTGGTATGTATGTAGCATGCAGTATGTATGTAGCATGCATGTAGTATATATGTAGTATGTATGTTGCATGTAGTATGAATGTAGCATGTATGTAGTATGTAGTATGAATGTAGCATGTATGTAGTATGCATGTTGTATGTATGTAGCATGTAATTTTTTTTTTTTTTTTTCACATTTAACACATTAGCCGGATGATGGGACTACTACTGTCCCATCATTGGCTAATGTGTCAATCACTGTCATGGTAGCAGGCATCGCCCGATGGGACTTGTAGTCCCATCGGACGATGCCTGCACAGACCCCCGGAGCCTGCACAGCCCCCCGGCAGGCCGGCACAGCCCCCCGGCAGGCCGGCACAGCCCCCCGGAGCCTGCACAGCCCCCCGGCAGGCCGGCACAGCCCCCCGGCAGGCCGGCACAGCCCCCCGGAGCCTGCACAGACCACCGGCAGGCCGGCACAGACCACCGGAGCCTGCACAGACCCCCTGGCAGGCCGGCACAGCCCCCCGAAAGGCCCGTACAGACCCCAGAGAGGCTGTACAAGGGCAGGAAAGGGTTTTTCTTATTCCGATACCGGAAGTCCCATAGACTTGAATGGGACTTCCGGTATCGGAATCGGCGATACCGATACTTTTTTTAAAGATCGGCCGATACCATCCGATACGATACTTTGAAGTATCGGACGGTATCGCTCAACTCTACTCATCTCTCATCTTATTCAGAGGTTCTCATAGACATATATACAAGGATTCACACAGCCTGCCTATCTTGCACTTTGGATTTGATTAATACTTTTTCCAGGTTCTTTGCTGCACTACTTCCATATCTATCCTCAATTATATCACATAACCGATTTCCTTCTTCAGGTGTCTTTCCCTGACTGTTCCCCATTTTATCTTTTATTCTTATCCTGTTTCTCTTGTTGTCTTCCTGTTAGTCCCCTGCCTTAGGTGGTGTATTGGGTAAGCTCAAGACTAGGCTCTACTATACCTCGTTACCTTCTTCCTAAGGTGCTAACAGGCTAAATGGAGTGTCTGTTCCTCGGTGTACTACGTGTTTCGTGTACTTATATGCTATGTAGCATCCGAACAGAAATACTCCCACAACACACAGGATTGTAAACAAAGTGTCCATCTATCGGGGTTCTTCAGTCATATCCTGTCACAGGCTCATTTCACGGTCCTGTGCTCATTCGGTCACACTCTTATCTGTCACAAGGTTTATTCGTAAAGGGTGTTGATTTAAGCTTAGGCGGTGACCTCCCCGAAAGGACGCTGTCACATGACCCAGTTAGGCAATATCACCACTCTTTGAACGAATACCTACTGTGCAGCTTATTTGTCTACTTTTCACAGTCCTTCAAATCAAGGCAGTCACTCAACAACCTCCTCTATTTCTAGTGCGGAATCTTCTATTGTGAAAAACTTGTCCGTCCGGGCTGCGCAGTATGAACTGTTCACCCAGCCTTATATTCCGTAATGTCAGACCTCTCCCATATTGATTTGCATCAGCTCTTTTTCTAAAAATAGCTGTGCACAGACAGAACCTACAGTAACCTCTCATTCGAGCAGAAATTACATATGCGTGTCACACCCGATTTCCTCAGAGTTCTTATATGGACCTGATTTTACGGCCCCCTCCTCTACTAGATTCCCCTTTATATGGACCTTAGTTATAATGATAGATTATGAAGAGCAGAGAAGAGAAAAATTGATCTCTTACCTGGCCAGGTGTTTAGGTCTGCTGTTCACAATTTCATCAGTAACTGGAGTGGTCTGTAGATCGGGTAGTCTTGGAGAGGTGCCTATATCAGGTCCCTGTTTCGGGCACCAGGAAACTGTCGGGATCCCTCAGATATCTCTTTCATCTGAAGGACCGATGTTCTTAGGTGTGAGGCACCATATGTCTCTAATCGATTGCTCCGTCGAGAAGAATAACACAGACATAAGCTGTATGATACGACTCGGGATGCCTGCCAAGACGCCTCTGGCTTATCAGTTAGGCTTCCGTCTTTTATAGTAAGGAATTTAAACATTTACAGACATGCGCAGTACAAATAATTTCACAACTTGTTTTCTACAAAGAAAGTCACTTAGGCGAAAAAGCAGAGGTATTTGACCTTGGGTCACAAGGGAGATGTCTGAGACATCTCCTCGAAGAACAGATAAGGTTTTAAACAAGAGAATGCAACATAGACAGAACTCAATTTAACTCCTTCAGTTCCTATCAAGGGGTTGCGGGATCATCATACTATATATTGGAAGCTGTGAGGTACATAATATCGCAATTAGAGAGCTGTAAGGGACCATCATACTATATATAGGGGGTTTGGAGACATACTTTTTGTGGGGAGCTATAGTATATATAGGAAACTGTAAAGCCTCATACTACAGTACATATAAGAGGCAATGGGGACATCATATTGTATATAGGGGCTATGTAGCCATTTTACTATATAGGGAGTTTTGGGGTCCTCAATGTATAATAAAGTGGTATTGGGGGCTGTAGAACCATCATTCTGTATATATAGAGCTGTGTGGGTGCTCAGAGGACATTATTTGTTATGAATGGGGGCATTATTAGTTTTGATAGGGGCACTCAGGTTCCATTTTTTTGGGGGGAGGGGCATTGTTACTTTAAGTGAACACTCAAGGGTATTTGTTGCTGGAAGGGGGCACATTGGGATATTATATCCTTCAAAGGAGCATACAAGTCTTTGCACAGAAGGGGCATTAATACTTTCTGTGGGACACTTAAATTTTTGGGGGGTGGGAGTAATTCTAGTAATGACACAATTTATTAAATATTGGAGTCAGTGATCCACACTGCAGGTGCACACAGAGTCGGGAGTTTTTGTAGGCTGGGAATAGATGGCGATGATGCTGGAAACGTGAGAAGTCAAATGTACCTTTGTTGTAATCTGTGCAAATGAGTCCTGGTTGGAGTTGTCATGTCGGTCTGGGCCAGATAGAAAAGTGAACTAACCGAAACAGAAAGAACGCCATGTGTAAGTTACTATATATAACTGTACTGTAATAATTTGTTCTGTGGAACCGATATCTACCAATATACAGTTACTGTAAGGTTATAATATTGCTCTTTTTAAGTAGCTTTCTTTTTTTTAAATTTAGTAGCAACTTAATGTAATTCAGTCATTATAGTAAAAAGTGTATGGTGGTATTATTGGTCTTTGTACAGAGTTTAGTTTCATGTAGAGGTACATAGTAACATAGTATTTAAGGTTGAAGGAAGACGTTAAGTCCATCTAGTTCAACCGATAGCCTAACATGTTGATCCAGAGGAAGGCAAAAAAAAAAACATGCGGCAAACACTAAGCTCCACATTGGGGGAAAAAATTCCTTCCTGACATCACATACGGCAATCAGACTAGTTACCTGGATCAACGTCCTATCTAGGAATCTCGTAAATATACCTTGTAACATTATTCTTTTCAAGAAAGGCATCCAGTCCCTTCTTAAATTTGAGTAGGGAATCACTCATTACAACATCATATGACAGAGAGTTCCATATTCTCACTGCTTTTACAGTAAAGAAACCACGTCTGTGAGTATGCTTAAACCTTCTTTCCTCCAGATATAAAGGATGCCCCCTTGTCCTTGTAAGGGAGGGACAGGACTGTAGTCGTGCCCTGAATTACTGCAACATCTATGTCCAGCCCTTCCCCTTACAGAAAACTGTAGTCTTCTCTTCAGCATACCTGCATCTCCAAATTCAGCTTCCCCCGGGCACTTCCCAGGCAACGACAGTCCCTCTTTCAGGCGACCCCCAGCAATGGAGACACAGTCCAAGTTAACTTTAACATTCTCTTTACTGAATACTTCACACGTTACATCCACAGTTGGTACATTATGACATTTACTTGTTTCCTCATCTTTCCCTTTCTGGCTGTCGCTTCTGTGCAGTACACACCCAGACCGGACCATCCTAGACTGCTCCCCAGTTCCTTCCTGGCCTAACCTCGCCATGATGACAATTCCTTCTGCCTGTTTCGCCCCAGACTCGAAATCATCAGTCACCAGGTTTGGTGGCCTCTGGTAAAGCATCCATACCATCTGTACCGATCTCGTCGAAGCTCCAACTTCCTTCATCTCTTCAGTCCATCCAACTCTTGCCCTAAAAGCATCTGCTCAGGCAATGAGTTGCCACATCTTTGCTTTCCTGTTCTGGCCCACTGCTATGATGCACAGTGGCCATGAATAACATGAGCTGCAGCACTTTAATGTTACATAGCTGCCGAGCTGTCCAGACCTATGGCCCATGTGGACACTTGGGCACTCTGGCCCCTTCTGAACTAAGTTCCTAAAAACTTCCCTCTTACTACCCGGAAGCCCCTCCTACACTTAACCCTCTATAAACATCCTATCAACTATACCTAACAGTGCACACTAGTATGCCCCCATCTAGTGGCCCATAAGGGAACTACATCTACCCTTATCTATAGGCACTATATACTACAGTGCCCTCCTCTAATGTCCCCAAAAAGATGCAGCTTACTTACCCTAAACAAGACATGAACATCAGTCACATTATATTATACAATATTATACTAAAGGAACACAAAACAATATAATTCCGTTCTCTACAGAATGGTAACACATATATACATGTGGCAGTACTATAAAATATGAGCGATAATACATATTTCTATGTAGCAGTACCGCAGACATTGATCATAGACATTATCAACAAATGAAAGAGAATTAGAAGGAGGGAAGCATGAAGGTCATTATATCTCACCCACTTACATCCCCGTCACAGGTCTAAGAGTAAAAAGATCATTAGAAAGGTCTTTGTACTGTCTCCTCATATATTTATACATTGTAATAAGATCACCCCTAAGCCTTCATTTTTCAAACTAAATAACCCCAAGTGTAATAACCTGTCTTGGTATTGCAGACCCCTCAGTGCTCTAATAACCTTGGTCGCTCTTCTCTGCACCCGCTCCAGTTCAGCTATGTCTTTCTTATACACCGGAGACCAGAACTGTACACAGTATTCTAAGTAGTCGCACTAGCGACTTGTATAGAGGTAAAATTATGTTCTCCTCATGAGCATCTATGCCTCTTTTAATGTATCCCATTATTTTATTTGCCTTTGCAGCAGCTGCCTGACACTGGCCACTAAATGTGAGTTTGTTGTCCACCCATACACCCAGGTCTTTTTCAGTATTCGCTGTGAAATGGAGATTTTAGTAGGCACTGTGTAGCCACATTGTTGTATGTATGTTTGTATGTAAGCTCAGTTATGGCACCATATCTAAGCAGTTAGCTTGGTTTTGGTACTGTATCAATGTAGTTATCTAGATTATGGGACCGTATGTATGTTCAGTTCTGCTCTAGTTTCTAAATAGCAGGCTTGGTTCCATGTAGTAGACTTATTAAGCTCTGTTCTGCTCCCTTATCTCTATAGTAAGCTTGGTTCTGCTCCCACATCTCTGTAGTAAGCTTGGTTTTGCTCCCATATCTCTGTAGTAAGCTCGGTTCTGCTCCCATATCTCTGTAGTAAGCTCGGTTCTACTCCCACATCTCTGTAGTAAGCTTGGTTCTGCTCCCATATCTCTGTAGTAAGCTTGGTTCTGCTCCCATAGCTCTTTAGTAAGCTTGGTTCTGCTCCTATAGCTCTTTAGTAAGCTTGGTTCTGCTCCCATATCTCTGTAGTTCGCTCGGTTCTGCAACCATATCTCTGTAGTAATATCCGTTCTGATCCCATATCTCTGGAGTATTCTCCGTTCTGCTCCATATCTCTGTAGTAAGCTCGGCTCTGCTCCCATATCTCTGGAGTATTCTCCGTTCTGATCCATATCTCTGTAGTAAGCTTGGTTCTGCTCCCATATCTTTGAAGTAAGCTTGGTTCTGCTCCCATATCTGTGTAGCAAGCTTGATTCTGTCCCTTATTTCTGTATTAAGCTCGGTCCTGCTCCCTTTTCTCTGTAGTAAGCTCCGTTCTGCTCCCATATTTTTGGAGTAAGCTCAGTTCTGCTCCTAAAATCTCTGGAGTAAGCTCCGTTCTGCTCCCATATCTCCAGAGTAATCTCCGTTCTGCTCCCGTATATCCGGAGTAAGCTTGGTTTTGCTTCCTTATCTCTGGAGTAAGCTCTGTTCTGCTCCCATTTCTCTGGAGTAAGCTTGGTTCTGCGCCCATTTGTATGCAGCAAGCTCCGTTCTGTTCCCATATCTGTGTACCAGCCTGTTTTTAAAGCCTGTTATCTCTGCTGCTTTAATGCAATGGCCAGAGATAAGCAGGGAAAAGGAGGGCCACTGCAACTCAAGGGCCAATGCCTTATGATTGTCCCCCAGGCTAAAAAGTGTCAGCCAGCCCCTGCTCTCAGTGCAGAAGCCAGGCAGTTTCAGAACTCTATTAACCAGCAGATTAACCCCATATCTGCAAGTTAATGGCATTTGGGGACATGACAGGTTGCTGTTTTGATCGTGCTCACACACTCACATGGGTAACCAAGGAGGGAAAGAACCACCAAAGAGAGAAGCAGCACCCACACCCAACTGGTCCCTGTACAGACTAGAAAAAGCAATAGCCAGACACCTCTTGCATCTCTTCAGACCTGGCTACCTAAATGGCCACTGGGCAGTTTCTTGTACTTCCTAACAAACCAGAGGAAGAGGTTGCAACCCAAATCCAACAAAGGTAGAGAAAAGCGTGGAAGGAAACATGAGAACCCGGGAAGAGAAAGTAAAGCATGTTCACAAAGGATAGACAGGGATAAAGATGGAGAACCAAAAAACAAACAGAATACATGAAACATGCCAAACACAGAAATGTGGAGAAGGAAGAACAAATGGGGGCTTACTAGAAAAGGTAAACTTCTAGCTGAGTTGCTGGAAATCCGAAACACCAATCTATATGGAACTATAGCCAGCAAGTGAGATAAGTGAAAGCTGAACATATAAAGCCCATGGAAAACACCTGAGAGAAGCCAACCAAGAAAGGAAAATCAAGACAAAAGAGACTACAAGCGTTTGTGACAGAGACAAAAAGGACAGTAGCTCAGCAGAGAGTGAAACCAACTACATAGCAAAAGGTCACCATATCGAATCCCAAAATCGAGCCATGACAGTTCCATTGAATATAACTATATATTAATATGTAGTAGAAGAATGTTTTGTGCCATTACTGCACAAGAAATGACTGAAATGATATGCAAAGATCCCTTAAGTCAAACAGATTTGTGAGGATCAGCCTCCCATAAAAAATGCCAAGCGCCATTTTACATACTGCTGAAAAATCACATAGTGAGCTAATGATGTCAGGAGCATCCAGGCGAGCTTCCCCATAATGCACTTCAGGCATCACATCACATGTTCTAGCGCAACCAGTCAGGAGTTATTATCACAGTCACTATAAAACATGAGAACTGGCCAAGCAGTGCCATATTATGCTTTTACAGTGTAATTATAAGAGGTTAGGGTGTACAGCATAAAAAAAACATCATTGCGTTGTATTTTTTTACTGCACTAATAAAGCTTATTGGAAATAGAAGTAGTAGTCGGTCTGTGAATAATAATCAGAAGATTCAAGAAAGATAGGGAGGTTTTGTACATGCATAGCTGTATGTTTGCATTTTCATTGATCTACAGCCCCTTAAATAACAGCAGCACTTTTTTCTAATCTTCACATAATACAATTCCAAACCTGGGATAACAGTTTAATTCCCTTTATCCTCATTTTTCTAGTAAAGAAGAGTCCTTAAACCAGGGGTTGTGTGTTACAGGCAGAATAGCTATCATTTATTTATTTTTGAATAAAAAACACAATTTCCAGAATCCATACATTTAATATCAACTGTCTACCTAACAAAGTATGCGTGTTGTTAAAAATGTTAATTTTGTTTTTGTGCACATTTAGTTGTAGTAGTTTAATATGAGACCCGTACATGCCACACGAACATAGTGGTCTGTTGCAGGTGATTGGTTTTGGGACAAGAAACAAACCAACAAATAAACTTTTGCTGTCCCATTATTTTTGTTTTTTAATTCACCATGTTCACTATGTGGTAAAACTGACCTGCCAAAATGATTCTCCAGGTCAGTTTGAGTACGCAGATATGAAATATGTATACTGTATTTTTTGGACTATAAGACACACCCCAAATTTTCAGAAAGAAAATGGAGGAAAAAAATTACGCAACAAATTATTAAGTTAAAGGGGCCGAATAATATTGTACGCCCCACTTTTCAGTTTTTGAATTTCCACAAAAATTTAAAATAACCCATAAATATCGTTCAACTTCACAGTTGTGTCCCACTTGTTGATTCTTCACAAAAAACTTACATTTGGTATCTTTATGTTTGAAGCATGATATGTGGGAAAAGGTAGGAGAGTTCCAGGGGGCCGAGTACTTTCGCAAGGCACTGTATATTGTCCATATGCGTGGCATCCACAGTCACTGTGGGCACAGACCCTGCTATGTTTTCCAAAGCCTTACCAGGTACCTTACCACTGCTCAGGGTCTTTGCACCAACCGCTATGCCAGCTACCGGACCAACACAAATTGTAGACAGAGCCTTCCCAGCCTGCAGCCTCCCTGTCGCAGCTGCAAGTCCTTCTGTTTTTCCCCCGGCAACCTGGTGGTGACCAGCTTAGCAACAGGGAGAAGAGATGGAAACTCCATCGCACACCCAATGTCCGGTACACCATCCATAATTGGAACCTTATAATCCCTGCTTTGATCTGCAGGGACTTCAGCTCTAACAAACTCACTTTCTTTTTTACTCTCTCCACGTGATCTACGCCCCGACTCACAGCTAGACCCAGTCGCATCTGTCCTGTGGGGTTCACACGGGAAGCAGTAGTGATCAGACACAGTAACATATTTGAAGCTCACCACTTCCCATGCAACCGACCTTACTTTTTTTCCTTTCTTCTTTTTTTCCCCCTCTTCTGTTTCCGGAACCTCGTTATCACCAAAGGAAAACCGGGACAGGATAACCAGGGATTCTTGCTGCCTTATAGCCATTAGCAGGCCTCCAGAATCAAAAGATTCATCGTCCTCCTCACTTGATCCACTGTACATCCTCTGTGCCTGCTCAGGTCTCAAGGAAGATTCATCAGATGCTGTTACACCAGACTCCATTACCACATTGCTTGCCTTCATGCTGCAGTCTCTTCCCCGCCCATTCTCCTTCCTCTCAGGTTGGATACTGTTGACAGTATCACCCATGGGCGGGACCTTGCTGCCACTGGGAGTGCCACAGCTGAAACTGCGCGTAGCAAACGGGCTATGCAGTGCGACGGACCCGCGCAAACCCTCTGCCGAGCCAACCCATGAAGCCTCCGCGCCACACTGAACTGCAGAGCCTTGCACCTCTGCTGCCGATTTTTCCTGCAGAGCAGCCCCTTGCAGAGCCGCAGAGCCAGGTAAAGTAGCAGAGCAGTGCTTAGCTGCAGAGCTGTGTTCAGCAACAGACCCTTAGGCTATGTGCACACACAGTGTTTTTTTTAGCGGATTTGCAAATAAATTCGCTATAAAAACGCTAAAAATAAGCTTCCCATTTATTTCTATGCATTTTTCAATTTTTGTTCATATTGATGCTTATTTTACCGCGAAAAAACTTCTTTGCGGTAAAAAACGCAGCATGCTCATTAATCTCGCGGATTTTTCCGCATTTCTGGCTTATTTCAATGGGTCTGGAACCGCGCGGAAAAAAAACGCATAAAAACCGCAGAAAACGCGCAGAAAAAAACGCGCGTTTTCTGGGAAGGGAGTCCGGTTTTTAAGCAGAAATTTTCTGCTATGTGTGCACATAGCCTAACAGAGCAGCAGAGCCACCTTTCTCCTCTTTTTGCTGTGTGACTGGACCTTGTGGAGCAGCAGAGCCTCGTGGAGCCGCAGAACCAAGCAGAGCTGGACGGAGCGCCACTGCCAGTCACATTCCCACTAGGTAAGATATTAACCTTGGCTGGGGCACTCACAGAAGGAATGGTGCTAGACTGGACATCCAACACCCTAACATTTTTTCCAACTGCATTTCCACTGCTGGAGGCAACACCAGAGAGACAGTCTTTTGGCCAGACTTCTTCATGTTGTCAAAATGAATGTCATTCTGGAACTTTTCCAGAAAGTGACCAGAATTTTTAAGGATTATCTCCCTGACATCCATAGCCCTATCCAATTTTCCCTTCAGTGTTTTCACCTTTTCAGATACCTCTGGATGGTCCTTTCTGGATGTGCGGTCATTTTTATACCACATGCCTGTCAGTTCCTCCTGGAGGTGACACACCTCCTTGCAGACCTCCTCATTGATTTTGAACATCTGGGTAACCCGGGTAGTATAGGTGCCCACCAACTCTCGCAGATCCATCACCCCCCAGTTTTTCACCAGGGTCACCCTGCTGGTCCCACCAGTCACACCACTGGCCATCCCTAGGGCAGACATTGGCCCCTTACCTTGCTGCTGCTGCCGAGTTGGTACCTCCTTGGGCGCTGGACCTGGGGACCGGAGGAGGGCAGGATCCTGGGGCTCCATGAGCCCTTCCCAGGAAACCCTGCCACTCCCTGGGGAGTAGAGAGGCAGGACTTGGTGTTGATCCCTGGGCTCTGGCGCTTCCTCCACACCTTGCACACAGACTTGCAGCACACACCACAGGCTCCCACCACAGCTGCCGGAATGGACCCTCCTGCTGTGTGCAAGGAAGTATGCCGCATACCATGCCTGCTTAGCCTACCTAGCACTGATATCTATATACACTGTAATTAGTCCTCAGAAGGACTGTTAGTTTAGCTGGATTTGTGTATTCAATATGGTATACCCACACTAACTTATACAGCACCAAATCTGTCCCTATCTTTGCAGCAACTCTCCCTATAATGCCTAAGTCCGGAGCACACTGTAATGAGCATGGCGGCACCAGGTCTGATATAGACCTGATGACTTTGTGCGGCCAGCCAATCATTGTAATGCCACAACCAACATGGCTGCGGCATTACATAGTGTGGCAGACAATCCCTACATGTTGATTGGCGCTCTACAGAGCAACAAACATGCAGGGTGGCGACCCAAGCTCCCGCCGAGCAACCCCGGAAAAGTTCGGCGCTCGCCAAGCATCGCGAGCAGTGTGATGCTCAGGTGAGCTCCTACCACTACCATGCATGCTCACTCATCACTAGCCCTGATGATACTGTCATCAGCATCACTATTCTGGTCATCTATATGCTGGAACAGACTTTGAATAGCCTGCGGGAGGAAATGCTGGTCCCAGAAGAAGAGATGGAAGCAGAGGAGGCTGCGGAAGGGAAAACATTGTTTCTAAGTTCAAGACTGTCGTCACACAGGTGGGTGCCAAAGGAAGGTGGATTACTGCACTCGTGGGTGGCTGGTGATAACAGACAAACTGTTATCGAAGGTGCAAGATCAAAGAAACAAATGGAGGAGGAAGAGGTGATGGGCGAGCAACTGTCAGATGAAGAGGATAATCCGCTCCTCTCTGTTGTTTGTGGTTGGTGGTAGGGGATGGAGGAAATGGGCCTCACTGTTATCCAGCCACCAACACAGCATGGGCTTGGACCTCATCTGCAACATGATCCCCGTATGGCTATGATTAGGAATAATGCTGACTATTCGGTTGCCACTTCGTTAGATCCATGTTATAAATCCAAATTTTGCCAGATGATTCCCACCCTAGAAAGGGATCCGCAAATGCTGGAGTATTGAAACACGCTTTTACACAACTTTAAGAGAGCTTTGCCCCAAGACAGCAGTGAAGCACACAGTTCGCATTGCAGCTATACATTAGACTTCCAACCTCCGGCACGTCAATTCTTCAATGCCACAACGTTAACAGCAGCAGCAGCAGCGGTGGAAGTGGAAGAAGCAATTTCTGTGAGTCCTTTGACACTTTTTTTTAGACCAAGTTATGCACCAGCACAAGAGAGTCCAAGCCTTACACATGGTGAACAAATGGAGAGGTTGGTGCAGTAGTATATAGAACTGAATATCATTACCATCAGGGAGGGATTGGACCCTTTCACATTTTGGTCTTCTGAAATGGATGAGTGGCCTGAGCTTGCCTCATATGCCTTGGAGATTTTATCATGCCCGGCAGCAAGCGTTCTCTCAGAACGTGTCTTTAGTGCTGCTGGTGGTGTGCTGATGGATAAGTGCATCCGGCTGTCCTCTTAAAGTGTAGACCGCCTAACTTTCATCAAGATGAACAAGTCATGGATCTCCAAGGACTTTTGCTCCCCAATCACAAACTGTACAGACTAGGTGATATTGCATTTTTTAGTGTGAATTGTGGCTAGAACATGTCAACATGATGATTTGACCAGATGGAGAAAAAACAGAAAATTACTTGGAGTAATAATGTTGCTTGGAAAACAACCTCCCTTAGGCCACATTCACACATTCGTGTGATATATCCGTGAGCTGCTGGATTTTTTTTATCAGGTGGCACACAGTTTCCTAGAGTTTTATAGATCCATTCACATATTCATGAAAATCACAGATCCGAGAATGAGATCTATTACACTCAGAGCACGTCCATTTCTGATCCAAATTTGATGATCAGAATAAGACATACTCAATGTCTCCATGGGCAGCACACCGACACTTCATACGGATTACAGGAATGTAACCTTATTATTAGGGATGAGCGAGTATACTCGTTAGGATTCGGTACTCGGCGAGTAATGAGGTACTCGCGGTACTTGAATCCTAGCTAGTAAATTTCACTACTCGCCTCGCAGTATTCAGATGTCCCGCCCGGCATGTGTCAGCCAATCACAGTAAAGCCGCCGCCTTCTTTGTTGTGGCATTACTGTGATTGGCTGGCCACGCAGCATCACTGTATCACTGGGGCCGCTGGAGAGCGGTCGCATCAGCTGATGTGGCTGCTGTCCACAGGAGATCGTCATGGGACCCTCGTTATTAATGGGATTATGGTGGAAAGTATAGGTTGCTTTATTATTTTAATTTTTTTACAGGTGATCAATTGCTTCGGGGAATTAGGTGTGTGCGGTGAGTATGTACTCTATGTTATGTGTTGTATGTTATGTGTATGTACCATATGTTATGTGTTGTATGTTCTGTGTGTCTTTTTTTTTTTTACATTTACCACATTAGCCGGATGATGGGAATACTACCTTCCCATCATCCGCTAATGCTGTCACTGTTGTGGGCATAGCCGGATGGGACAAGTAGTCCCATCGGATGATGCCCACACAGTCACCGCACATGCCCCGCACAGAGCCAGCGCAGTCTGCACAGGCCCCAAACAGCCCGCACAGCACTGGCACAGCCCGCACAGCACTGGCACAGCCCGCAGAGGCCCTGCACAGAGCCAGCACAGCCCGCACAGCACCGGCAGAGCCCGGCACAGCCCCGCACACACACACAGCCCCACAGACCACCGCACACATTCTTCATGCACACATAGTCTCCGCCCACACACATTGTCTGCCCATTACTCGCATTTCCCATAGACTTACATTGGACTCGCTACTCGTTACGAGTACCCGAGTATTAGGAGCTACTCGTAACGAGAACAGCGAATCCGAGTATTTCACTACTCGCTCATCCCTATTTATTATATGTAGCACCATCCTTTAGTTTATAGTGTACTTTTTTGTTTTATATAGTACCATAAAATGAAAAATTTGCACTCCAAACAGCATAAATATGCCTTAAAAATATTTTACAGCCTGTTCCAAATGCACTGACTTAGGCTGCATTTTGGGAGAACAACCCATTTCTAAAGTATGATTAAGGACATTTCACCTGTATATGGTAATATACGAAACATATACTGCTCAAAAAAATAAAGGGAACACTATTTCATTAATAACAGGCGGTTTGTCTTCCCTTTATTTATTTGAGCAGTATATAATTGTTATTGAAATTATAACTAAAATAAATTGCATACAATACATTCTTTTATAGCATATTCATGCTGTTTGAAGTGCATTTTATCATTTTATTACATTTTATAGGTCAGAAGAAGCAATGTGTGCAGTAATATCCTTGATACCTATGTATTACCTTTCAAAAAAAATATTTTTGAACATTTTATATATGGCACCATCCCTTAGTATACTGTATAGTATAATTTCTTGTTATGTATAGGGCCATCCTTAATTATTATATTATTATTATATATTATTTTATTATATCTAACACCGTCCCTTATTGCGTAGCATCCTCTCTAGTTACAGTATTTATGGCACCATCCCTTATTATATAGTGTCCTCTGTTGTTATATACAGTGCTGTCCTGTTATTATATAACATAATTTTTGTTATTCATAGCACCGTCCTGTACATAGAATATTCTCATTATTTTTGTTGGTAACAGTGCTTTCTCTTTATTATATAGAGTTTTCTCTTGTTTGAGGTAAAATGACTGCTGATGGAGCAGCATCTGACCAGAAGACCAGTCCTTCAGCCTGCTCCATAACAAAAGAAGCTCCATCAGCCATTATTTCATTCTATATCTCACAAAAAAGGTAGCTGTGAAATAAAAACAAATATAATAAATAACAAAAATTACAAGAGAATTTAATATGTAAGTCCCCCTTCACATGTCCAGGTGATTCATGTGCAGGAAAAATCAGTACTGGCGAGATTCATGGTCCGTAGTCCGTGTCCTTATCCGTGTGTACGTATGTGACATCTGTGTTCAGTCCGTGTGCATTCCATGTTTGCTGTAAGTCCTCATGTCATTGTGTCCATGTGTTACATCCACATGTTGTCAGTGTGTCCGTGTGACAGGTTCCTGGCGCCTGGCAAGAAGCGGCACACTTCATGCTAATCCCAGGTGCCGGTGGCTGCTGATGGTAGCACTCATCATTGTCTCCTGCTCACGCTGAGATCTGCGTGACCAGGAGACAATGATGGGAGTTGTATTCAACAGCTGTGTACCTTCTGTGTAAAATAAATAATTAGATGAAGAAAATGGCATGGGCTCCTGCGCAATTTTGACAACCAGCAGCAGTAAAGCCCATGGCTGGGGGCTGGGGGGAGACAAATTCGATAGGCTACCGAGTTAACCACCTCGATGACCTCGTAGGGGCCAATAAATTTAGGCCCTAGTTTAGCGGAGGGCATTCAAAGACTTATGTTCCGTGTGGAAAGCCAAACCTTATCTCCACATCGCAATATCTGAACTGAGTCCCTTTTTTAATCTGCAAAATGTTTATACTTTTCCTGAGCCCTGGAAATATTTAGTTGAACTTTCGACCGGAGATCTCTGAGACGACTGATCCCGTTGTCAGCCCCCGGGCAACCAGAATCAGTTTGCAAGAATTCGCCAAAATGAGGATTTATCCCATGATTAATAAAAAATGGTGACCTAATGGTAGATTGTTTTACCCGATTATTGAAGGCGAACTCTGCTAATGGTAAGGCCTCAGACCAGTTGCTTTGCAGGGTAGAAGTCAGCACTGAAGAATTTGTTCAAGAGACTGGTTGGTGCATTCCGTTTGCCTGTTGGTTTCTTGATGATACGCTGAAGAAAAAGACAATGATATCCCCAATTTTTTGCAAAAAGCCCACCAAAACTTAGACACAAATTGCGTCCCTCAATCTGACACAATATTCGTAAGCACCCCGTGTAAACGTACCACCTGGGAAAGGAAATGTCTGGAGAGGGTCTCTGCTGACGGTAATCTTGCCATGGGTACAAAATGTGCTAGCCTAGAAAATCTGTCCATGATTACCCAAATTACAGTATTTCCATGGGATGATGGAAGATTGGCAATGAAGTCCATGGACAAGTGAGTCCATGGTCTTCCTGGAATTGATAAAGGCACCAATTCCCCGGCCAGCCGGCAATGAGAGCTCTTAGAACGGGCACATATCCCACATGAAGCAACATGCCTCTTAATATCCGAAGCCATTAAAGGCCACCAAAAAAATCTCACCACTGCTTCTCATGTGGCCGCTATACCTGGGTGGGCACTCAATGTCGAATCATGGAACTCCCACAGGAGTTTAGTGCGCAAATGCTGTGGGACAAATAACTTATTTTCAGGTTTGGACCTTGGCGCTAAAGATTGCACCTCCACAATCTCCCACTCCAATTCCGATGACACCTCAGCAATCACGACACTGGGTTGAAGAATGGGGGACGGCATGTCGGGGGCGGATAATGGCTCACAACTATGTGACAGAGCGTCAGCCTTCACGTTTTAAGATCCTGGTTGAAAAGTAATGGAAAACTGAAATCTGGAAAAAAAAAAGTGACCAATGGGCTTGCCTGGGAGTCAGTCTTTTAGCAGATTTAATATATTCTAGATTTCTATGGTCCGTGATAACCGTAATAGGGTGAGCCGCACCCTCCAAAAAATGCCTCCATTCTTCGAACGCCAATTTGATATTCAAGAGCTCCCTATTGCCTACTTCATAATTTTTTCAGCAGGAGAATTTTTCTTGGAAAAATAGGCACAATGCCTGAGATTTGTCAGGGAACCCGGCCCTTGAGATAACAATGCCTCCACCCCCACCTCAGAAGCATCACCCTCGACCACAAACGGTTTAGAAGGGTCAGGTTGAACCAAGATAGGATCAGATGTGAAACAGTTTTTTAGCATTCGAAAAGACTATTTGGCAAGCGGGGACCAGTTCCTGACATCTGCCCCTTTACAAGTGAGATCAGTAAGGGGTTTAGTTACCTGTGAGAAACCTTTAATAAACTTGTGATAATAGTTTGCAAATCCCAAGAAACGCTGAAGTCCCTTAAGGTCCCGAGGTTGGACCCACTCCACAACAGCTTGCACCTTCTTTGAATCCATGTGAAACCCCTGAGGTGAGATTCTAAGCCCTAAAATGTTAACTCTTGAACAAAAATTTTTTCGAACATGACGAACAGTTGATTTTCTCTGAGCCTTTGGAGTAGAGTTTTAACATGTAACAAAATGGAATGTTTGTCGGCAGAATATATCAGGCTATCACCTAGGTACACTACTACAAAGCGGCTGATGAGGTCTGAAAACACAACCTTGATAACATTTTGGAAAACTGCAGGTGCGTTGGTGAGACCAAATGGCATTACCAAGTTCTCAAATAACCCCTCGGAGGTGAGGAAAGCCGTCTTCCTCTCATCCCCCTCCCATATCCTTATCAAATTATAAGCCCCCCTAAGGTCCAGTTTTGAAAATCATTTGGCCCCAGAAAGCTGATTACAGAGATCAGGAATCAACAACAGGGGATATGTATTCCTGACCGTGATTTTATTTACTTCTCGAAAGTCGAGGCAGGAACATAGGTCGTCATCTTTTTTCTTAACAAAGAAAAACCTGCTGCTATCATGGAAACTGAAGGTCTTATGTGCCCCTTGCGGAGATTCTCAGCAATATATTGTTTCATAGCTAGGCGCTCAGGACCCGACAGATTAAACAAACAAACTTTGGGCAATTTGGCTTCAGGAATTAGATCGATGGCACAGTCAAATGGCCTATGAAGGGGTAAAGCCTCAGCCTCACTTTCAGAAAAAAGCAACCTCAAAGTCTTTCAGGTACACTGGAATACCTTTCAGACTGATAGAAGACACAGAGACAGGTTTTGCAATTTTCACACAAAAAACAGCTTTTTGGTAGCAGTAGACACATTTGGACCCCCACTTGACAATCTCCCCCAATTCCAAGTCAATCACTGGATTGTGGCGTTGAAGCCATGGCTTGCCCAGAACCAACCCGGTGGGCAATTTGTCCATAACAAAACATTCAATTTCCTCCATGCGGGAAGAACCAATTTTCAAAACAAATTTTTCAGAAACCGAAAGAATCCCCGTTCGGGTCAGAGGAGATAAGTCGATGGCCATGACTTTAAGTAGGGTAAGAAGCCTGACTGTCCCTATCTGGTGCTGGGAAACAACATCAGAGCTGACCAGGTTGAGTGATGAACCACTGTCCACCAGTGCTGTAGAGAAAAAATGATAATTGTCTACCAACAGTTCCACCTTTAGCAAAACCTTCAGGCATGAGGAGGAAAGTACCTAAAGGTCTGGGCAGCCTCCTCGATCACTACCAGACCTAGTCATTTCCCATCACCTTGGGGAATGATGGACACGAGGGACAATCCTTTATCCAATGTTCTGATTCCCCACAATAAAAACAGAGCTGTTTCTCACGGCGACATTTTCTTTCCTTTTCTTTGACTGAAGTGGCGTCAATCTCCATGGGTTCAGGAGCGACACCGATCTCTTTGCTACCGGAGAATAGGGATGTCTCGGACTGCATGACACCCCTAGCCTGAGGTCCATAAGCACAGCCTGGGTAATGGCGTCCTCCAAGGTGTCAGGTGGAGGGTGAAGGGCCAAAGCATCTTGGAGGTGTTCAGACAGGCCTCTGCGGAATAAACCCTGAAGGGTGGAATCATCCCATGAGACCTCTGCTGCCCAGCGTCGGAACTCCACACAAAACCACTCAGCTGAGCGTTTACCCTTTCGCACATTCATCACCATATCTTCAGCCATATGAATCCTGTCGGGTTCATCATACATGTGACCCAGGGCTTCGAAAAAGGCATTGACAGTCATCCTTTCAGGTGCAGAGGGAGACAGAGAAAAAGCCCACGCTTACAGAGCACCTTGGAGTAGGGAAATCACTACCCCTACTCTCTGGAACTTGTCTCCGGAGGAAAGGGGTCTCAAAGAAAAAAAAAACTTGCACCCTTCCCTGAAGGCCCTGAACTCCCTTTTGTCCCCAGAGAAGGAGTCTGGCAGTTTGACCGGGGATTTTGGGAGACACCAGTGATACATCTCTACCAACAGAGCTAGGAGCCCCTGCAGCGACAGCCCCCTGCACAGTATCCACCAACTGTTTTGAAAAAAAATTCAAAACCTTCATAACTATCAAACGTGGTCAGGAACCAGTTAAACAACAGTGATAGTTCCCCCACCAAAAGTGAGGACTAGTTGAATAATAGTGGAGTACTCCCAATATCATGCAATTAAAGAAGAAAGTGGAGTAACCATAAACCACAATAGAATGTAGAAAAGATAAAAAATAAATCTTTATTTTCACATATTTAAAAAGATATCAGACATTTATAGATACATATAAGAGGTAAATATAGAAGGAATAATTAGAGTTGAGCGAAACGGGTCGAACAATTTCAAAAGTCGCCGACTTTTGGCAAAGTCGGGTTTCATGAAACGAAACCCGACCCTAGGATGAGGTCGGCCACGAGGTCGGCGACTTACGCGCCAAAGTCGCATTTCAAAAGTTTGTTTAGCGCTCTTTTTCAGCCAATCAGGATCCACGGACACTGTGGGCAACGTGATGACATAGGCAGGGGTCGCCACCATCTTTCAGAAGGGCATGCAAGTGATTGGCTTGCTTTGGTGGGCGTCACAGGGGTTATAAAAGGGCGTGCACGCCGACCGCCATCTTACTTCTGCCGATCTTAGCATAGGGAGAGGTTGCTGATTCTGTTGGGAGAGCGTTAGGCAGGGAAGAAGACAAAAAAACTGCTTCTGCTGCTAGCGATTTGGCCTGCACAACACACAAGTCACTGTGTGTGCAGTGCAAGGGGAGGCTATATTGTGGTGGATCAGCGGTGTTGGTTGTTAGGCTGCCTTCTAAGGCTTCCTGACAGCTGCATTGCTGTTTCCCCACTGCTCTGCAAACTGCTTTTTTAAAAGCAATCCCAATTTTTTTTTGTCCTGCTAAGGTCCTTAGCGTGCATTTATTCACACCATACAGCGGTGTACGCTCCTCACACAGTACCGTGTAACTGCTGTTATCACAGCCACAGTGAAGCTATCTGTGTGTCACTGTGGAAGGATAAGTGGAGGACTTGTTCCGTTCTTACAGACCTACACTCTAGGGAGATTCCTATTCTGCCCAATTCTACAATTCACTTTTTTCACACCTGTGCCATCGAGCCTGTGACATAGCGCTCTGATATTCAGTGGGCCTCACACAATCCAAAAGTGTCCAGTGTCCACAAGTGTCTGCAGAAATTCAAAATCTCCCTTATCCTGTAGTCACTTTTTTCACACCTGTGCCATCGAGCCTGTGACATAGCGCTGTGATATTCAGTGGGCCTCACACAATCCAAGTGTCCAGTGTCCACAAGTGTCTGCAGAAATTCAAAATCTCCCAGAAATTCAAAATCTCCCTTATCCTGTAGTCACTTTTTTCACACCTGTGCCATCGAGCCTGTGACATAGCACTGTGATATTCAGTGGGCCTCACACAATCCAAGTGTCCAGTGTCCACAAGTGTCTGCAGAAATTCAAAATCTCCCAGAAATTCAAAATCTCCCTTATCCTGTAGTCACTTTTTTCACACCTGTGCCATCGAGCCTGTGACATAGCACTGTGATATTCAGTGGGCCTCACACAATCCAAGTGTCCAGTGTCCACAAGTGTCTGCAGAAATTCAAAATCTCCCAGAAATTCAAAATCTCCCTTATCCTGTAGTCACTTTTTTCACACCTGTGCCATCGAGCCTGTGACATAGCACTGTGATATTCAGTGGGCCTCACACAATCCAAGTGTCAAGTGTCCACAAGTGTCTGCAGAAATTCAAAATCTCCCTTATCCTGTAGTCACTTTTTTCACACCTGTGCCATCGAGCCTGTGACATAGCACTGTGATATTCAGTGGGCCTCACACAATCCAAGTGTCCAGTGTCCACAAGTGTCTGCAGAAATTCAAAATCTCCCTTATCCTGTAGTCACTTTTTTCACACCTGTGCCATCGAGCCTGTGACATAGCACTGTGATATTCAGTGGGCCTCACACAATCCAAGTGTCCAGTGTCCACAAGTGTCTGCAGAAATTCAAAATCTCCCAGAAATTCAAAATCTCCCTTATCCTGTAGTCACTTTTTTCACACCTGTGCCATCGTGCCTGTGACATAGCACTGTGATATTCAGTGGGCCTCACACAATCCAAGTGTCCAGTGTCCACAAGTGTCTGCAGAAATCCAAAATCTCCCTTATCCTGTAGTCACTTTTTTCACACCTGTGCCATCGAGCCGTGACATAGCACTGTGATATTCAGTGGGCCTCACACAATCCAAGTGTCCAGTGTCCACAAGTGTCTGCAGAAATTCAAAATCTCCCAGAAATTCAAAATCTCCCTTATCCTGTAGTCACTTTTTTCACACCTGTGCCATTGAGCCTGTGACATAGCGCTGTGATATTCAGTGGGCCTCACACAATCCAAGTGTCCAGTGTCCACAAGTGTCTGCAGAAAATCTAAATCTCCCCTGAGCTATAGACACCTTGTACCTTGTTTTACATTACTATATAGTTTGTAGGATTTTGTCTAAATTTCTACCAAAAATGAGGAAGGCTGGTGGAAGAGGCCATGGAATTGGGCAGGGGTTGGCAGCTGGTAATGATGGTGTTGGTGGTGGATCTGATGGTAGTGGCATAAGCAAAATAGGACCGAATGCAGGAGGTGTTGAGCCTGCATCATCGTCTGGCTCCATAAAGCTTCGAAGGCTTAGTTTTCTAGGAGTTGGCAAACCGCTTTTAACGCCAGAGCATCAGGAAAAAGTTTTGTCTTACATTGCTGACTCAGCCTCCAGCTCTATCGCCTCCTCTTCTGAAGTTGTAAAAAGTAAAAGCACTGAGTCGTCATTGGAGGCTCATGTTCATGAACCACACCTTTCCTTGTGTCCTTCACCACAACCAAGATAGAAGGATGACGCAGGCCATACTACTGATTACTCCATGGAGCTGTTTTCACATACCATGCCTGGATTATCAAGTGAAATGGTGAATTACCCAGGCCAAGATGAATCTGACATGGAGTGCACTGATGCACAGCCGCTGATAGATGATTCTGCTGGTACATTCACTCAGAGCACTACATTGTCCTCGCAGTGTACAGAGCCAGATTCTGACCCTGATGAGACTCAGGTGCCCCTTCCCGCACACTATACCACCATACACGGTGACACAGAGGAAGGTGCACATGACATTGAAGAGGAGGTGATGGATGACCCAGTTGTTGACCCAGATTGGCATCCATTGGGGGAAGAGGGTGCTGCTTCCAATAGCTCAGATGAGGAGCATCCACAGCAGACATCAACATCGCAACAGCTGTTATCTGGCAGGCCCGGAGCACTCCAAAGACAGGTTCCAAAAATCAAAAGAGTTGCTGGACAGCTTGTCCAGAGGGTCAAAACATCACAGCATGCTAGGCCGCAAAATGTCTGCCAAAGTAGGAAGAGTGCAGTGTGGCACTTTTTTGAACAAAATCCTCATGATCAGGCCAAGGTTATCTGTAAGAAGTGCGCAAAGACCTTTAGCCGAGGGAAAAATCTGAAAAATTTGAATACCAGTTGCATGCTTAGACATTTAACCAGCATGCACTTGCAAGCGTGGACACAACACCAAACCTCAAGTGCCACATGTGCAACTGATCACAAAGAAGGTAGTCAGCAACGCTACATTGTTTCCCCCACTGTAAGCCCACCGGTTAGCACAGCAGCAAATGTTGAGGTATCGTTGCAAGGCCACAGCAGTCAGGGAATCCCACTGTTATATCAACGAAAGACTGAATCTAGGCCATCAGAAAGAACACCAACTCCATCACCATCATCAACCCTCTCTCAGTCCGCCCTGTCCACCGCTACTTCCACCATATGCAGCTCTCAAGTCCAGCTCACCCTCCCAGACACTATGAGTAGGTCAAGAAAGTACTCAGTCTCTCATCCGCGTACACTGGGTTTGAACGCCCACATTGCCAAACTAATCTCGTTTGAGATGATGCCCTATCGGTTGGTGGAAAGCGCAGCTTTCCGCGAACTCATGGCCTATGCAGTACCACGCTATGACCTACCCAGTCGCCACTTCTTCTCTCGCAAAGCCACCCAGCCCTCCACCATCATGTGAAAGACCGCATTGTCCATGCACTCAAGCAGTCAGTGAGTGGAAAGGTGCACCTCACAACTGATGCATGGTCCAGTCGGCATGGCCAGGGCCGTTACGTGTCCATCACTGCGCACTGGGTTAATGTGGTGGATGCAGGGTCCACAGGGGACAGCGGTGGTGGGACAGTGCTGCCTAGCCCACGGTATAGGAAACAGTTGGCTGTAGGCGTTCCACCCTCCTCCTCCTCCTCCTCCTCCAGAAGCGAAAGCTCGTCCACAGAGCGCAGTCATACGAGCACTCCATCTGCAGCTGCCACTGTTGCACACGAGGTGTCCCCCTATCGAGCAGCTAGTGGAAAGCGTCAGCAGGCTGTGTTGCAGATGATGTGTTTGGGCGACAGACACACCGCCGAGGTGCTGGCCGAGTACTTTCAGCGACAAACTGAGTCATGGCTGGGCAGTGTACATCTTGAGGCAGGCAAGGTAGTTAGTGATAACGGCCGTAATTTTGTGGCAGCCATAGCCCTTTCAAAACTCAGCCACATACCTTGCTTGGCTCACACCTTGAACCTGGTGGTGCAGTGCTTCCTCAAAAATTATCCGGAGTTAACAGCCCTGCTCCAGAAGGTGCGAAGACTGTGCGCGCACATCCGCCGGTCGCCTGTACACTCCATTCGTATGCAGAAGCTGCAGCGATTGCTCCACCTTCCCAACCACCGCCTCATTATCGACATTGCAACAAGGTGGAACTCCACCCTGCACATGGTGGAGCGGCTGTGCGAGCAGAGGCAGGCCATAATGCATTTGTGGGAGGATACACAGCCAGGCACTTTGAGAGCAGACATGGAGTTGACAGGTGTGCAGTGGTCGAAGCTGAAAGACCTCTGTAAAGTCCTTCAGTGTTTTGAGGAATGCACACGGCTGGTAAGCGCAGACGACGCCATCCTAAGCATGAGCATCCCACTTATGCATCTGCTCATGCAAACTTTGACGCACCTTAAGGAGCTGGCGTCTGCAGCCAATGTTGACGAGGAGGAAGAGGTGGAGGGAATCCTTGATGACATTCAGCCACTGTCTGCTCAGGGACCTCTCCTGGATGAGTTGGAGGAAGAAGAGGAGGAGGAGGATGATGATGGGGATGATTACTTAGGGGAGGAGGATGCATCTCGTGGGGCAAGTGAAAATGTTGGCGTGGCAAGGTCTGGTACAGGGTTTGTGCGTGACTGGAGGGATGTGGATTTGCCAGAAAGTGCTCCTCCAACCAGCACTCGCAGTGCATCATTGACACCGGGAACATTGGCCCACATGTCAGATTATGCCTTGCAGATCCTAAAAAGGGACCCCCGCATTGCCAAAATGATGAACGATGACGACTACTGGTTGGCCAGCATCCTGGATCCACGCTATAAAGGCAAATTACAAAACATCATGCCACAGGAGAACCTTGACCTAATATTGGCTAATAAACAAGCAACTCTGGTAAATCGGTTGCTTGAGGCATTCCCAGCACACAGCAGCGGTGATGGTTCTCACACGAGCCGTACGGGCCGGGGGCAGCATGGCAGAGGTGTTCATGGTGCACACAGCAGAAGTGGTGTTGGAGACAGGGGTTTCATGACAATGTTGTGGACTGATTTTTCAAGTACCGCTCACACGACTGGTAATACAGCATCAATGGAAAGTGACAGGAGACAGCAGTTGTCAACTATGGTTACAAACTACTTTTCCTCCCATATCGATGTTCTCCCACACAGGTCATTCCCCTTTGACTATTGGGCTGCTAAACTGGACACCTGGCCTGAATTGGAACAATATGCCTTACAGGAGCTCGCTTGCCCAGCTGCAAGTGTGCTATCGGAAAGAGTCTTCAGTGCAGCTGGATCAATCCTGACAGAAAAAAGGACCCATCTGTCAACCCAAAATGTGGATGATCTAACCTCCATTAAAATGAACCATGCATGGGTTTCCAAGGATTTTGTCCCACCTTCCCCTGATGACACATAGGGTGACAGAAAAATGGCTTGCATTGGTCCACCTCTTCCTGGGACTTGACCTATTTCGCCTTTTGCATCAGGTGAATGTCCAACATCAACATATGCCACTTTCTAAAACTCCCTAACTGTGCTGCCTCCCCCCCCATGGCCTGGGTCACCACCTAGCGCACGACACCGTGCGAGTGCCGTTGCCCTCGACAGGTGGGTAGGCCGACTCTTGGGTGCGGGCACTGGCACAGGGTCCCTCATAGTGCAATCAAGTGTCTCTGACGGTGGTGGTGCACACCCGCCGTCAGACACACCGCCATACTATGAGGGGCCCAGTGCTAGTACCGACGCCCACGAGTGGGCCCCCCTTGCTTGGGCAGGGCCCCAGCATTTGCAATCTTTACCTCTCCCTGCTCCTCCGCTGTGTAGTCTGGGCCGTCAAATCCATACTATGCCTGACACCGTCTGAGCCTGCCTCCTGATGTATAGACATATCTTTTGAATGTGTACGCTATCCATACATGTTATCCGGGGATACGGTACCCTTTCTCACCTTTGTGCAATCACTTGCCAGCCATACTGGGCCTTACACCGTCTGAGCCTGCCTCCTGATGTATAGACATATCTTTTGAATGTGTACGCTATCCATACATGTTATCCGGGGATACGGTACCCTTTCTCACCTTTGTGCAATCACTTGCAAACCATACTGGGCCTTACACCGTCTGAGCCTGCCTCCTGATGTATAGACATATCTTTTGAATGTGTACGCTATCCATACATGTTATCCGGGGATACGGTACCCTTTCTCACCTTTGTGCAATCACTTGCAAGCCATACTGGGCCTTACACCATCTGAGCCTGCCTCCTGATGTATAGACATATCTTTTGAATGTGTACGCTATCCATACATGTTATCCGGGGATACGGTACCCTTTCTCACCTTTGTGCAATCACGTGCAAGCCATACTGGGCCTAACACCATCTGAGCCTGCCTCCTGATGTATAGACATATATTTTGAATGTGTACGCTATCCATACATGTTATCCGGGGATACGGTACCCTTTCTCACCTTTGTGCAATCACGTGTAACCCATACTGGGCGTGAGAACGGCTGACGAGCTGTTAAGCAAGCTACAGCACCTGTGGTTTGCACACGTAAGTTTTTCATTTTTTTCAGGAATGACGGTTAGGCCTAATTCCGGAACTGCGGTTGACCTGCACTTACTTGGAAATCATCAGTGATCCCCATCACTAACGTTGTTCAGCGGGTTATCTGCACCTGTAAGCGACAAACGCTGGCCTTTTCAGTGTAGCGCACATGCAGCCACGGACATGTAAGGGCATGACACACCAGATATTGGCCAATCTCATGTGCCAGAGCTTCACGTGTCCCTCTAGTAAGCCGGACTCGGACCGCGGGGCATGACGGAGTCTCGTTCGTTAACGGAATTAAGCTTGCAATGTGTGCATCTGTTCTGTAGCTGGCATGGTTGAGGTTGCCCGTGTTGAGTCAAATTACGCCGTAGGCTCCACTCCTGGTGGTGCCCTTCTGGACATTCCTTTAAGGTTCAGCTTTGCAACCATACTGCCCACGTAAAACAAACACTTTGCCTTCATGAACGCTGTTTGGAAGGTCATGACTCGTGGGAATAACGCCGCCCAATCAGTTAACCTGCTAGAGAGATCCTTCGTTGCTCCCAAGCATGACATCACATTCCCTAGGAGGAAGGTAATGCCACTGTGGCGACCGTACTCCTGGGGGCGACACAAGTGCACTGATGCCCAGCCACTGCTCGATGAATCTGCTGGTACATTGACTCAGACCACTACATTCCCCTCGCACGCTACCCGGCCTGAATCTGACCCTGATGAAACTCAGGTTACCCTTCCCATATACAGTTCCATCTTACACGGTGACAAAGAGGAAGCTGCAGATGAAAGTGCAGGTTCGGCCCACCCGCCATCAGACACACCACCGTACTATCAGGGGCCCTGTGCCAGTGCCGTCGCCAACGAGTGGGATGTCATGATTTGTAGTCTTGCCCTGTCCTGTATTTTGTATAATATGTCATTTAACTTTTCTCTGGTTGTATTTGCTGTAAATTAACCATGTCTCCTTCCCCCAATACTTTGCAATGTCTTGTGATGTACCTGGACCATAATCTAATTTAGGCTTGTGTCAACAGCTAGTGGAACTGTGGCTATTGTTTTCCTAAGCAGAAGATAACCTACAATACACATCCTGTAGACTCAGTGGAGCCCTTACATTTCTAGAATCTTCTGATGTACCAAACCATTGAATAGTAGGTGTGACCCCTACCCCCCTTCAGATGGACTGATCCCAGGAGCCCTGACAATACATTCTTGCTTTAAGATCAGATGTGAGTTGGATGCTAAAAGAGAAGGACGAGGCTGTCTGAGGAAGCTTCGGCCTCTGTGTGATCATGGTGGATTTCTGGGACTCTTAAAGGACTATGGTTTTGTGATCTGGCACAAGGATTGTCGGGAGGTGCCCCCGAATCAGTTTCCTGTGGACTTATTTTGGGACTCTGCAAATTACCTTTGTGTTGTTCCTGTTTTTTGGTCAATAAATCTGTTGGATTATTCCCAGGCCTGTTGTCCCTCCTTGCTCTGGAGAATACTCCCGTCACATGGGCCCCCCCTGCTTGCTCAGGATCACAGCACTTGCAAGGTTGAAATACTGTGCAGTGAGATGGAAGATGGGGACGACGAGGAGTCCAGACTAGTACAGGGATTCCATAGCGAGGAGACTTATTTCATTGTTTTCAATGTTGGGACAGCAATTTTTGGGGAGCACTATACTCTGGAGAATGATAGATGGGGCCCACCATACACTGGAACATTTCAAAGGTGGACATCAGACACTGGAGCAGCATTTACAGGGCCCATTATACACTAGAGCATTAGAAATGGGGCCCATTATGTTTGGAGCATTATTTGGGCCCATAAGACAGTGGAGCTTCATCCATGGGGACCAACATATACTGTAGCATTATGTGGAGCTCATCATATACTGTTTCAAACATTATATGGGACCAATGATTCTGTATGGAGAAATAGATGGGCCTCGTCATGAGATGTAAAAAGTGAAGTATTTTTCATTGTACTATACCGCTATTTCTCTGCCGTATCGGAGCATGATGAGTTGTGGTATTATGTGTTAAAGGGGCGCTCTTTCGCCCAGGGCACATGAAAACCTGGAGCCAGCCCTACCCCCCCACAACTTTAGCCAAATAACCCCCATTTTTCAGTGCGTATCTTGTATTATGAAGTTAATTAAGGTTGACCAGCTTAAGTAAGAAGAATTGATGCTTTTGGCATTCAAATGAGCACTGTAGGTATGTTTCCTGTCCTCCTCTCACTGCCGACTTTTATTCCCCATTGACTTACATTGGGTTTCGTGTTTCGGGACGACCCCGACTTTTCCTTATAATCGGCCGATCTTGCTCGACCCGACTTTTGGAAAAGTCGGGTTTTACGAAACGAAACTCGACCATAAAAAACCAAAAGTCGCTCAACTCTAGGAATAATCCCAGTGTAGCGCAAGGTAAACATCCCTACATATAAAGTGACAGCAAACAAAGGAACCATGTGCTGCAAATACAATTTAGACATAATCTAGGCACCAAAATGTACTGTGCAACTTATCCAGAGACAATGTCTCTATATTTATACCAAAAACATCAAGGTGCTATATATAACTTAGTGCCAAAGAAGTATAAGCAATTTCTGGTTCAAAGGGATATATCAATCAATTCCGGGATCATACCCAATATCCATAATGCTCATGCCACTTACCCATAAGGGAATGATGATGCAGGGGAGATACCGCGCTCAACCCCGACACGCATTTCGCCTCTTATATGTATCTATAAATGTCTGATATCTTTTTAAATATGTGAAAATAAAGATTTATTTTTTATCTTTTCTACATTCTATTGTGGTTTATGGTTACTCCACTTTCTTCTTTAATTGCATCCACCAACTGTTGTTGGGTATGGGCCATCGTGCACTGTTCCACATTACGTTTCTGGAACAAGGGTCAGAGTATAAGCGACAAGAAAAGGCCCCACAATGAGGCTATAAGAAGCCTTCCAGAATCCAAGAGTGAAGCTATCTAAGTTAATCCTAGAACTACCTAATCCCACAATTCAGCAAACCATGACACAACGACAGTAAAAAGCCCTCTACACGCCCACTAGAATGTGGGAGAGCTGTAAGAAAACTACTTCCTGCTCCTGAGTCCTTTGAAGTTGCCAGTCCCAGCCCGCTCTTGCTTTATTGGCTATGCGCAGTTAGTGGTGATGCTAACTGATGATATCAACATGGCTCTGGTGCTTCCTTCCTCCTTCAGATATCGAACGTGAATAGGAGGAAAAAGACAGCACATGGGAAAGTGGCAGCACAGTGGTCTAAATATTAAATCACTGGAAGGACTTGTGGAATTCTTCTTTGGGAAGAATGATAGTCCCACTGTCGATACCGACCAATCTGGCATTTGCCAGCATTGAACCACAACATCCCTGCTAACGGTATAGCACAGAAAAAAATGGAGCAAAAACAAAATATCCATCACAAAATCACATTTTATTTAATCATAAATATTAAAAAATAGTATAAAAGAAAATAATAAAGATGCAAGATAAGCAAAAAGAGGGACGTAGGACTCAACCTATTAAATATATTTCTGCATGGTAAAAGGTAGAATGAAGACCATAATAGGCTACTAAAAAGGTCTAAGTAGCAAGCCCAAAACAATTATATGTAATTTGCTATAGCCTAATATCCCATATATTCTCATAAAAGTGTAATAACAAAAATAGTTAAAGGGAGAAGAGCTCAGCTTGTGTATATTACTAATTAGGCACAATCACAATATTTATAAACTGACACATTCAATGTTATGTTGGCATATTAAAAATGAGCCTATCCTCACAAGGCCTAATCAAACAATCCAAGCAAAGACCCTCTTTTTATCTTGCATCTTTCTTATTTTATTGTATACTATTTTTTAATATTTATGATTCAATAAAATGTGATTTTGTGATAGATATTTTGTTTTTGCTCCATTTTTTTCTGTGCTATACCTTTAGCAGGGATGTTGTAGTTTAATTATTGAGATTATTTGGAGCAAGTATTTATTCTTGTTACAGTGAATGGGACTTTTTTTGGTATATTAATTTACAAGAATTGCCAGATAGCCAGTCCGGCCCTGAGAGTGACCCAGACAGGACTAGTTCACAGGAAGCCAGCCATACGAGAAAGGACCAAGGGACAGGTGAGTAACGACACTCTAACTTACAGTTCTTCTAGCTTCTGTGAGTGTTGAACAACTTCTCCTCTTATGTCTGCCAGTCAGGTTGTAACAAATGAAGGCAATTGTAAATTTGGGGAGATTAATTTCACCTCCATGGCTAGCTGTTTGTAATCAATATTTAAAGCATATCTCTGTTACTCGTTTTGAAAATGCCATCTGCTATAATGCTGTTTTGTGAGGACGTCTTCTTTAACTATTCTCTGAGTTTGTGTTTGCTTTCCATCTTTAAACTACACTAGTCCATTTAACAATTGCTTTTTGCAGTTTGTTGGTATCCAGAATCTTGGGAAATGAGTCAGTTCCTCATGGATTAGTAGAGTGTTTAGGGCTGAAGTGCACAAAGTGCTCAAATGTAACATAAATGACAATCCATGGAGGTGCTGGAGACAGAAATCTAACATAATATATATAACTTGTGTTGGTACTTAAATCAACAGGCCCTTGAATTGATTCAGTGAGGCTATGTGCACACGCTGCGGATTTACCTGCGGGCTTTTCCACGCGGATCCGCAGGTAAAACTGCAGGTAAAGTGACCTGCGGTTTGGCCTGCGGTTTTCCCCTGCGGTTTGGCACCTGGACAATGGAATAGGTGCCAAACCGCTGCAGAATCCGCAGAAACAATTGACAAGCTGCGGTTTGTAAACCGCAACAAAACCGCGAGGAAAAAAACGCAGCGTGAGCATAGCGGTTTTTAAAACCCATAGGGTAACATGGTACTGTACCATGTCTGCAGAACTGCTGCGGTTCCGCAGGGCCAAAAACGCTGCGGAACCACAGCAGAATCTGCAGTGTGTGCACATAGCCTTAGAGATGAGCGACTTTGCCTTTTTTCGAGTCGAGTCGGGTTTCATGAAACCCGACTTTCGCAAAAGTTGGGTTGAACTAAATCGGCTGACTATAGGGAAAAGACGGAGGCCGACTGAAACACGAAACCCAATGCAAGTCAATGGGGAGTCAAAGTCGGCATGGAGTGGAGGACAGTAAACACACCTACAGTGCCCATTTCAATGCCAGCAACATCAATTCTTATTACTGAAGCTTGTCAACCTTAATTTACTTCCTAATAATAGTTACGCATTGAAAACTGGGGGTTATTTGGCTAAAGTTGTGGGGGGTTGGGCTGGCTCCAGGTTTTTTGTGCCCTGGGCCAAAGAATGTCAGTGCGCCCGTTTAACACATACCACAACTCATGATGCTCCGATACGCCACAGAAATATAGGTATAGTACAATGACACATACTTCGCTGCTTACATGACATGACTGATCTATTTTAAATTGTACAATAGCTCAAAAACAGCACAGTATATTACTCCATACAGTGTTATGGCCTCCACATTGTGGGCCATATAGAATAATGAGCCCCATATATTTCTCCATACCAAATAATTAGTCACATATAATGCTCCATACAGTATCTGATGAGTTCCACATAATGCTCCATATATAATGGGCCCCATTTGTAATGCTCCAGTGTATAATGTGCCCCTTAGATGCTGCTCCAGTGACTGATCTGCCCCATTTACAATGCTCCAGTACATGATGGGCCTCATGGATGATGCTCCAGTGTATCATGGGCCCTAATAATGCTCTATATATAATGGGCCCCATTTGTAATGCTCCAGAGTATAATGGGCCCCTTAGATGCCGCTCCAGTGTCTGATCTGCCCCATTTACATTGCTCCAATACACGATGGGCCTCATGGATGATGCTCCAGTGTATGATGGGTTCCAATAATTCTCCATATATAATGGGCCCAATTTGTAATGCTCCAGTGTATAATGTACCCCTTAGATGCTGCTCCAGTGTCTGATTTGACCCATTTACATTGCTCCAGTACATGATGGGCCTCATGGATGATGCTCCAGTGTATCATGGGCCCTAATAATGCTTCATATATAATGGGCTCCATTTGTAATGCTCCAGTGTATAATGGGCCCCTTAGATGCTGCTCCAGTGTCTGATCTGCCCCATTTACAATGCTCCAGTACATGATGGGCCTCATGGATGATGCTCCAGTGTATCATGGGCCCTAATAATGCTCCATATTTAATGGGCCCCATTTGTAATGCTCCAGTGTATAATGGGCCCCTTAGATGCTGCTCCAGTGTCTGATCTGCCCCATTTACATTGCTCCAGTACATGATGGGCCCTATTTTTAATTAACCCAGGCATGGTATGTGAAAAGAGCTCCATGGAGTAATCTGAAGTGTGTGCTTCCACATCCTTCACTTTTGGTGTGGGTGAAGGACACAAGGAAAGGGGTTGCTCCTGACCAGAAGCCTGCAGTTGCGACTCAGTGCTTGCATTTTTTACAACTTCAGAAGAGGAGGCGATAGAGCTGGAGGCTGTTTCAGCAATGTAAGCCACAAACAGTTCCTGATACTCCAGCTTTAAAAGCAGTCTACCTACTCCAAGAAAACGGAGCCTTACAGGCCTTCAAGAACTACACCATGACGCTGTCTCAACACCTCCTGCCTTAGCTGCTATTGTGTTTTTGGCACTACCATCAGATGCACCACCACCACCATCAGTACCAGGTGGCCCTCCACGCCCACATCCGCGTCCTCTTCCACCATACTTCCTCATGTTTTTGAAAATGGACCCAAAATACCAGCAGATATATGGTACTGTATCAGAAGCTCTATACAGTCTATGGATAACAGTAAATCTCTGTGTATATTTCATTAGGCATACACAGACGCTCACAGGCTCAGTATGGATTACCCAATAAACTAATAAGTTGAAAAAGGGTACAGTATCACCAGATACAAGGTATATATAGTATAGTGTAAACTTTCTGATTCTCCGTATACATTTCAGGAGGCAGACAAAAATGCTCTCAGGCCCAGTATTGATTACACAAGAATATGAAAAGCTGTAAATGGATTATGTAACACAAGCGTACAGCTTTATACAGTGTGGGGTAATCTTAAAGTTCCAAATATATTGCCGGAGTAACAGACAGACATTTACAGGCTCATTATGGATTACACCAGAATCTAAATAGCTAAAAAGGTTACTGTATCAGAAGCGTTCTGCTGTATACATTGTAGGCCAAATTGAAAATATCGGTATATATTTCCGTAGTCACCCTCAGACGCTCACTCAGTTTGGTTTTGACCATAATAAAAAATGTTGTAAAAAAGGTCCTGGATAACAAGATAGCAAGTATATATTTTTTAGGGTACAATTGAAATCTCCGTATAAATAGTCCTGTAGTCACTCTCAGACGCCTACACAGTATGGATTTGACCGTAATGCTAAATGTCGAACAAAGGTACTGTATAACAAGATACAAGCTGTATCGAGTATAGCGTAAAAATTTGTTTCTCCGATTCACTGTATATATAGAAGGCGTAACCCATACACGCTCACTCACTATGGATGATGTAGGGAAGGTGGACTGACAGACAAACCAGCCTGTAGTGAGAAGCAGAGGTGTAGCGCAGTGTAGGTGTGAAATCGCTAAGATAAAGAGAAAGGGTGCAGTGTTTTAGTTTGCCCATTGGAGGGCAGTGGAGAGTGTAGGAGTGGTACTGAATAACTGCCATTGGTCAGAGAAACTGTTAGGTGATGGTGGGCGGAGTTACCAGAACTGGAAGTATGAAAGGCTGAGGGAAGGTTCTGGAAGAGTCAGTCAGCGAAGGGAGCACAGTAAAGAGGAAGTTCTGCTGAGGAAATAGAGACAGTGGAAAGGCTCCAGAGAGGACTGACAGTTGAGGCAGTCACGGGGGGGTGGCCCAGAGGATGACAGCCGCAGACGAAGATGGCCTGGGGCTATGATACGGACGGTGTGCTCAGACTGGTGCAGCGCTGTTGTGGTTGGGCCTAGGCCAGCCACAGTGGAAGAGCCACAGAGGATGCCACGATTATAGTTACAAAGGAAGTGAAGGTACCGGGGCCTGTGTACAGAGAAATGCGAAACGGCTGAGGTGAATTGCTGTTGTCGACAAAAGGATGGGCACTAAAAACGGACCTATTCAAAACAAACTCTGTCTCAGTCTCGTGTTTGTCTGCGGCAAGAAGAGGGTCCCCCCCACAGTTGATTATCCTACAGATGATACTGTAATACAAATTTTTTAAACAAGGTACTGTATCAGCACATACCAGGTGTGTCCAGTCTAGGGTTAAATTTCTGTCTATACTTCCGGAGTCAGATACAGACACTCACAGGCTCACTAAGTATTACACCAGAATTAAAAAAGTAGAAAAAGGGAAAGGTATTCATAGCGTACACCAGTATACAGTGTTGTGGTACTTTTAAATCTTCGTATATATTTCAGTCTCAGTAAGCCAGTCAAGAATCTCCGCTACTGGAAACTACATAGATACAAGTATAGACGCAAAGTCGAGTGTTAGCAGAAATTTTGGAATTACTCTTTGCAGGAAAACCTCCCGGTAGATGTTGCAGAGGCGATGCAGACCCTCAATTACTGTGTCTGTGGAGAAAGCGAAAAAGGTTCTTTGTGAAAAAAGATTGCTTTATCGCAGTAGCGTGGATCACATCACCTTTACTCATCTCCATCAAATTGTGATCACAGAGAGAGATGTACCCATGGTCCTCACTGCCTATCATGATGTGTCTGGTCATTTTGGAGCGCAAAAGACAGAAGCCACAGGCCATAGGCGATTCTATTGGATTGGCATGAGAGGAGAAATTGAAAAATGGTGGCAGGAATGTCATACGTCTTTGACTATCACAACTGTGAAAGATGATCATAAACCACCACTGCATCCGCTTGTAAGTTGACGTACTTTTCAAATGGTAGCCATTGATCATCTGAAGGTAGAGGCCAGCAGGACAGGCCATAGCTACATCTTTACCCCAGAACGCATGACCATAAAAATCTACACCTTCACATACCTGGGGCCTTTTAGGCCCGTGTGCAAATAACATGGAATAACTCAAACAAAAATAATTTTCAAAGTTTACTTGAAAATTGCAAAGTAAGGATGCATTCCCACTAGCGCTGGTGTCTGCCAGGAGGAGATCTGTAATGGATCTGACCTCCTGGTGACCCCAGCTAAGGCTGGCGGAATCCTGGCATTCCAGCAGCCTTAACTGGAGTTACCAAGAGATCAGATCCATTACGGATCACCTCCTGGCAGACCCCAGCGCAAGTGGGAACACAGCCTAGGATGTGAATAATTCAAAACATTACTATGTGCAAAAAAGAACAAAAGAGTAACTTAATGGGCTAAAAACATTCAATATACGCATTCGACATAACTCTTTATAATAATGTTTTTTTGTCTAAAAGTTTTTTATATAAAAGTTGCAGTAAACATGCTGCAGGAATATCTCTTTTCAAAGGTTCCTTTTCTACTTTACTAATGACCTCAACAACTGACAGGACGAGTTCTCTTGTCATCAAAACGAAGGCTTCTCCGAATATCCTCAAATCTATTGACTGACATTGTAGCTTTGTAATGTGGATCTGAAAAAGGGTTCATAAAGAGTTCTCTGATAGGAACATTGTATGATTTTGTACACCCTGCCAGAAGAGTAAGGCCAATATAAGCATACAGTTCCTCTTTTGTTATATTTTTCCATGTTTTTTTTCTTCCTGAAGCGATACATTTTCCTTCTAAGTTAGTACACAAAACTACCTCATCTACAATATCATCTGAAAAAAATTTGCAGAACATATCTCTTTTGGACAAGAATTGTGGAATTCCTACAGTTCCTTGAGCAACTCTTACAATATTATGTGATGGGGTTCGTCCAAGAACCTCAGCAGTACTGTTCCAAAAAACATTAGTTTTGGATGTTCTATTTGTACATTCTGCTGGATCCATTACTTCTTCATCATCTGAAGAATCACTAGACGATGAAGAAGAGACATTAGCTGGTGGCATGTACTCTTCATCAGACAAAGAAAGTTCACTGTCTTCATCACTATCAAAAATGATTGCTTCGATTTCTTGGTCAGTCAAACCCCTGGATGTAGACTGTGCCATTGTAACCTTAGAAGTCAGTAAACTAAAATGAAAAAAAAAGATTACAATCAGGGTTGTACACTCTTTGCTAGTGTGTGTGCTAAGGTTAAAGTGCAGACTCCTCCTCTCACCTTCAGCAGGTCACCACTTTCTTTTATGTGCAATAGAAGCTTTTGGATTTTTGTAACTCAGAAAGTTTCTTTTTCAAGAAACAAGAAAGCTGACTCCTTCCTCCAAAGTCTCTTCAGCAAGTAGCACACAATGAACAGTGTTCAGGACCAATGATGATGTCAGAGACACATGACGTTGTGAGGGAGCCTCCTTCCCAAGATCTCATGACCATGTATTCAGGCAGAATTCACACACTTCATAGCAACAGCAGAGTCATAAAGACTGAGTCAAAGTCTTCCCCAGCAACAGTGAAGACAAAAAGACTTAGGATCACATGTAAACCTAGTACGGGCCTAAAATGCCCCAGGTATGTGAATATGGGGTATTCACAAAAAAGAGTTGTTATACCGAAATGCCTGTAACATAAAAATAAATGAACAACTGGAAATGGCAAACAACTCTATACCTGAGGAATACCTAGAGTTTCAAAATTCTAACTAAAGTAATCTTGCAGAAAATAGAAAACAATTAACAGGGCGGGCCTGCGAGGCCCCAGGTATGCGTTCTAGGGTTAACCATCATTGATCAATGCACCAAATTTCTAGTGGCCGTCCCTGTGAAGAATTTAACTGCCCAGACTACACAGCCGTGGAGCAGGGAGAGGTAAGTATTGCAACTTGCAAGTGCTGTGGCCATGACCAAGCAGGGGGGGCACAATCGTGTGCAATGGCGTGTACCCTGGTGTGTCTGGCGGCGAGTGGGCCCCTCCCACCGTCTGAGACACTGTATTGTACTATAAGGAGCCCTGTGCCATTGCCGTCGGCTATCAGTGGGCCCATCCACCTGTTCAGAGCTACGGCACTTGCCCTGGTGCGCCAGGTCTTGACCCCAGCCGTTGGGGGAGGGGTGGGCAGCCCAGTTAGGGAGTTTTAAAAATTGGCATATGTAGATGTGTTGGCTGGACATTCAGCTGCTGCAAAGGGCGTAATTGGACAAGTCCGAGGAAGAGGAGGAAAAAACCGAGGCACTTTTCTGGTAACCTATGTGTCATCAGGGGAAGGTGGGACAAAATCCTTTGAAACCCATGCATGGTTCATTTTAATGAAGGTTAGATCATCAACATTTTGGGTCGACAGACGGGTCCTTTTTTCTGTCAGGATTGATCCAGCAGCACTGAAGACTCTTTCAGATAACACACTAGCAGCAGGCCAAGTGAACTCCTGTAAGGCATATTGTGCCAATTCAGGCCAGGCATCCAGTTTAGAGGCCCAATAGTCAAAGGGGAATGACCTGTGAGGGAGAACATCGATATTGGCGGAAAAGTAGTTTGTAACCATAGTTGACAACTGCTACCTCCTGTCACTTTTAATCGATGCAGTATTAGCAGTCATGTGAGCGGTACTTGAGAAATCATTCCACAACATGGTCATTAAACCCCTGTCTCCAACGCCACTTCTGCTGTGTGCACCACGAACACCTCTTCCATTGTGCCCACTACAGCTTGTGGGAGAACCAGCACCGCTGCATTCTGCTGGGAAAGCCTCAAACAAACGGTTTACCAGAGTTGCTTGTTTGTTTGCCAATATTAACTCTAGGTTCTCCTGTAGCATGATGTTGTGTAATTTGCCTTTGTAGCGTGGTTCGAGGATGCTCGCCAGCCAGTAGTCATCATCCCTCATCATTTTGGCAATGCGGGGGTCCGTTTTTAGGATCTGCAAGGCATAGTCGCACATGTGGGCCAATGTTCCAGGTGTCAATGATGCACTTCCTGTGGTGGGTGGAGGAGCAGTTTCTGGCAAATCCACATCCCTACAGTCACGCACAAACACTGTACCTGACCTTGGAACGCCAACATTTTCTCTTGCCCCCTGAGATGCATCCTCCTGCCCAAAATAATCTTCCCCCTCATCCTCATCCTCCTCCTCTTTTTCCTCCACCTCATCCAGGACAGTTCCCTGACCAGACAATGGCTGACTGTCATCAAGGCTTCCCTCCTCCTCCTCCTCCGCTGCAGACGCCTGATCCTTAATGTGCATCAAACTTTGCATGAGCAGACGCATAAGTGGGATGCTCATGCTTATGATGGCATCGTCTGTGCTTACCAGCCGTGTGCATTCCTCAAAACGCTGAAGGACTTTACAGAGGTCTTTTAGCTTTGACCACTGCACCCCCAACAATTCCATGTCTTCCCTCAAACTGCCTGCCCGTGTATCCTCCCACAAATGCATTACAGCCTGCCTCTGCTCGCACTGCCTCTCATCCAGGTGCAGGGTGGAGTTCCATCTTGTTGCAACGTCTATGATTAGGCGGTGCTTGGGGAGGTGGAGCAATCGTAGCTTCTGCATACGACTGGAGTGTACGGCCGAGCGACGGATGTGCGAGCACAGTCTTCGCACCTTATGGAGCAGGGATGTTAACTCCAGATAATTATTAAGGAAGCACTGCACCACCAGGTTCAAAGTGTGAGCCAGGCAAGGTATCTGTGTGAGTTTTGCACGGGCTATGGCTACCACAAAATTATGGCCGTTATCACTGACTACCTTGCCTGCCTCAAGATGTAGACTGCCCAGCCATAACTATGTTTGTCACTGCAAGTAGTCGGCCAGTACCTCCGCGGTGTGTCTATTGTCACCCAAAGACATCATCTTTAACACAGCCTGCTGACGCTTACCAGTAGCTGTTCGATAGTGGGACACCTCGTGTGCAACACTGGCAGCTGCGGATGTAGTGCTCGTGCGACTGCGCTCTGTGGATGAACTTTCACTGATAGACGAGGAGGAGGAGGAGCGAAAGCCTACAGCCAACTGTTTCCTATACCGTGGGCTAGGCAGCACTGTTCCACCACCGCTGTCCCCTGTGGAGCCTGCATCCACCACATTAACTCAGTGCGCAGTGATGGACACATAACGGCCCTGGCCATGCCTACTGGTCCATGCATCTGTTGTGAGGTGCACCTTTCCACTCACTGACTGTTTTAGTGCATGGACAATGCAGTCTTTCACATGCCGGTGGAGGGCAGGGATGGCTTTTCGAGAAAAGAAGTGCCGACTGGGTAGGTCAAAGCGTGGGACAGCGTAGGCCATGTGGTCACGGAAAGCTTTGCTTTCAGCCAAACGGTAGGGCATCATCTCTAATGAGATTAGTTTGGCAATGTAGGCGTTCAAACACAGTGTACGCGGATAAGAGGATGAGTACTTTCTTGCCCTACTCAGAGTGTCTGGTAGGGTGAGCTGGACTGGAGAGCTGCATATGGGGGAAGTAGCGGTGGACCGGATGGAGTGAGAGGGGGTTGGTGATGGTATTGGTGGTGATGGCCTAGATTCAGTGTTGTTTTGCAAAACCATTGTGATTCCCTGAGTGCTTTGGCCTTGCGACGACACCTCCACATTTAGTGCTGGTGGTGTGCTTAATGGTGGCGGTGGTCTTACAGTGGGGGTAGCGATGTAGCGTTGTTGGCTACCTTCAGTCGGAGCAGGTGCACATGTGCTACCTGAGGTTTTGTAGTCCGTCCACGCTTGCAAGTGCATGTTGATTAAATGTCTAAGCATGCAACTGGTATTCAAATTTCTGAGTTGTTTACCTCGGCTAAAGGTCCTTCCGCACTTTTTACAGGTAACCATTGCCTCACCAGTAGGATTTTGGACAAAGAAGTGCCACACTGCACTCTTCCTACTATGGTAAACATTTTCTGGCCTTGCACGCTGTGCTAAGTTGAGCGTCTGGTCAAGTTGTCCTGCAACTCTTTTTGTTTTTGTTCCACATTTTAGGAGAGCTACTGACCTGCGAGATAACCACTGCTACGATGTCAATGCCTGCTGCGGATACTTCTCCTTATCTGAACTATTGCCAGCGCCACCCTCCTCCCCCAATGGATGCCAATCCGGGTCCAGAACTGGGTCATCCATCACATACTCTTCAAAGTCATCTGCACCTTCCTCCTTACCTTCCTCTGTGTCACCGTGTAAGGTGGTATAGCATGAGGGAAGAGGCACCTGGGTTTCATCAGGGTCAGATTCTGGCTCAATAGACTGCGAGGGCAATGTAGTGCTGTGGGTCAATGTACCAGCAGAATCATCTAGCAGTGGCTGTGCATCAGTGCACTCCATGAAAGATTCATCTTGGACTGGGGAATTCAGGATTTGACTGGATAACCCTGGCATGCTTTGTGAATAGAGCTCCATAGAGTAATCTGAAGTGTGGGCTGCCGCATCCTTAACTTTTGGTGGGGGTGAAGGACACAAGGAAAGGGGTTTTTTATGACCAGAACCCTGCACTGACAACTCCGTGCTTGCAGGTTTCGACCGTTCAGAAGAGGAGGCAATGGAGCTGGTGGCTGTTTGGGCAATGTACGCCAAAACCTGTTCCTGATGCTCCCGCATTAAAAGCGGTTTTCCTACTCCAAGAAAAGGCAACCTTACAGGCCTTCTTGGGCCAGAGGATGACGCAGGCTCAACACCTCCTGCCTTAGCTGCTATTGTGCTTTTGCCAGAACCAGCCGATGCACCACCACCGCTGTACGGTGTGTGTATGTAAAATTGTCAACCTACATGTATTTGTATATGGACTGACACATGCTGTCTCTGTCTAGTTTTGACCGTGATCAAACAGCAGATATACGAAACTGTTTGAAAAACGGACAGGACTCTAAGGTGTAGGTCTGGAAAAACGGAAAAACTTATCTGCTTTGTTTTCCAGAGTCACACACAGGTAGCTTCTATTTGTCCATGCTAGAAGGCGGTACACGGTAGTGTGTGAGGAGCCTACAATGCTGTACGGTGTGTGTATGTAAAATTGTCAAGCTCTGTGTATTTGTATACAGACTGACACACGCTGTCTCTGTCTAGTTTTGACCATAATCTAACAGCAGATATACAAAACTGTTTGAAAAACGAACACGACTCTAAGGTGTAGGTCTGGAAAAATGGACAAACTCCTCGGCTTTTTCTTCCAGAGTCACACCCAGATAGCTTCTATTTGTCCGTGATACCAGCCAGTACACGGTAGTGTGTGAGGAGTGTATACCGCTAGATGGTGTCTGTATGGAAAATTGTCAAGCTCCGTGTATTTGTATACGGACTGACACATGCTGTCTCTGTCTAGTTTTGACCGTTATCAAACAGCAGATATATGAAACTGTTTGAAAAACGGACATGACTCTAAGGTGTAGGTCTGGAAAAACGGAAAAACTCCTCGGATTTTTCTTCCAGAGTCACACCCTGATAGCTTCTATTTGTCCGTGATACCAGCTCGTACACGGTAGTGTGTGAGGAGCGTACACCGCTAGACGGTGTGTGAAAAAATGAACGCTCAGTAACTCACCAAGACAAAATAATAAAATTTAGAGTGCTTTGAAAAAAGCAGTTTGAACAGTAGTGTGCACACAGCAATGCAGCTAGCAGGTAGCCTTGAAAGGCAGCCTAATCACCACCAGCGCTGCTGCACACAACAAAAATCCTCCCCTTTCACTGCACACTAACTGTACAGTGAAAAGCGCTATCAGCAGAAGCAGTTATTTTTTTATTCTCTGTCTAGCGCTCTCCCTGTTCAGCGTTCACAGCCTTTTATACCCACTGTGACGCCACACAAAGCTAGCCAATCACTTCAATGCCCTTCTCTAAGATGGTGCTGGCCACTGCCCATGTCATCGCGTTGCCCACAGTGTGCGTCCTCCATCATTGGGTGAGAAAAGGCGCTGAAAGCATCAATTGAAATGCGACTTTGGCACGCTGATCGGCGACCTCATGGCCGATTTTTGAATCTGACCGACCTGTTTCGCTCAACTCTAGATTCAGTAATTAAAATAAAACGAATCACAGGTAGCCATTCAGAAATCGACGTTAGTCCAAATGCAGAAGGTGCAACATTAAAACTACAGTATTAGGATTCCTAAAAAGTACAGCACATAGTTCTATTGTTAATGAGTAATCAACATATAATTGAAGAGGTTGACCCTTTTTAGAAAATATTTGGCTATAAGTTGCAATATATTCACCGAATAGTATTCAAATGATAGATAAATCATATAAAACATAAGTTTTAATATACAGTAGATATAAATATATAAAATGCACATATATAGTACAATACAAAATTATTACCCCAAGGACAAGGGTCTGTATTTTTTCATAGAGGGAACAATGATTCATGATTTATTTCATATGTCAGTTTTAGGCCAATAGGCTCCATCCTCTCCAAACACAATGGTGTCCTCCCACCAGCCCAGGAACAAATTAGCATATGGGGGGCGCAGGGGCCCCCCATTGCTGTGCCCCTGAGCTGGTCGAAGAATCATAGAATCATAGAATCGTAGAGTTGGAAGGGACCTCCTGGGCCATCTGGTCCAACCCCCTACTCAAAGCAGGATTCGCTAAATCATCCCAGTCAGATGTCTGTCCAGCCTCTGTTTGAAGACTTCCATTGAAGGAGAACTCACCACTTCTCGTGGCAGCCTGTTCCACTCATTGATCACTCTAACTGTCAAAAAGTTTTTTCTAATATCTAACCTGTGTCTCCTCCCATTCAGTTTCATCCCATTGCTTCTAGTCTTTCCTTGTGCAAATGAGAATAAAGATGATCCTTCTACAATGTGACAGCCCTTGAGATATTTGTAGACAGCTATTAAGTCTCCTCTCAGTCTTCTCTTCTACAAGCTAAACATTCCCAAATCCTGCAACCTTTCCTCATAAGACAGGGTTTGCAGACCGGTCACCATTCTGGTCGCTCTTTTCTGATCTTGCTCCAGTTTGTTGATGTCTTTTTTAAAATGTGGTGCCCAAAACTGGACACAATATTCCAGATGAGGTCTGACCAAAGAGGAGTAGAGGGAAATAATGACTTCACGTGATCTAGACTGTATGCTTCTGTTAATACATCCTAGAATTGCATTTGCCTTTTTTGCTGCATCAGACTGTTGACTCATATTCAGTCTGTGATCTATTAGTATACCCAAGTCTTTTTCACATGTGCTGTTGCTTAGCCCTATTCCTCCCATTCTGTATATGCTTTTTTCATTTTTATTGCCCAGATGTAGTACTTTGCATTTTTCCCTGTTAAAAACCATTCTGTTAGTTGCTGCACACTTCTCCAGTTTATTTATATCTTTTTGAATCCTCTCTCTCTCTCTTCTCTAGTATTAGCTATCCCTCCTAGCTTTGTGTCATCAGCAAAATTAATCAGTTTACCCTCAATTCCTTCATCTAAATCGTTGATAAAGATGTTGAACAATACAGGGCCCAGGACAGAGCCCTGTGGTACCCCACTTGAGACATTCTTCCAATTGGATGTGCAGCCATTTACGACCACTCTTTGGGTCCGATCACTAAGCCAGTTATGAATCCACCTAACAGTTGCCTTGTCCATTCCATACTTAGTCATTTTTTCAATAAGGATTGTATGAGATACTTTGTCAAATGCTTTGCTGAAGTCAAGATATACTATATCTACAGCATTTACTTGATCCACCTAATCTGTGATTCCGTCATAGAAGGAAATTAAGTTAGTCTGACATGACTTTTTAGTTACAAACCCATGCTGACTCTGTTTAATCACTTCATTCTTATCCAGGTACTGACATACATGTTATTTAATAATTTGTTCAAAGATCTTTCCTGGTATAGAAGTCAGACTCACCGGCCTATAGTTGCCTGGGTCCACCTTCTTCCCCTTTTTGAAGATAGGAACAACATTTACTCTTCTCCAGTCTTCTGGGACTTCTCCTGTTCTCCAAGAATTTTCAAAGATTATGGAGAGGGGTTCAAAAATTTCTTCTGCTATCTCCTTCAGTACTCTGGGGTGTAATTCATCTGGACCTGGAGACTTGAATTCATTTAGGTTAGCTAAGTGTTTCCTCACTATCTTTCTGTTTATAGATATCCTGGATTCTTCTATTCCCTTAATAGGACAGTGAAGAACAGTTGATGTTACATTTCCTTTCTGAGAGAAAACAGATGCAAAATAGGAATTTAAAAGTTTGGCCTTCTCAACATCCTGTCTTACCATTTCATCATTTCCATCCTGTAAAAATCCTATAGCATCTTTGACTTTTCTTTTACTTTTGACATATCCCCAAAATCCTTTATTATTGCTTTTGACATCTCTTGCAAGCCTCAATTCATTGTCAGCTTTACTAATCTGATTTGTGCCCTGAAGGTTCTGCAGACAGCATTATATTCTTCTTTAGATATGCCTCCCTCTTTCCATTTTATAAACATTTTTTTCTTCCTTTTTAGCATGTGCTTAAGTTCTGTGTTCATCCATCCAGGTTTCCTTAAATGGTTCCTATTCTTCCCTCTTTTCGGAATTGTTAACATTTGTGCTTTGAGAATTTCATTTTTCAAGATTTCCCATCCTTCCTGGACATTTTTGTGTTTAAGGATATCCAGCCATTGGATCCCTACAATTCTCCTTCTGAATCCCTTAAAATCTGCCTTTCTGAAATATAACCTTGACGTCTGAGTCTTCACTGGTCTTCCTCCTCTAGTTATCCAAAATTCTAAAATAGCATGGTCGCTACCTCCTAGGGTCCCAGCCACTTTTACCTCCTCAACCATTTCCTCCCTGTTTATAAGGATTAGATCCAAGGTAGCAGTATGGCAGACCAGACGGGGCCATATCAGGCAGCTTCCCCCTGAGGGAGGCACCTGATCATTGTGTTACCTTGCACACTGGGCCCTGCTTCTTCCTGAGCTCTCTGCAGCCTCTTGGCTCCGTCCACAGTGTTTCCTGTAGCAGCCTTGCAGCCGTGTCTCCTGTGTTCCAGTTCCATTATACTCCAGTCCTGCTCCAGCGTTCCCGTTCCATCCCACTCCAGTCCTGTTCCTGTTCCATCCTACTCCAGTCTTGCTCCAGCGTTCCTGTTCCATCCCACTCCAGTCCTGTTCCTGTGTTCCTGTTCCATCCTACTCCAGTCCTGTTCCTGTGTTCCAGTTCCATCCTACTCCAGTCCTGTTCCTGCGTTCCTGTTCCATCCCACTCCAGTCCTGTTCCTGTGTTCCAGTTCCATCCTACTCCAGTCCTGCACCAGCGTTCCTGTTCCATCCTACTCAAGTCCTGCCTCTGGTGTTCCTGCTCCATCCAGTTATCCACACTCCTACAGTGCTACTTCAGTCCTGTCTCCTGTGATCCGCTCCAGCCATCTCTCCATATTCCAGCCTTACAGTCTACGCTTCAATCCCGCACTCCTACTCCAATCCATTCTGAGCCACCCCTCTCGGTACCGGCTACCGTGGTACTTGAACCTCTGGGCCTGCTACTAACGGTCCCTGTATAGGGGTCGGTTCCACCTTGCAGCTCGCCCGGGGCCCCTCGGTGCACGGTCCAGAGGGTCCACTCCAGGAGATTCCGGCTCCTGACCACCCACGCTAACATTGGGTAGTGCATGAAAGACAGCCAGGACTGGGAACCTTGGATGCATATAATCCCATTGATTTTTTTATATAATTGTTTGGTTCAATGCTCCAGACAATAAAGTTTCCAATTCTCGAAAGAATCTTTTAGTGGGATCTTCTCATAAGATTTTGTATGTCTCTTCATCCCTCAATATTCTGTTACACATCTGCAGATATTTCTCATGATTTAACACAACAATGTTCCCCCCCTTGCCCGAGGGTTTAAAAATGAATTCCTTGTTGTCTTCAAGCCTATCGAGAATTCCTTTTCCAATCTAGACATGTTGGAATAACTTCTTGAAGGGGTTTCACCCACAAGTCTCAGTTCCTCAATCACTAATTTTGTAAATGTATTAAGGCTGTTATATTCCATACATGGAGGCATCCTGGTGCTCTTTACTTTTAAACAGTCCCAGTCCTCGCTGTCCATCACCCTCCCTCAGTAGCTCAATGAGTATCCTTACATTCAGGAGATTCTCTCTCATAATCCCCAGGGATTCCCACTTGGCACGATCATGAGTCCTAAAGTTTTTTTTCCATTTGAGTTTTAGGGCAAAGAGATTAATATCCTTAACCCAATGAAATACATCAAAATGGTTTATTGGTACAAAGGACAGTCCCTTTGACAATACAGATTTTCCCAGTGGTGGTAGCGGGTAGGTAGAAAGATTAATGATTTTATTTTTATCTACTTTTTTTCCCCCAAGGGTCTGTCCCTACTCCGCTCTCCGTCTCTAAAAAAGATATTGAGGATAAAAATGATGCTGTAGAGGGTCATACTGGGGATTGATTCCTCTGGTAGCTGCTTCTTGTGGGCATATAATTTCTCCTGTCGTGCTTTTCCTAGCTTGCTCTGAAGTTCTTTCTCTGTGTCCCACCTCTTATACCTCTTCCTCCTGAGACTACACTTATTCCCCTATCCGTATATGAAAAGTCAAGATCTGATCAGATGTCAACAATACTTTTCTCGTCTTTTTTCCTCCCGAAGGAAAGACGAGACTCTTTTTTCCTTCAATTCAAGTAGATCTTTAGTAAATTGTTTATGTTTCCTACTCTTAATTTCTCCTTGAAATTGCTCAATAGCTGTTTGTAGTGTAGTCTCTCTCCAGGAAAAATCCACATCTGTTTTATACTTTAGGATTTCCTCTGTAAGGTCAAATAGTTTCTTGGATGTTGTTTCCAATGTAATCCGCTCCTCTTCTAATAATATATTCATAAACCTCAAAGAGCTTTCAGTGAGCTATTTCTCCCTCTTTTCTAGGAGCTGTGGGGTTCCAGCCCTGCGGGTTTGATAGTAACCTTAACCCCCTGGGAATTGTTCTTTGTTTCATGTAAATCTCCAGTGATTTCGTTTCCCACCAGAATTTTATGTCATCTTTGTAGTGTAGGTAACAGCAGGTTCGCAGGATGCAGTGACAAGACGTGAGACTGGTTGAACTTTGAAAAGCAAATTTTTATAATTTGAAGCCACTAGGGCTATACTAAGCAACCAAAAAGGAATAACAACAGTTGTCCTCGCAGGGACTCAGTACAACAAAACACTATTTGAAAAGATCACAACTAACCCAGCCGAGGCCGGTTACTATGGGGCCACGGTATGGCCGTCTACGGGTCCTTATACTCTATAATGTCACTTATCCGTCCTGACGTCCCTCGGCGTCTCTGTGGAAGCTGCGTTGCTGATGAAGCTGCTTTGGCGTCTTTGATAAGGCTGCTTTGGCGTCTTTGATGAGGCTGCTCTGGCATCCTTGAGGCTGCTGTGGCATCTTTGATGAGGCTGCTCTGGTGTCTTTTATGAGGCTGCCTTGGCGTCGCAGTCACTGGGCCCAGCTGCTGAAGATTTGGAGTAGTCTTCGGGCGCCCCAGCGCCCAGGAGGGGTTGGGGCACAACAGGCCCTGATGGAGTCCTGAGATGAAGTAACCCCCGGTTGTAACAGCTGGGTTGCACTTGTTAGCGAGTTCACTGGGGCTCCTGTCTCCAAGCAGGGTTGTGTCGCAGTGCTCAAGAGTGGCGGTTTATTGGCCGTGCACCCAGCCTGGGGCTGTGTGCAGAGTGTCTCTCTTGATGAGAAACAGGCCCCAACTGCCGACTGCAGCAGGGTGAAGGCGGCTGTGAGCGGTGATAGACAGGCCGCAACCACGGACTGACGTGAAACGGCAAAGTCCATGGTTGGCAGCGGCCAGGCCACAACCGCGGGCTGAAGGGGGATGGCAGCAGCCAGGAGAGGGAGCGGACAGGCCGTGGAGGGCTTGAGCTCAGCAGTAACGGCCGAGGATGACCGGGGACAGATCGTAACCCGGGATTGGGGTGAAGAGGCGGTTCCCTGTCGGTAAGCTCGGCGCCTCTTTCCTGAGGGCCACTGCATATCTACCCTCTGCTGCTGGTCTCTTCTCTGAACTGTCATTGTCCTTCCCGTTCTCTCACGCCCCCTCCGTCTCCTGCTCCGTGTCTGATGTATCACCAACTGACTTCTCTGCGCGCTCCCTGTCCCTTTTATACTCGCCCCTCCCCTTGCTTTCCTGTCACTCTCAACAGTCCACTCTCCTCCTCTGTTCCCCGGGTACTGTTTCCTTAGGAACTCAGATGGTGGTCCCCCTGGTTCCGGCCCAGATACTCTATGGGGGTCCTGCTCCCTACACTCCCCCATCCTGTAAGCTTGCTAGTCCTCGGGCAAGGGCCTCAGTATACTTGGGCTGGTCTGCGGAGGTGTCAGTTTTCGTTGCCATATGAACTGGTCATGTTCGTATCGTTCGGGGGGTTTGCCAGCTGTTGACCACTCAGAGCGTCTTAGCTCGACGAGGGTGGAGTCTTCTGGGGTGGTGGCCGGTGGTGGGCAAGCTGGTTCGGGCGGGCTAATTGTGTCAGTTAGTTTGTCATTGAGTAGAGAGCACCTGATGATTGTGGGGGAGTCTTCTTTGTAGTCAGAGTCCCAGAACACGGGCAATGGTTCAGAGATCTGAGGAGCAGGTTCAGGTTTTTTCGGGTCAGTTGAAATACAGGGGCGTAGCATATTCCGATGCACTATGTGGATAGGCAGCATTTCATCTTTCTCGGGTTGTATTTCGTACACTGGTACTTCAGGGTTTATATGGCGTAGGACCCGATAGGGACCCTCTTCCCAGCGTGGCTCTAATTTGTTCTGGGGACGTTGGTCTAGTACGAATACTCGGTCTCCACTTTGGAGGTTGGGAGACAGAGATGAACTCTTTTCTGGGTGTTCTAAGTCTTGAAGTTTGGTATGTACGATTCGATGAAGAGTTTGCAGCCTGTGCCTGTGATTTCGGACCCATGATGATACCCCACTCCAGGGCTGAGGTTGCTCTGGATCCAACTCTACCTCCATGATCCCCTTGCCCTCACGTCCGAACAAGAGGGAATAAGGGGTATAGCCGGTAACTCGATGTACTCGGTTGTTATAGACCCATACTAGTTCAGGGACATATTCGGGCCAACGGACCTTCTTGTCACTCTCCAGAGTATGCAACATTTGGATTAATGTCCGATTCAATCGCTCGCAGACCCCGTTTCCCTGCGGGTGGTATGGCGTGGTCCGGGATTTGTCAATATCGTAGAGACGGTGTAGTTCCTCCATTATTTTTCCCAAAAAACATGCTCCTTGATCGGAATGTATTTGTTGAGGGCAGCCGTACACTTGTATAAAGTTTCTACAAATTGCGGAGGCGGCCGATTCCGCGGTCTGGTCTCAAGTGGGGGTGACCACAGCGAACTTAGTGAAATGGTCTACCATGACGAGGCAGTGTTCATACCCCTGGAATGCGCGACCAATGGTCAGGTAATCCACTGTCAGAAGCTCGAGGGGCGCTTAGGTCACGATTGTTTGTACTGGGGCTCGCTGCGGTTTAGCTAATTCGCATAGGCGACAGGTCTGGCAAGTCTCGTCCACAACAGCATGCAAGTGTGGATGGTAAATTTTCTGTTGTAACCATTGCAAGGTCTTTTGAGCTCCGAAAAGAGCCCCTTTCTCGTGGGCTTCTCGAGCCAGTTCGTTAAGTTGAGCTCCGGGCGCAACTACCTGCCAAATCGTCATAGATGTTGTTCGTGATGTCATTTTACGATACAATAGTCCCTTTCGGATAACCAGTCTCTCCCATTGTCGTAACATCAGCGACATGTCCTGAGTCAAAGTCTGTCTTTGGGAGTCAGTGGGCAATTTGCCAGCGGTTATCCATTTCCAGAGAAGCCCAATTTATTCGTCTTCTTGCTGCTGTTGGATCCACTTATCCCGGGATTGTTCCAGCATGCCCCTTTGGGTCTCCATGGGAGGTACTTCCTGGGTGGCAGCTGTAAGCACGACAGCGGTGAGGGCGAACGGTATCTCTTCCCCTTCTAATTCGTCGTCTCGACTCTTCCCTGGGGTTGTATGTCGAATCCTGGAGAGAGCATCAGCGTGTACATTCTTGGCCCCTCTTTTATAGATAATTTTATAGTTGAATTTCACCATCTGGGCCACCCATCTTTATTTCAGAGCTCCCAGTTTGGCATTTTCCAAATGGGTCAGCGGGTTATTGTCGGTCCGCACCACTACTTTGGAGCCCGCCAGGTACTCTTCGAACTGCTCCGTCATGGCCCACACTACTGCGAGGAGCTCGAGCTTAAAGGAGCTGTAATTGTCAGGGTTGCGCTCGGAATCATGGAGTGAGCGGCTCCATACGCGATCACTCTCTCCCGGCCGTCTTGAACTTGTGACAACACAGCCCCCAGCCCGTGAAGACTCCCGTCAGTGTGCAGGATGATCGGTTGTGAGAAATCCGCATAAGCCAACACCGGAGCTTCCGAAAGCGCAGCCTTAAGGTCTTGGAAGGCCTCTTCTTGAGGTTGTCGCCACTGGATTTTTCGTCCATTTGCCCCAGCGGGAGCCCCCTTCAGCAGGTCGTGCAGGGCTCGAGCCTGGCATGCAAAATTCTTTACGAAACGACGGGGTTAGGCCATCCCTGAATGACAGCAACCTTTTCCCGGGACGGCCTCATGCCCTCCGCTGAGACAACATGACCCAGATATTCGATCTGGGTGCGAAATAGATGGCATTTTTGGGGTTTTACCTTCAACCCTTACTTTTGCAGCCATCCGAGAACCTGCCCCAACCGCTTCAGGTGGTCCTGAAAAGTGGCAGCATAGATGATGATATCATACAGGTATAGCAACATGGCCTAAAAATTGAGATCTCCCAGACAGCGCTCCATCTACCACTGAAAGGTCCCCGGGGCGTTGGCCAGTCCGAACGGCATTCAATTAAACTCAAATAGCCCCATAGGAAGTATAAACGCCGTCTTTGCCCTGTCTTCTTCTGACATGGATACCTGCCAGTACCCACTGGCCAGGTCCAAAGTAGAAAAGTATGTCGCCTTCCCCAAGGCGGACAAGGATTCTTCTATTCGGGGTAGTGGGTATGAGTCTTTGATAGTGCAAGCATTCAGCTTTCGATAGTCCACGCAGAATCGTAAAGTGCCATCCTTTTTGCAGACCAACACAATAGGAGCTGCCCAGGGGCTTTGGCTTTCTCGAATCATTCCCTTTCGTAGCATTTGGGCAAGCAAAGTTTTCATCTCTTGGTAGAGTTGTGGAGGAATCTGTCGATATCGTTCATGGAAGGGGGCTGCTCCTGCCGTGGGAATTCCATGGGTGATGGCGGTGGTACATCCAAAATATTCCTCATGACTAGCAAATACCTCATGGTACTGTCCGAGCAGTGTTTTTATCTGAGAGAGCTGGGCTGCAGTTAGTCCGGAGAGTTTGACCCGCATTTGTTCCAGGATGATTCGACCCTTTTCCTGAGTTGAAATTTCGGTAGCCTGTAGAGTACGGATAGTTACTGCCCAGGGGTCCCCGGATTGCACTCTCAATTGAACTGCAGGGGCCGGTAGTACTTCTTCAAAAGGCCTTACTAGCTTGACCAATTCTGTCTGGGGCTTCAGGGTGATGTCTTGGTCTTCAAGGTTGACGCAGCGCACCAGGACAGTCCCCTTCTGCACTGTGGTCAGGGAGGGAGCCACCAGTATGCCAGGGGGTATGCGCTCTGAGTAGCATGGCTCCACCTACATCTCCACGCCTTCCAATGGTATCGGGGCTCGGATGGGCATGGCCACCACTGTCTGTCCAGGGGGCAGTACAAGCAGGGAAGCCGCTGGCGCGATGACTTTGCCCAGGGCCTCGCCCTCCTGGCAGTCCTGGAGGACTCGTGCTTCCCGCACAAACTGCTGGAATACCTGTCCTTGGGCCGTGCGGGTACCCCACTGTTTCAAGGTCTCATGCATGGGATCATTGAGGAGTAGGTTGCCGAACTCCCGCAGTATGTTCATTCCCAGAATGACTGGGTGCTGTTTATCAGTTTCTCAGTGGGTCAGAGCCACTCCTCTGCGGCCGAGGAATTTACCGCACAGTGTCACCTGTACCCACACCACCCCGGCAACAGGGACCGGTAGTTGATTGGCGGCTACCAGTCTGATCATGGGCCCCCACTGGGTTCTCGCTGCCTCGGGGAAATTCTGCCAGAAATAAGTTGCAGGCATAGTTGTTACTTGTGACCCCGTATCAACCAGGCACCAGACAGCACGGCCCTCGACTTCTGCCCATACCACCAGACACTTTGCGATCAAATCTTCGGGACTTCCATCACCCCTAATTGTGGTTTCTGGCTCCGAGCGGCGTCCCCCCAGCCCGGGTGGGTATCTCCCACGCTGCGGACACTCTCGGGCGAAGTGGTCCGGCTCCCCACACTCATAGAACTGCGTCTGCGAGGTCTGTCTGCCCCGAGTGAGGCGGGGTCCCCAGGAACCAGGGTTGAAACTAGGCCATCCAGTCCCAGACTCAGTCCTTCTTTTCACTTCAGCCAACTCGCCCTGGATGTTCTTCAACTCCTACTTCATTTCCTCAACCCATTAAGGCTCCGCAACTGCGTTCAGTGAAGCCTACACACTCCGGACCTTCCCCACGGGGACCGCCATTCCCTGCTCCAATTCTCGAGCACTTGCTTGACTTCCCACCTCGGAAAAGTCTATACGTGGATTCATTCTAATCTGCTCCCGTAATGCCTGCTTTATTAACGGGTCCCGCAGTCCTGTCACCAACAGGTTGCATAGTGTAATGTCAACAGGTCCTACCCCTACGCCGTCTTTTCTTTTGATGGCCGTGTGTAACTCTAGGAGGACATTCTTATACCGGGTGATGGTGGCCGGTTACTATGGGGCCACCGTATGGCCGTCTACAGGTCCTTATACTCTATAATGTCACTTATCCGTACTGACGTCCCTCGGCTTCTCTGTGGAAGCTGCGTTGCTGATGAAGCTGCTTTGGCGTCTTTGATAAGGCTGCTTTGGCATCTTTGATGAGGCTGCTCTGGCGTCTTTGAGGCTGCTGTGGCGTCTTTGATGAGGCTGCTCTGGCGTCTTTGATGAGGCTGCCTTGGTGTCGCAGCCGCTGGGCCCAGCTGCTGAAGATTTGGAGTAGTCTTCAGGCGCCCCAGCACCCAGGAGGAGTTGGGGCACAACAGGCCCTGATGGAGTCCTGAGATGAAGTAACCCCCGGTTGTAACAGCGGGGTTGCGCTGGTTAGCGAATTCAATGGGGCTCCTGTCCCCAAAGCAGAGTTGTGTCGCAGTGCTCAGGAGTGGCAGTTTACTGGCCACGGGTCCAGCCTAGGGCTTTGTGCAGAGTGTCTCTGTTGATGAGGGACAGGCCCCAACTGCCAACTGCAGCGGGATGAAGGCGGCTGTGAGCGGTGATAGACAAGCCGCAACCACGGACTGACGTGAAACGGCAACATCCACGGGTGGCAGCTGGCAGGCTGCAACCACTGGCTGAAAGGGGATGGCAGCAGCCGGGAGAGGGAGCGGACAGGCCGTGGAGGGCTCGAGCTCAGCAGTAACGGCCGAGGATCACCGGGGGCAGATCGTAACCCGGGATTGGGGTGAAGAGGCGGTCCCCTGTTGGTAAGCTTGGCGCCTCTTTCCTGAGGGCCACTGCATATCTACCCTCTGCTGCTGGTCTCTTCTCTGAACTGTTAGTGTCCTTCCCATTCTCTCACGCCCCCTCTGTCTCCTGCTCCGTGTCTGACGTATCACCAACTGACTCCTCTGCGCGCTCCCTGTCCCTTTTATACTCGCCCCTCCCCTCCCTGTTCCCTGTCCTGTCACTCTCAACAGTCCACTCTCCTCCTCTGTTCCCCGGGTACTGTTTCCTTAGGAACTCAGATGGCATTCCCCTTGGTTCCAGCCTGGACACTCTGTGGGGGTCCTCATCCCTACACTAGCATGTAGTTAGATTAAAAAACAATGCTCTAATGTTTGTTGATTTAGAACCACATTCCTGCTCTGTCTTAAAAAAAGGCATCAATGGCATCAGCAACCCATAATTCCCTATCAACCCTTCCCGAGAGAAAACCCGCCATATTTTCAATTTTTACCACAATTAAATCACCATTTATCAGATAGCTTAGTGCCAATGAATAGAGTATCGATTCACTGAATACTACTCAAATTATAGATAAATCATATCAAACATAACTTTTAATATAGATATGAATAGAAAAATTACACATACTGTATATAGTACTGGTAGGGCTAGAGGAACGCGCCAAGTAATAAAAGATGGTATCAAGGTGCGTTCGCAGCCTGGGGTCCACTGTCCAGAGATGTTACCTGCTGCTCGGTAATGGCGGACGCTATATGGCAATATAATAACTGAACATAGTCAGGTTAGCTTCACCCGGTGCGTACAGTGGCGGATTCTGTTACTGCACAGAACCACGGAATATAAACGCCGGAGCTTGTTAACACTCACAGAGCTCGGCAAAGTGAGCGCTAGTGTACAGTCACAGGACTCTCCCCCAAGGACACAGGGTTAGAGTCCCTCTAGACCACTAGTGCTCAGTGCTGCAACTGCGGAGCCAGAAACAGAGTAAACTGAAGATATAGCGCGCAAGTGTACACAGCACCGTTCTGGCGGACGCCACTAACCACCCAGAGTTGGGCTAGGAAAGTGCACAACTTGCTCATGGTGCCGCACTGGTGGATGCTGCTACTTGATGCGGTACGACAGATCCTTGTACTCAATGGCAAAATCTGGCATTAAGTATGTGCTGATAACTGAGAGCACGTTGGCGTAAGCAATGCAACTAGTAGGTGCTGACTCTATCTCTAATTCCCTATACACAAGCACAACCAGAGGGATGGAGTCATAATGAGTCAGCACCAGTTTCAAGTATTCATCATCACACACACAAAAGTACTAAATACTGTCTACACTAGCGCATGGCCGAGCGGCCATGCAAACCTTTTATAGCAGCATCCTTCCGGGACCTTCCCCATGGACCAATCGAGGAAGCGATAGGACCTGAGCATGTGACCCCTGACCTCCAATGAGAGGTCGACCCACGGGCATGCTCAGTACACCGAAAGAAGGACTTAGTCCTAGGAGCTGCTTGCTGCTGGCTTGTGCAGGTTGTTATAGCTGACCGTGAGATGACAGCAGTAACCAGACTGACAGCACTAGCGTGGGTTTGATGCCGGGATCGACCTCTTTGCTGAGCTGCCTCATTTGCTGTCGGGAGTGAATGGGAGACAACAGAAGGTAAGGCTCGGGATTCCTCTTGTGCAGACACAGGAACCCGACGCCTAACATAGTACAATACAAAATTATTACCCCAAGGACAAGAGTCTGTATTTTTTTGGTAGAGAGATCCAAAAGAAGGAAACATCACCCTAATATGTCACAATTGTCTCCCTACCTACCAGCAGAGCTTGGCACCCTCATTCCTGCACAGTGGCACCCCCACTCAGCAACGGCTATCCCTCAGTCCCCTTGACTGCCTCTGTAGAGATAAAGGGTGCACAGAAACTTGACAGTTAAGTACCATATGTTTAATAATCAGGTAAACGTGGTACCCTACTTCTGATGTACCATATGTCGCGTGTAATATATCAGAGGGGTTAGAAAACAGACACACAATGTCCTTTTACAAAAATGTTAGAAGGTACAGGCAGATATCTATATTGCACATATTCCCAAATCCAGATATTAGATAGTACTTTGATATATGTATCATAAGGGTTCCTTATATGATTATTATCAGAATTGCATATTGTTATTGCTAACAACCCTAGAAAAGATCTGAGATTCATAGTGCATGAATTGCATAAAAAAGAAGCACACTGGATTCTGCGTTTAAACACTAGGGCTCCCTTATGTTTGAACAGAAAGACAATTGTGACATATTAGGGTAATTTTTCCATTCTTTTGGTTCTCTCTACCAAAAAATACAGACCCTTGTCCTTGGAGTAATAATATTGTACTATATATGTGTATTTTTTATATTCATATCTATATTAGAAGTTATGTTTTATATGATTTTTCTATAATTTGAGTACTGTTCGGTGAATCCATACTCTATTCATTGGCACTAGCCTATCTAATTAATGGTGATTTAATTATAAGTTGCAATAGCTATAAAATAAAGCAAACTAAATACTACTTACCGTCCTTGGTTGACCTGTGGTGAGCTGACGCTGGACCAAGTCTTTCTTCCTCACTGGCAAAGCTGACATCATGTCGACAGTACGGTACTAAGCTCAGCGTCTCTATCAATGTAGACATGACAAGCTGCTAAGCTCAGTGATTGACTGCAGCACTGTCAACGCGGCATTAGCGCTGCAGGCAATCAACAGATACAGGCAGCAGCAGAGTCTGCACCGATTCGGTGAGTGTCGTAATACTCAGGTTGTGTTTTTATAACTATCATAGTTTATAGGTTTAATTACTCTGAAACAGGGAAACACCTTTAAGCATGCAAACGTGTAGTTCATACGTTTCTAATCCTCTTCTCGCCCAACTACATATACGAGTTGTAATCTATTAATTTGTTTCATTATGCAAGCATTTTAATTAATGATAGTTGCTTGCGTCCTTCCGTCTACTCTCCAGTCATAGTAAGTACTCCCAAGAACTGAATTCTTTTATATCTAGAGAACAAGTCGACATAATTGTCATGTAGAAATTACACGGTATGCATTATATTAATTTGTATCCCAATTACATCATCTTTCAAGTGTTGTTTTTCATTCCACAAAGTAATTCATTCGTCTTTGTCAACACTTTTTGGCATTTGAAGTAAACCATATTACTTTGAGTATGATGTGTGTTTCTAAAATGCAGACGAATGGTTATATAACAGACTGCTATCAAGCTGCAATAAAAGGCAGAGCACAGCATGCTGCTAATATTGACATATCTGTTACAAATATATGTGCTTGTCAAAATAAAGTGAGAAGTAAAGTAGTCATGAACAATTTGAGCAAATGACTTAATCAAAATTACTTAAACTCTGATTTCAGATTCTAAAGCTTTTCTGGTTTTGATGAAAACAGAAGAATAGATGTGAGACTATACAGCTTGCAAAAAGTATCTACCCTACCAGTTAATAATAAATTATGCCAAAATGGCACTTGGATTCACCAAAGATAATTTACAGATTCTGTCAAATCTGTATAACATTTACACACAATGTCAAAATCGTTAGTACCCCTCGTTTAATGACAGAAAAACCCACAATGGTCACATAAATTACTTGAATCTGACAAAAGTAATAATAAATAAAAAATCTATGAAAATGAAAAAATGAAAGTCAGTCATTGCTTTTCAACCATGCTTCCACAGAATTAAAAAAAAAATAAAAACTCATGAAATAGGCCTGGACAGAAATGATAGTACCCTTAACCCCTTTACCCCGAAAGGTGGTTTGCATGTTAGTGACCGGGACAATTTTTACAATTCTGACCACTGTCCCTTTATGAGGTAATAACTCTGGAATGCTTTCATGGATCTCGGTGATTCTGACATTGTTTTCTCGCGACTTGGAATTTTCATGCCCTTAAATCACAGACATATGTCCCCCAAAATACTTGACAAGTAACATTTCCCACATGTTTATTTTACATCAGCACAATTTTGGAACCAAATTTTTTTTTGTTAGGAAGTTATAAGGTTTAAAGTTAATCAGCAATTTCTCATTTTTACAACACCATTTTTTTTAGGGACCACATCACATTTTAAGTCACTTTGACGGGTCTATGATAGAAAATACTCAAAAGTGACACCAGTCTAAAAACTGCACCCCTCGAGTTGCTCAAAACCACATTCCAGAAGTTTATTTACCCTTCAGGTGGTTCACAGGAATTTTTGGAATGTTTTAAAAAAAAAAAATGAACATTTAACTTTTTTTCACAAAAAATTTACTTCAGAACCAATTTCTTTTATTTTACCAAGGATAAAAGGAGAAATTGGACCACAAAAGTTGTACAATTTGTCCTGAGCATGCTGATACCCAATATATGCAGGTAAACCACTGTTTCGGAGCATGGAAGAGCTCAGAAGGGAAGGAGTGCCGTTTGACTTTTCAATGTAAAATTGGCTGGAATTGAGATTGGACGCCATGTCACGCTTGGAGAGCCCCTGATGTAACTAAACAGTGGAAACCCCCCCACAAGTGACACCATTTTGGAAAGTAGACACCCTAAGGAACTCATCTAGATATGTGGTGAGCACCTTGAACCACCAAGTGATTCACAGAAGTTTTTAACGTAAAGCCGTAAAAATAAAAAATCATATTTTTTTCACAAAAATGATCTTTTCACCCCAATTTTTTATTTTCCCTAGGGTAGCAGGAGAAAGTGGATCCAAAAGTTGTTGTGCAATTTGTCTTGAGTATGTTGATACCCCATATGTGGGGGTAAACCACTGCTTGGGCGCATGGCAGAGCTAGGAAGGGAAGGAGCAACGTTTGACTTTTTCAATGCAGAATTGCCTGGAATTGAGATCAGACACCATGTCGCGTTTGGAGATCCCCTGATGTGCGTAAACAGTGGAACCCCAATTCTAACTTAAACCCTAATCCTAACACACCCCTAACTGTTATGATGAGTCACCGAAGGAGGAAAAAACAAAATACTAGCTAAGTCCAAGTTGGCAGCTTTTGGATTGCAGACCCCTGAACCTATCCACAACAACTAGCAGTAGCCGTGGGGGGTTCCTACGGTGCCCTAGACCCCTCGATCACAGCCGGAGAACTACATAGCCTAAAGACAGAAAGGGGAAAAACTAAACTGCTCCAGAGCAGACCCCAAAGCAATAGGCAGCCCCCAACATATAATGACGGTGAAGCAAGATGAAAACACTAACACAGATAGAAAGATAGGTTGAGCAAGTGATGGGGCCCAAGCTAACTAAAATAGGACAGGATAGGAAAGCTGCTGTCTGCCATCCGCAAAAACCCTATCCAAAATGTGCCAACTGACTGATAGGAAAAACAGGCCCTGAAGTCGCTAGACTTCAAAAGACTAAATCAGCACTCAGGTATATTCTGAAGACAGAGCAAAAGATCAACAGATCAGAGACAAAAATGGAATTCAGCTCACCCCCGGCCGGGGATGGCAGAACTCCCAAAAAACAAGGCAAAACAAAACTGAAGTGTACAAAGCAGAGCAGAAAAACTTAGCTTTGAGACGCAGGAATCAGACTGGTCTCCAAGAATCCAGCAGGATCACCAGCAAGGCAGAAGGGCGTCGGCTGCCTTATATCCAGTCCTCAATTCCAGCCACCCAGTCATCATCTAGCTGCCCAGGTGTTTGGTAATCAGCCTCACTACCTTCCTTCACCAGAGGAGGGAGTTCATCAGACCTCAACGGTGAAGGGAAAAATGAACTCACAACACCTAACCCTAATCCCAACCCTAACCCTAGCCCTAACCCCAACCCTAACTTTATCCCTAACCCTAATGGGAAAATGGAAATAAATACTTTTTTAGTTTATTATTTTTCCCTAACTAAGGGAGTGAAAAATGGGGGTTTGATTTACAATTTGTAGAAGATTCTTATAGTGAATGTTCATGTTTGGCAGCTGTCACACAGTAAAAGATGCTTTTTATTGCAAAAAATAGCTTTTGCATCACCACATTTTGAGAGCTATAATTTTTCCATATTTTGGCCCACAGAGTCATGTAAGGTCTTGTTTTTAGTGGGACGAGTTGGCATTTTTATTGGTACCATTTTTGGGCACATGACTTTTTTTGATCGCTTTTTATTCTGATTTTTGGGATACAGAATGAGCAAAAACCAGCAATTCATGAATTTCTTTGGGGGGGGGGCGTTTACACCATTTCACGTGTGGTAAAATTGATGAGGGAGTTTTATTCTTCGGGTCAGTATAAGTACAGCGATAATTTATTAATAGCATTTTTAATGTTTTAGCGCTTTTATATCATAAAAACTATTTTATAGAAAAAAACAATCGAGCTTGCGTCACTTTATTTTGACAGCTATAACTTTTATAGTTTTTCGCTGATGACGCTGTATGGTGTCTCATTTTTTGTGGGACATGATGCCGTTTTCAGTGATACCATGTTTATTTATATGCGTCTTTTTGATCGCGTGTTATTCCACTTAACCCCTTAACGACCAGGGGTATTTTTGGTTTTACATTTTCATTTTTCCCTCCCCTTCTTTCCAGAGCCATAACTTTTTTAATTTTCCGTCTATATGGCCATGTGAGGGCTTATTTTTTGCGGGACGAGTTGTACTTTTAAATGACATCATTGGTTTTACCATATCGTGTACTCGAAAATGGGAAAAAAATTCCAAGTGCGGTGAAATTGCCAAAAAAGTGCAATCCCACACTTGTTTTTTGCTTGGCTTTTTTGCTAGGTTCACTAGATGCTAAATCTGACCTGCCATTATGATTCTCCAGGTCATTACGAGTTCATAGACACCAAACATGTCTATGTCCTCTTTTATCTAAGTGGTGAAAAAAACCTCCAAAGTTTGCTAAAAAAAAGAAAAAAAATTTGCGCAATTTTCCGAGACCCGTAGCGTCTCCATTTTTCATGATCAGGGGTCGGGTGAGGACTTATTTTTTCCGTGCCGGACTGACGTTTTTAATGACACCACTTTTGTGCAGATACGTTCTTTTGATCGCCCGTTATTGCATTTTAATGCAATGTCTTGGTGACCAAAAAAACGTAATTCTGGCGTTTTGAATTTTTTTCTCGCTACGCCGTTTAGCGATCGGGTTAATGCTTTTTTTTATTGATAGATCGGGTGATTCTGAACGCGGCGATACCTAATATGTGTATGTGGGATTTTTTTTTTACTGTTTTATTTTTATTGGGGCGAAAGGGGGTGATTTGAACTTTTAGGTTTTTTTATTTTTTTTTTATTTTTAAACATTTTTTTTTTTTACTTTTGGCATGCTTCAATAGCTAGAAGCTTGCGCAACCCGATCGGCTCTGCTACATATAGGCGATGAGCAGATCGCCCATATGTAGCAGATTTACTGCTGTGCTTTCAGCGCCGACCACCGGGTGGTGCTGAAAGCCTTATACCTTGAACATCCATACAGGTCTCATAGAGACCTCTGGTTGTCCAGGCAACGTGACGCCGACCCCCGATCACGTGACGGGGGTCAGCGATGACGTCATTTCCGGCCCGGCGGCCGGAAATGCTATTTAAATGCCCGCTGTCAGCTTTGACAGCGGCATTTAACTAGTTAATAGGCGCGGGCGGACGGCGATTCCACTCGCGCCTATTGCGGGCACATGTCAGTTGTTCATAACAGCTGACATGTCCCGGCTTTGATGCGGGCTCAGCGCCGGAGCCCTCATCAAAGCAGGGGAAATGTCTGATGACGGACTGTGTCCGTCATTGGACATAAAGGGGTTAATGTTCGGCAGTATGATAATAAATCATTGTTTTTTGCATTGATTTTTTTTATGGTGTTCACTGAAGGGGTTAAATAGTGGGAGAGTTTTATAGGTCGGGTCGTTATGGACGCGGGAATACCAAATATGTGTGCTTTTACTGTTTAGATTTTTTTTCATTCAAATATTTATTTAGTGATCGAATAAATATTGATTTTTGTATTATTATTATTATTATTGTTATTATTATTATTATTTTTTAACCCCTTAATGGTTTGCATGTTAATGACCGGGCCAAATTTTACAATTCTGAACACTGTCCCTTTATGAGGTAACTAGCTGAAGAGCCCGGCGTTGCCTGGGCATAGTAACCAACTGTGGTTAGTTATAACAAATTATAATGATTATATTGCACATAAAAACCGTGCACCTAATCCTCTCCTGTGTGATACTGACTGCTGAGCCGTGTATCTAATCCTATTCTGTGTGATACTGTCTGCTGAGCCGTGTATCTAATACTATTCTGTGTGATGCTGTGTGCTGAGCTGCCTATCTAATCCTATCCTGTGTGATACTGACTGCTGAGCTGTGTATCTAATCCTCTCCTGTGTGATACTGACTGCTGAGCCGTGTATCTAATTCTATCCTGTGTGATACTGACTGGTGAGCCATGTATCTAATCCTATCCTGTGTGATACTGTGCTCCCCCTGCAGTCTGTGTCAGAGGGTGGTCTGTGTTGGCACGGTAATAAATTGTGTTATTTCCAGCTTTACAGAAGGATGATAACACCATAGAAATGATAATAATAATAGGCCTCAGTTACCACAACTGTCTACAAAGAAAACTGTTGCTGATAGCAACCAATCACAGCTCATTTTTCATCTTTTAAACAGCTCTGGGACAACGTGGAGAGTTTTGAGTGGCGACTTTTGTGTTTCGACTTTTATGTGGCGAGGTGGGTGTATGTGTGGTGAAATGTGTACTGAGGGTGGTATATGTGTTGAAGCACGTGGTAGTGTGTGGCGCATTTTGTGTGTGTGTTCATGTCCTCGTGTGTGGTGAGTATCCCATGTCAGGGCCCCACCTTAGCAACTGTACGGTATATACTCTTTGGCGACATCACTCTCATTCTATAAGTTCCCCTTGTTCACATCTGGCAGCTGTGTTTGCCTCCAACACTTTTCCTTTTACTTTTTCCCCATTATGTAGATAGGGGCAAAATTGTTTGGTGAATTGGAGTGCGCGGGGTTAAAATTTCACCTCACAACATAGTCTATGACGCTCTCGGGGTCCAGACGTGTAACTGTGCAAAATTTTGTGGCTGTAGCTACGACGGTGCAGATGCCAATACATACACTTTTTACCCATTATGTAGATAGGGGCAAAATTGGTGAATTGGAACGCGCTGCATTAAAATTTTGCCTTACAACATAGCCTATGACGCTCTCAGGGTCCAGACGTGTGACTGTGCAAAATTTTGTGGCTGTAGCTACGACGGTGCAGATGCCAATACATACATACACTTTTTCCCCATTATGCAGATAGAGGTAAAATTGTTTGGTGAATTGGAATGCACGGGGTTAAAATTTCGCCTCACAACATACCCTATGATGCTCTCGGGGTCCAGACGTGTGACTGTGCCAAATTTTGTGGCTGTAGCTGCGACGGTACGGATGCCAGTGCCGGACATACATACACACCCACATTGAGCTTTATATATTAGATACCATTGTGGCCAAAAGTATTGACACCCCTGCAATTCTGTCAGATAATACTCAGTTTCTTCCTGAAAATGATTGCAAACACAAATTCTTTGGTATTATTATCTTCATTTAATTTGTCTTAAATGAAAAAACACAAAACAGAATGAAGCAAAAAGCAAAACATTGATCATTTCACACAAAACTCCAAAAATAGGCCTGACAAAAGTATTGGCACCCTCAGCCTAATACTTGGTTGCACAACCTTTAGCCAAAATAACTGCGACCAACCGCTTCCTGTAACCATCAATGAGATTTTTACAATGCTCTGCTGGAATTTTAGACCATTCTTCTTTGGCAAACTGCTCCAGGTCCCTGATAATAGAAGGGTGCCTTCTCCAAACTGCCATTTTTAGATCTCTCCACAGGTGTTCTATGGGATTCAGGTCTTGACTCATTGCTGGCCACCTTAAAAGTCTCCAGTGCTTTCTCTCAAACCATTTTCTAGTGCTTTTTGAAGTGTGTTTTGGGTCATTGTCCTGCTGGAAGACCCATGACCTCTGAGGGAGACCCAGCTTTCTCTCACTGGGCCCTACATTATGCTGCAAAATTTGTTGGTAGTCTTCTGACTTCATAATGCCATGCACACGGTCAAGCAGTCCAGTGCCAGAGGCAGCAAAGCAACCCCAAAACATCAGGGAACCTCCTCCATGTTTGACTGTAGGGACCGTGTTCTTTTCTTTGAATGCCTCTTTTTTTCTCCTGTAAACTCTATGTTGATGCCTTTGCCCAAAAAGCTCTACTTTTGTCTCATCTGACCCGAGAACATTCTTACAAAACGTTTTAGGCTTTTTCAAGTAAGTTTTGGCAAACTCCAGCTTGGGTTTTTTATGTCTCGGGGTAAGAAGTGAGGTCTTCCTGGGTCTCCTACCATACAGTCCCTTTTCATTCAGACGCCAACGGATAGTATGGGTTGACACTGTTGTACCCTCACGACGTATCTAGATATGTCGTGAGAACTTTTTTCCACAAAAATGATCTTTTTACCCCCAATTTTTATTTTCCTAAGGGAAACAGGAACACAAAAGTTGTTGCGCAAATTGTCCTGAGCAGGCTGATACCCCATATGTGGGGGTAAACCACTATTTGGGCGCATTGGAAGGGAAGAAGCATCGTTTGACATTTTCAACAAAGAATTAGCTGGAATTGAGATCTGAAGCCCTCATTTTTGGAGAGCCCCTGATGTGCCTAAAAAGAGGAAATCCCCCAATTTTAACTCAAACCCTAACCCCAATGCACCCCTAACCCTAATCCCAACCCTAACCATAACCCTAACCCTAACCCACCCCTAACCCTGATCCCAACCCTTACCCTAATCCTAACTTTAGCCCCAACCCTGACCCTATTTTTAGCCCCTACCCCGTCTAGCCCCAACCATAACCCTAACTTTAGCACCAATCCTAACCCTAACTTTAGCCCTAACCCAAATCCTAACTTTAGCCCCTACCCTAACCCTAGACCCAACCCTAACCCTAAATTTAGCCCCAACCCTAACCTTAGCCCCAACCCTAACTTTAGCCCCAACCCTAACTTTAGCCTCAATTTTATATAAAAAATAATTATTTTTGCGTCGCTTTATTCTGCGAGCTATAACTTTTATATTTTTTTGCAGATGATGCTTTATGGCAGCTAGTTTTTAGCGGGACAAGATGTCGTTTTCAGAGGTACATTGTTTATTTATAGCCATCTTTTTGATCGCACATTGTTGCACTTTTTGTTTGGCGGTATGATGATAAAGCATTGTTTTTTGCCTTTTTTTTAAAGGATTCACTAAAGGGGTTAACTAGTGGGACAGTTTTATAGGGTAGGTCGTTATGGTAATGATGATACTAAATATGTTTACTTTTACTGCTTTTTTTTATTTACATAAATAAATGAATTTATTGGGGAATTTTTTTTTCTTTATTTAGGAATTTTTAAAAAATTATTTTTACACATGTTAAATTTTTTTTAACTTTTTTACATTGTCCCAGGGTGGGTCATTACTATGCAAAGTCAATTCGCTGATCTGACACTTTGCAGAGCACTGTGTCAGATCAGCAATCTGACAGGAAGTGTAGGAGGCTTCTCAGCGCCTGCTCTCAGCAGGTGCTGAGAAGCCACCTCCCTGCAGGACCCGGAAGGACCCTATGGCCATCTTGGATCCAAGGGCCTGCATAGAGGAGGCCCTCGGAACAATGCGATCACATCCATCGCATTGTTCTGAGGGTCTCAGGGAAGCACGCAGGGAACCCCCATGTTTGAATAATAGAATCAGAGAATCGTAGAGTTGGAAGGGACCTCCTGGGCCATCTGGTCCAACCCCCTGCTCAAAGCAGGATTCGCTAAATCATCCCAGTCAGATGTCTGTCCAGCCTCTGTTTGAAGACTTCCATTGAAGGAGAACTCACCACTTCTCGTGGTAGCCTGTTCCACTCATTGATCACTCTAACTGTCAAAAAGTTTTTTCTAATATGTAATCTGTGTCTCCTCCCATTCAGTTTCATCCCATTGCTTCTAGTCTTTCCTTGTGCAAATGAGAATAAAGTTGATCCTTCTACAATGTGACAGCCCTTGAGATATTTGTAGACAGCTATTAAGTCTCCTCTCAGTCTTCTCTTTTGCAAACTAAACATTCCCAAATCCTGCAACCTTTCCTCATAAGACAGGGTTTGCAGACCAGTCACCATTCTGGTCACTCTTTTCTGAACTTGCTCCAGTTTGTTGATGTCTTTTTTAAAATGTGGTGCCCAAAACTGGACACAACATTCCAGATGAGGTCTGACCAAAGAGAAGTAGAGGGAAATAATGACTTCACGTGATCTAGACTGTATGCTTCTGTTAATACATCGTAGAATTGCATTTGCCTTTTTTGCTGCTGCATCACACTGTTGACTCATATTCAGTCTGTGATCTATTAGTATACCCAAGTCTTTTTCACATGTGCTGTTGCTTAGCCCTATTCCTCCCATTCTGTATATGCTTTTTTCATTTTTATTGCCCAGATGTAGCACTTTGCATTTTTCCCTGTTAAAAACCATTCTGTTAGTTGCTGCCCACTTCTCCAGTTTATTTATATCTTTTTGAATCCTCTCTCTATTAGCTATCCCTCCTAGCTTTGTGTCATCAGCAAATTTAATCAGTTTACCCTCAATTCCTTCATCTAAATCGTTGATAAAGATGTTGAGCAATACAGGGCCCAGGACAGAGCCCTGTGGTACCCCACTTGAGACATTCTTCCAACTGGATGTGCAGCCATTTAAGACCACTCTTTGGGTCTGATCACTAAGCCAGTTATGAATCCACCTAACAGTTGCCTTGTCCATTCCATACTTAGTCATTTTTTCAATAAGGATCGTATGAGATACTTTGTCAAATGCTTTGCTGAAGTCAAGATATACTATATCTACAGCATTTCCTTGATCCACCCAATCAGTGATTCCGTCATAGAAGGAAATTAAGTTAGTCTGACATGACTTATTAGTTACAAACCCATGCTGACTCTGTTTAATCACTTCATTCTTATCCAGGTACTGACATACATGTTGTTTAATAATTTGTTCAAAGATCTTTCCTGGTATAGAAGTCAGACTCACCGGCCTATAGTTGCCTGGGTCCACCTTCTTCCCCTTTTTGAAGATAGGAACAACATTTGATCTTCTCCAGTCTTCTGGGACTTTTCCTGTTCTCCAAGAATTTTCAAAGATTATGGAGAGGGGTTCAAAAGTTTCTTCTGCTATCTCCTTCAGTACTCTGGGGTGTAATTCATCTGGACCTGGAGACTTGAATTCATTTAGGTTAGCTAAGTGTTTCCTCACTATCTTTCTGTTTATAGATATCCTGGGTTCTTCTATTCCCTTAATAGGACAGTGAAGAACAGTTGATGTTACATTTCCTTTCTGAGAGAAAACAGATGCAAAATAGGAATTTAAAAGTTCGGCCTTCTCAACATCCTGTCTTACCATTTCATCATTTTCATCCTGTAAAAACCCTATAGCATCTTTGACTTTTCTTTTACTTTTGACATATCCCCAAAATCCTTTATTATTGCTTTTGACATCTCTTGCAAGCCTCAATTCATTGTCAGCTTTAGATAATCTGATTTGTGCCCTGCAGGTTCTGCAGACAGCATTATATTCTTCTTTAGATATGTCTCCCTCTTTCCATTTTATAAACATTTTTTTCTTCCTTTTTAGCATGTGCTTAAGTTCTGTGTTCATCCTTCCAGGTTTCCTTAAATGCTTCCTATTCTTCCCTCTTTTCGGAATTGTTAACATTTGTGCTTTGAGAATTTCATTTTTCAAGATTTCCCATCCTTCCTTGACATTTTTGTCTTTAAGGATATCCAGCCATTGGATCCCTCCAATTCTCTTTCTGAATCCCTTAAAATCTGCCTTTCTGAAATCTAACCTTGACGTCTGAGCCTTCACAGGTCTTCCTCCTCTAGTTATCCAAAATTCTAAAATAGCATGGTCGCTACCTCCTAGGGTCCCAGCCACTTTTACCTCCTCAACCATTTCCTCCCTGTTTATAAGGATTAGATCCAAGGTAGCAGTTCCCCTTGTTTTCTCCCCTACCTTTTGGAAGATAAAGTTGTCGGCAAGAGAGGATAAGAATTTCCTTGACCTGTTAGTTTTGCCTGAGAGAGATTCCCAACAAATGTCTGGATAGTTGAAATCTCCCATGACAACTATGTCATATTTTTTGGAGAACTTGGCCATTTGATGCATAAAGAGTACATCTATATCTTCAGCTTGCACAGGCGGCCTGTAGTAAATGCCTACAATGGTGTCCTTTCCATTGTTCTGTCCTTGTATTCTTACCCAAACAGTTTCCACAGAACTCCCGGTCTCTGAAGCTTCAATCTCTGTGCAGATATAACATACAATGCGACACCTCCTCCTCGTTTATCAAGTCTGTTTCTTGCAGATAAGTTGTATCTAGCCTTGTATTCCAATCATGTGTATCGTCCCACCAAGTTTCAGTGATTCCAATGACATCATATTTCTTTTCCTGTGTTAGTAGTTCCAATTCTCCTTGTTTGTTGCTCATGCTTTGCGCATTAGTATAGAAACATTTTAGTTTGTGATTGGTTTCTCTTTCTCCAATATTTTTATTAATTAGATTCTTTTGTCTTTGTTCTTCCTTTCCACTTCTAATAGCAGAGTTCTCAATAGCATTTGTCAGGTGTATGGCTTTTTCTGGTTTTTGCTTCCCTTCCCACGTTGTTCTAGTTTAAAGCTCTCCTTACAAGTGTAGCAAGGCGACTTTCAAATACATGTTTTCCAGTCTTCGTAAGGTGCACCCCATCTCTAGCAAGTAGTCCATCGTAAAGGTAATTCACTCCGTGATCCATAAATCCAAATCGTTGCTGACGGCACGATCGACGTAGCCAATTGTTCACCTGCAGAATCTTATTCCACCTCCTGATCGCAGTGTGCCACGGGTTAATGTGCCGGGAGTGGTCCATGAGCGCTTCCCCTGTGAGCGCAGCTGATTGCGATGACGTACTATCCCGTCCATGGACATTAAGGCCCAGGGCACATGGAAGGGATAGTATGTCATATGTCAGAAAGGGGTTAATATTTTAAAAATTATTTAATTTTTTTATTTCATTCTAAGTTTTACACTTTGTCACACTATGGGACACTCATTTTGTGCAGGTTGATCGCTTCTATAGCATGCAAATCGGCATGCTATAGAAGCTGTCAGTACTGCAGTTTCTATACACTTACTTGAGAGACTTCCTGACATGCATTGCTCATGGCAGGAAGTTTCTCAGCTCTGTAGACCCGGATATTGTAATGACGACATCGGCCTCCATTGCGGCAATCGTGCCACGGGGTCTCCAATCCAATGGCAGAGGGGCTGTCAACCCCTCTGCTGCCTCTGGAATGCTTTGATCTTATTTTATCACAGTGTTCTGGGGGTTAAAGTGCCGGGAGCGGTCTGCAATCGGCCACACTCCCCCCGTGAGCGCGGATGATCACCCATGTCGTACTATCATGTCCATGGGCAGTAAGTCCCAGGGCACATGGACGGGATAGTACGTCTAATGGTCACAGGGGTTAACTTAATATTTTGCTGCACAACCTCTTGAGGCAATCACTACAACCAAACAATTCCTGTAACTGTCAATGAGATCTCAGCACCTCTCGACAGGTGGTTTGGACCAATCCTCAAGAGCAAACTGCTCCAGTTGTCTCATGTTTGAAGGTTGCCTTTTCCACACGACATGTTTCAGCTCTTTACAAAGATGATCAATAGGATATAGGTCAGGGCTCATAGAAGGCTACTTCAGAATAGTCCAATGTTTTCCTCTTAGCCATTATTGGGTGTTTTTAGCTGTGTGTTTTGGGTCATTATCCTGTTGCAAGACCCATGACCTGCCACTGAGACCAAGCTTTCTGACACTGGGCAGCACATTTCTCTCTAGAATCCTTTGATAGTCTTGAGATTTTATTGTACCGTGCACAGATTCTAGACACCCTGTGCCAGATAGAGCAAAGCAGCCCCAGAACATAACAGAGCCTCCTCCATGATTCACAGTAGGGACTGTGTTCTTTTCTTGATATGCTTCATTTTTCCATCTGTGAACATAGAGCTGATGTGCCTTGCCAAAAAGTTCCATTTTTGTCTCATCTGTCCATAGGACATTTTCCCAGAAGCTTTATGGCTTGTCAACATGTAGTTTGGCAAATTCCAGTCTGGCTTTTTTATGACTTTTTTTCATCAATGTTGTCCTCCTTGGTCATCTCCCATGATGTCCACTTTGGCTCACACAACAACGGATGGTGCGATCTGACACTGATGTTCCTTGAGCTTGAAGTTCACCTTTAATCTGTTTAGAAGTTTTTCTTGGCTCTTTTGTTACCATTTGTATTATCTGTCTCTTTGATTTGTCATCAATTTTCCTCCTGCAGCCACGTCCAGGGATGTTGGCTGCTGTCCCATGGATCTTAAAGGGAACCTTTCACCTCTTTTTTCAGCTATAAGCTGCAGCCACTGCCTTTCGGGGCTTATATTCAGCATTCTAGATTGCTGTAGATAAGCCCCCGATTTAACCTGAAAGATAAGAAAAACAAGTTTTATTATACTCACCCAGAGGTGGTCTGGTCTGATGGGCATCACAGGTCCGGGTCCAGGGCCTCCCATCTTCATGCTTCCTTGCTTCGTGTTGTGGCTCCTGCTCAGGCGTACTGATCTGCCCTGTTGAGGCAGAGCAAAGGACTGCAGTGTGCAGGCGCTGGGCCTCTCTGGGTTGTCATTATAATTTAAAAGGAGAAAACACAGTAGTTTGATAAATGGCTTCACCCAACCACTAACGATGAGTGGAGAAAAAGTTTTGGTGTTATCATTCATATTCTCTGAAAAAAGGCCAAGAAAGCAAAAATTCTGTGGGGTATGCAAACTTTTTAGCACAATTGTACTGTACTTGCAATTTTCCTGAGTCTGCTATTGCCGTGTGTAATAAACATGATATCTGAAAAAAAAAATACCCACACATTTCTAGATACAGGGAATTTGTACAGAACACCTCTGTGAAGGTACTTGCGAAAAATAAAGTCAGGAAATATTTTTTTCATAAATGCATTCAATATGAGAAAGGGTGATGTTAAAGGACATGGATATGGTGGTGCCTACCAAGGCCATGTGACAGATCAGAAGGTGACTGTATCTCGTTCTAGCTTCCTTTCAAAAGTTGGTCAGTGCGCACCACCACTAACTAACCCAGACAGGTGTGAGGATGTTGTGGGTTGGATGGCAGACAAAGGCTACAGTGTGTTGACAAGCAGCATCACTAAGTCTTCTACATGATCCAGTCTCAGTAGCCAAGAGGCTGGGACTCTGAATCCTCAACCTAGTCCTCTTTCCTACCCCACTAGCTTGCAGAAGCACATTGCAGCCAAGCAACTCAGTAGGAAAGTGGAACGCCTGGGTACAAAATCTGTGTCTGAGGGTGAAGCCACTGCCCCTCCCCCTGTGTTACGGCCTTCCCAATCTGATGACCATGAATCAGGTGCTAATGCCTCCTGCCCACAACCTGCAGTTGCGCACACACACTTAGCAAAACACCCACATTGCCAGAATGCTAGCCCTGGAAATGTTGCCGTTTCGGCTTGGGGGAACTGAGACTTTCCGAGACCTCTTTGTGGTGGCAGCCCCAAGGTACTCGATTTCCAGCTGTCACTATTTTTCCTGGTGACCTTTATTCATGTTTGTTCACAGTCTTAAATATTTTGTTAACGGGAGTCTAGAGGGCTATATCACAAGCCCCAAGGGTTTATTATTATTGTCATTTGATTGACTTTTAAATGGTTTTAAAGGTTGTTTGTCTGTTTATACCTAATAAAATTTGTGATATTCGTGGTGATCCTGGTATGTTTGGTCAGTAGCTTTTTCTTCGTTATTTTATTTTTCCTGGTGTGCAATTCCTGCGTTACATAAGAACATGTTACATAATATCAGCTGTGCTCTGGTCAACGCAGTCACAGTGAAGGCTTACCTAACCATAGACACGTGGACAAGTTCTTGTGAACAGGGATGTTACATTTCCCTGACAGCACACTGGGTGAACCTGGTGGAATCTGCGTCAGAGTCAGACACTAGGATATCACACATCTTACCCATGCCAGGAATAGCAGGCACAACTTTTATAAGGGTTTGAGCCTCCTCGTATTCTAGTTTCTTTCTCTCCTACTCCTCATCATCCTCAGCGGAACTAGCCTCTCCATCACTCCCCAGCTGGGAGGTATGCAGCACTGCCTTGGCAAAGCAGCAGCACTCCATGCTGAAGCAGAAAACAGCAGAGCTGTTGAAAGTGATAACAGACAAGACCGAGCAATGGCTTTCCCCAATGAGCCTCCAATCAGGTTTGGTTGTGTGCAATAATGGGCAAAACTTGGTGGCGGCCTTAAAGCTCAGCAAACTGGTACACATTACATGCATGGCCCACATGCTGAACTTGGTTATACAGCATTGTTTAAAAACATACCCTGACTTGCCGGAACAACTTGCCAAGGTATGCGGTGTCAGCGACCATTTCCGAAAGTTATCTCAGGCTTTCGTCGGTCTGGCTTCGCTGCAGAAGCAAATTATTATTATTATTATTATTTATTGTTATAGCGCCATTTATTCCATGGCGCTTTACATGTGAGGGGGGTATACATAAAAACAAGTACAATAATCTTAAACAATACAAGTCATAACTGGTACAGGAGGAGAGAGGACCCTGCCCGCGAGGGCTCACAATCTTCAAGGGATGGGTGATAATACAGTAGGCGAGGGTAGAGCTGGTCGTGCAGCGGTTTGGTCGATCGGTGGTTACTGCAGGTTATAGGCTTGTTGGAAGAGGTGGGTCTTCAGGCTCATCACAGCAGAGGGTTCACACACATGCACAGCATTCACTCATCACAGCAGAGGGTCGCCTGTAAGACATGACATAAATTTGACTTGTCACTGACTGATTTGTGACCTGCCCACATGCTGTAATTTGACTTTTCATATATTGGCAAGGAATAGTGAGCAATAAAGGGCTGTCTGAATTCCAGCTTCTCAATGCAAAACTGAGTACTGCATCAAGATGGTGAGCGCTGATGATGCTATTATCAGCATCACCATCCTGATGCTCACTGCAGAATCTCAAAGAGGTAGCTTTGAATGCCTAGCAGGTGACTATGAAGCAAGCTTTTACAGTGGTTGATATAACACAACCCAGCCTTACATGATATTCTCAGGTCACATTGGGTGATAATGAGGAACAGGAAGAGGAGTAGGAGGAACAGGAGTTTTTGGTCTGCGCTAGAGAGGGGACTCCCAATCCCAGTTTCATGCCTGTCCAGCTTGGATGGCCTGAAGAGGAGGAGGTGATGCATCGTGTGTAGGAGAAGATGGTTAGTGTTCGTCTTGGTAGGGACACTGAACATTTGACTCTTTGTAGTCTGCCACACATAGCACAGTTCATGTCCAGATGCCTTTCATTATATCCTCTCATGAAACACCTTTTGTCCAGCATGAAATACTAGCTGTGCACCTTTCTTGACCAATGGTACAACGAGAAATTTCTTACTGTCATATCGAAGGCAGACATGCCATTTTCAGTGTATGCATGTGTGGCTATGTGGCACCCCTGAGGCTCAGTCCCACATATGCCAGAGGGCCGTTGTGGAAGACTTGATTACCCTCAGACAACGCTGGTGGCAGCGGTTCTGGCTCTTTTCACCCACATGGATTACAGGAGAGGATCAAGCACATCAAGTGCAACTCATGGGGTGGGGAAATGTCCACCAACTGGGCCATTTTCATGAAACCATCACATCAGCAAGGGCTCTCTGTGGGTGTAACTATGATGAGGAAGGAGAAATTGACTAAGATGGTGAAGGAGTAAGTAAGTGACCATACCAGCGTCCTTCCTGATTCTTCAGTGCCCTTTAACTATTGGTTGTCCAAGCTGCACACTTGGCCCGATCTCTCCTTGTATGCCTTGGTGGTCCTGCCATGCCCTGCCACAAGTGTGTTGTCTGAGCAGGTTTTTAGTTCAGCCGGTGCAATCATAATGGATAGACACACATACCTGTCAATGAAAAATGCAGACAGGCTGACTCTTTTAAAATTGAACAAGGGCTGGATTTCCTCTAACTTTATAAGCCCTACAGATGACAGCAACATAAAGTAAATGCAGCCCAAATTTTTTTTTTAGGAAGTTGTATTAACGTCCTTGCCTTACCATTCAAACCCATTTGGTTCAGGAAATCACGCCTTACTCCGCCTTCTTCTGAAACAAGTACTTAGTGGTCATATAACGTATTTTTTGGATTATAAGAGGCACTTGTTTCCCCCAAATTTGGGGGTGAAAATGGGGGTGTGTCTTATAATGTGGATATACCTTACTTGCTGTGGTGGAGCAGAGTCTCAGGGTCACTGCTGGAGGAGGAAAGATTGAAGTGTTGCTGCAGGCTCGGATGAGGGGGTGTTCGGATGTGCGGTGCGCCGCTGCACTTATCTCAACTGGTGCCTCCGGTGCTTCGGGGGGCTCTGCTGACTTTTTATGAAAGGCCAGAGGCCCCGTAGTTCCATGGTTTCCTATGCGGAGGGCTCCAGGAAAATGGCTGCCGGGGAGGCGCATGCGTAGATGGAGATGGATCACCCCCAGGGCTGTGGGGATAACTCGGTACTGGGCTGGTGTCTAAAAGGGGAAGTGTCGAGGTGGCGGTGACCTGGCCTGTGGCCCTGGGTGTTCAATGTAAAATAAGTAGAATGGAATAAAGGTTATATATAGGTAGTTCGTGACGCCACCTGTGGTATCTGGTTAGAGGTGACCAGCGCTGCAGTGTAGATCCTCTGGGACAGATGGTGTGGTGCAGCAAAGATGTAATAGCTCCCCACAGGCAGAGCTGTAGTCCCTGGGCAGCAGTAGAAGTAGATATTGAGGTAGATGATGTAGTGCTAGGCACAGAGATGTAGCAGTGCAGTAGGTTGGCGTAGGAAGAAGGCAAAGACACAGCTGAGGCAGTTCCAATTCTTTTACTCACATTTCTGGCACAGATGGGGCTCGCTTCAGTGCTGCAGCCTCCAGGTCAGGGGCTCAGCCAACTCCCAGGCAGATGGAATACACTCTTCCAGCATTCCCTTCCAAATATGCCTTTTCTGAACATCTCCTTTCTAGCGCTAATCTGAAGTACTTGTAGTTCTGAATTACACTCAAGTTCCCCCTTCTTGATGTTACTTATAACTCCACTTGTATGACAGGCAGCTGTAGCCTGCTTCGGGGACTCCATACAATCAAGTCCCGGCTCACACACGTTGCTGCTGTGTCTTCGAGTTTTAGGTGGGAATAAAGTGGTCACAACTTCTATTCCTCCGGCTTCTGCTGCAGGATCATTAGTTTCGCACACATCCTCGGATACCTGTGCCCGGCCTTGGCGCATTGAACTTAGGAAAGAGTTCTGCACTAGCCCTAGTCCACAGTCTCTCTCCTCCTCACATTCTGTCCTTATCTATCTTTCTTCTGAACAACTGATCCTTCCTTCTTTCTCTTTCCTTGCTAGCAAGTCCAGCTCACAGGAAGCTGCTGCATCTATGTCTTTTCCCTACTTCCACCAGTAGGGGAACCGTCTTCCTCCCCCACTCTGGGGATTCTGACTGAAGAGAGGTCCTCTCTCCGCTTCCCCCTGTGGGGAACTTCTGACCTAACTTCCTGTCAGATTTCCCCTCTAGTGTAATCTAAGCTCCACCCACCACACAGCACCCTTCATGAACCAAAGCAGCTGCCGTAAAGGGTGCTCTGCTGTTCTAAGGTGTCTGTGCTGGATGTAGGTGCTAGAGTTTGGTCAGGTGTTACCATCTTACCTGGGGAGCGGGATACTACACCTCAGGAGAAGGTGTAGTATCTCTGTGGTGACTGAACCCTCTGGGGCGCCACAGAGATCTCGGGACCAATATCTCAGCACTGAAATCTCATCTCCTGAGATCTTGGTGCCGAGATCTTCATCTGCGCATGCGCTGCCCCCGGCAACCATTTTCCCGGAGTCCACCACATAGGAAACCATGGAACTGAGAGGACTCTGGCCTTTCGCAAAATGTCGAGAAATCCCCTACAGCACTGGAGACACCCGCAGAACCATAGACACCTGCAGCACCAGAGACACCCGCAGCACCAGACACCTGCAGCACTGGAGACACTCGCAGCGCCAAACATCCAAACACTTCCTAATCCCAGACTGTGGCCTGCAGCAATGCTCCACTCTTGCCTCCTCCAGCAGCGACCCTGGGACCCCGCTTCCCCGCAGCCACCCCCCCGGTAAGCAATAAGACGCATGGATTATAAGAAGCACCATCATTTTATTAAAAAAAGTCTTTTTCTATTTTTCTCCTCAAAGATTGGGGTGTGTCTTTTAATCCGGAGCGTCTTATAATCCGCAAAATACGGTATGCATACCCCATGTGGGTAATGTTTTTTAATTTTTGGAAACCTTTGTACATTGTGCAATGGTGTGAAACGTGGACTCTTTCTCTACCTATTGTAATAATTGCAAAATGTATTGTGAAGTCCCCATCACGGTTTCTTTCAGCATGTATAATACAAACCCCTTGGGTAATTTTTGGAAACTTTATACATTGTGCAATGGTCAAATTTCTACCCTCAATCTCTATATATTATTTTACTATGTAAAAGCCAGAAAAAATCCACAAAATCAAGTATCAAATGAAGCAGATGGATATACTAAAACAAACCTTTATTAGGTATAATATTAAAAATGACCAATAACACACAAAAAATATATAGCAGCTACTTGTATATATCATTTACATAGATTGCTATATGATATATATCACCACTATATCAAACGCCGTAATATAAAATGCTCCTAGTGCTATTGCAAATAATATTTAAATATAGCGGAAGAGGTTGGGTTCAAATGTAATAAATGTGTACCTCTGCATCACTTCAAACATCCAAAAATCCACCATATGAATCCCACAAGGCAACCAATGCAATGAAAAATGCCCTGTCAGTAGAAGATCTGCAGCATTATGACTGAGGTGGTTTAAACCAATGCATACCAAAAATGGTTACAGGATCATTGTCTCTCATAAAAAATGAGCGTCTTCTGCATCCATTATTATTGGATAGTGTCATCGGTAATTTATCACAATAACAGCATGTATTATGGATACTGGCATGTGCTGAGCAGTACCCACGCAAATAAGAAGTCAACAAGCTTTAATCTCACCCAATCTATCAGACAATGCAGCAGACATGCATATTTACTGACTCCCCTGATGATTCCTTACAGGATGAAATGCATCAGGAGAGGCTAAACATTACTGAGACTTGTTGATCATCCCGCTCCATGACAGACAAAACAGAGAGATTGGTATTCCTCTGATGGATTGGGTGAGAGTAAACCTTGTTGACATCTTATTTGCGGGGTTACTGCTCGGCTGTTATTGTGCATTTACTTTCAGTCCACTACCTGTGTTACTATCCTTAAATTTGGATAAGATTTATTGTATACCAAGCTGATATTTGTGCCACCTGAGTGTGGTTGATCAAAAATCCCATTTAAGCTGTTGTATGAGGAATCAGAGCTCCCAGCACAGCAGGCTTACACGGGTCCCTCACCCACCTCATCTTAATTTAAACCTAAATTCAAAGCTGTAAATGCTGGCCCAGACCCTGGTACCTCATACATGGCCCATGGCTGACTGCTGTTGTGCCATTATCAAATTTGTACTGCGGGTCAATTGATGCCACTTTTCCTAGTGTCTTCCCCCAATTTGAACTTTTTAGGCAGCTTTTTGCGCCTCCTGAATGTGTTCTCTATACGTTTGGTTTTGCCTCCCATTGAATTCAATGAGGTTCGGATACATTCAATAAACTATTCGGCGAACTGTACGGCGAACATTGGTCTGTCCGCTGAATCTGAACTGAACCAAACCTTGAAAGGTTTGCTCATCTTTAGTGTGGACCCCTCTATTCTTGATAACCAGCCTTGCTGACAGCTGAGGGTTGCAGCACGCAGCTGTTAGTTTTGCCTGGCAGGTTATCAAAAATACAGTAGAACTCACATGAGTTTTTTTAATTTATTTATATCACAGGTGGCAGCAGATGAACACTCACATGAGTCGCCGCCTGTTCTCACTGTTATTAGTAGTAGTAGTCCCATCAGCCGCCACCTGCTCTTACTATTATCACTTGAATATAACTCACAACATTATCCCCTACTCGAACTGATTGCATCGTGAGCAGGGGAGAATTAAGTGAGTAGTCTTCGGCACCCGTTGCAGGGGAATGTCGCTAACTGTACCGCTGATTCCCAGGCTTCGGTATGTGTCACATTGATGACACATGGATGTCATCCATGTGTCATCCGTGTACATGTGTACAAGACATTTTGCGGCCCGTGCTGTTGTTAAAAAATGGACATGTCAGGGTCTTTTGTCCACAGACACATGGTCCTTAGAAAAACACTGATATGTGCACAGACACATTCACTTGAATGGTTCCACGTGTGTAAATGTCTCTGGTACATGTGAAAACTGTCACCACACGTGCCATACACACTGATCTCTGAAAGAATCCTCAGCAGGAGGCCCGTGTAGCAACTAACTGGGGATTCATGGGTTAGACAGTAAAAGACTGCAGCCTGAAAAAAGAACCCAGAGAAAAGGTGTGTTACCTATGGTTTGGCAGAAAGAGAAGCCGCTACAAAACACAAGCTAAACGGATCAAATATATGAGCATGACAGTTTCAACATAATGGTGTTAGAGTATGTGTCCACACATCTTCACATACTGAGTGATGGATCTGGCCCATTTAACTTCTTGATCTCCAAATTGGACACATGGTCTGAGCTTGTGTTTTACACATTGGAAGTGCAAGCATGTCCTGCGGAAATTTTACTGTCAGAACTTGTGTTTAGCACCGCAGGAGATGTGATCACACACTGGCGCATGAGCATGGACAAACTCACATTCATTAAAATGAACCAGGCGTGGAGCCCACAGTACTTGCCACACCTTTGGCCGAAAATAAAAGTATACTAGGCGAACCCAGCCATTGTGTTTTGCAGAGTACTCTCACACAGGCTGTTTTGCAGAGTAACCCCACAGAGGATACTTTACAGAGTAACCCCACAGAAGGTGCTTTGCAGAGTACCCCAACAGAGGGAATCCCACAGAGACGCGTACAGAGTACCCACACAGGTTTTTTGGCATAGTACTCCCACATAAATGGGAGTATAACTCTTTTTTAAGAACACACCTCGCACAGACACAGCAGCAGAATATAATTATTTCTTAGGCACACTACTCGTATGTAAGGAGGTTGACCAGACCGCGGGTACCTGCATGCCTGGTCCGGAACTAGAAAGGCTGCCTCGTCTGTTCCCGGGGGACAGCATTGAGGAGGTGGACCTTCCCCTGGAGCCTGAGGGGAGCCTGAGTGGGAGGGACCTTCCTGCAGACCCGGAGATACTGGGAGAGATAGGTAGAAAGTGCGCTCAGCAGCTGGCATATAAAAAGGAAAAGCGCACGAAGGACGGGAGTTTGGCGCGAATGCAGAGCAGTGCACAGAGCAGTGAGCAGTGCACTCGGCTGCCCCTTCCCCCACCGAGTACAGGCACTGTGGCAGGGTCCATCTGGCTACAGAGAGACCGCTGTCAGGAGAGAAGCTGGGTGCAGGACAGAGCAGAGCTGTGCACACAGGGCAAAGCAGAGCTGTGCACACAGGACAGAGCACACAGCGACCGCCATTTCCCGTCGCCAGCAGCCGGGAACAGAGAGCTAGAGGGAAGTGCAGTGTGTGCCGGTGACTAACAGTAAGCAAGACTCAGAGCGCTCCATGTCTGTGCTCTGCAAACGACTTTCGACTAACCTCTGCACTAATCCGCACCTCCCACTCCCGACTCCAAGACTTCTCCCGCGCTGCCCCAATCCTCTGGAATACTCAACCCCAAGAAATTAGGCCTATCTACAATTTGCAGCTTTAGGCACTCCCTCAAAATGCATTTGTTCAGAGCGGCCTATCACTTTCATTAATCAAAGTCATTTTATGTGTAAGTGTGCGTATGTAGCCCATTCACTATCTCCATCTATCCCTCCCTGAAGATGGCTGGGCCATCATTGTAAATACATCTGTTGCACCCCTGAGGGTTCAGTCACCGCAGAGGTACTGCACCTCAACCAGAGGTGTGGTATCCCACTTCTCAGGTAAGGTGGAGGCACCTGACAGAGCTCTACACCTGCACCCAACACACACCCTAGAGTAGCAGGGCACCCTGGATAACCCCTGCCTGGGTGTTAAAGGGTGTTGGGAGGTGGGTGGAGCTAGTAGGATGAGAAGAGAGTTCAGTTAGTCAGTCATGAGGAGAAAGTGAAACTAAGCTGATGTATGTAAAGCAGCTCCCTGTTAGAAGGAGCTGCAGAGAAGGAAAGAGACTGAAGGAAGCTCCCTGAAGAGGGAAGGGATCCTAGAGGCAAGGTACAGCGATCATACTGTCTGTGGGGCTCGTTCCACGCCGGCTGACGTCGGGTGGAGGGAACGGTCGCAGTTTAGGGACTGGCCCTAAAACTAGTGGAGTGGACAATGGACTCAGCTAGATAAACCAGAGGCTCTGAGTGCTGCAGCCAAATTCACAATTATTCGCTAAAAAGGCAGACACATAGGATCCAGGGACCGAGAGGTTATTCCCGCCAAGATCCGAGTCTGCTGGCTTGTGACACTGTTTGTGAAGGTGCTGGAAGGAGGGAGGAAAGCAGCACAGGGAGACGACCAGGAAAGGAACACACTGAAGGGAGTTCTGGAAAGGTGTTCTCCATCTGCCTGGAAGTTTGTTGGACCCCTCACCTGGAGGACACAGCACCAAGCGGGCATTTGTGCACACAAGAACTGTGAGTAAAGCTTTGGAACTACATTCAGCTGTGTCCTCTGAATTCTTTCTGCAATACCTATTCAGCACTGCTACATCTCTTGCCAAATACTACACCACCACTATCTTCTACAACATACATCTGCCCTGGGACAAAAGCTCTGCCTGTGGAGAGCTATTCCAACTCTGTTGCATCACACCATCAGTCTCAGATAATCTGCACTGCAGCACTGGTCACCTCTGACCAGATACCACAGGTGGCGTCACGAACTTATCAACACATAGACTTTATTCCTCATCAGTTCTTATTCTACATGGACACTCAGGGCCACAGACCGGATTACTGCTGCTGTGACACATCCCTTTAAGACACAGGCCCAGTACCGAGTAACCCACGGCCCTAGGGGCATTCCACATCATTGTAAATACACACCTGTACTCTGTATCTCCCCCACCTCGTTGTATATTGTAAGCGCTCACGAGCAGGGTCGTCTTATTTTGCTTTAATTATTGTATTGCTAATGTTGTTACTTTTGCCTTGTGTTTTGAAACTGTTAAACTGTAAAGCGCTGCGTAATATGTTGGTGCTATATAAATAAAGATTATTTTTATTATCATTATTACGTCTGTGAGTACTACAAACGTGACCCACAAGAGTGACCGGGGACAGGATGGACACTTGCACCCTGACTGTGCCAGTAAACACCTACCTGCCGAGCCACGTTCGGTTCATACAAGACCATGACCTGTGCTACCGTCAGCCACTGTGGGCTCCCTTGACTGGTGAGGAGAGTTGTGCAAGGGTCAAGTCGGGCTTAGACAGTACCATGACCATACCATTGTAGGCATCTACAGTATATGGACTAGGGGCAGTGGAAGGTACAAGAGACCGACGACTGTTACCAGAAGAAGGGGTATTGTTTGCTTGCCAGACCCCCATTAATAAGGACACCACGTCGGCCGTTGCCGGTGCCATTGAGTTCGCTACAGGAACTGCAGTTTAAGGACTTCCTGACATCTGTGCTATTGTACCGCCGTTATTTTGAACCATTGTTCTTCACCTTCAGAATATCCTTTGATTTAATGTACTGTTTGTCTCCCCTGTATAACCCTTTGTCTCCCTACACCCTTTTCCATTCATGTTGTTTAACCCTTTACCTCCCTGTGTGGAGTATTCCCTTGTAAATAAACCTGTTAACCCTTGCTCTGCCTGTATCCTGTCACTGTATCCTGTGTTCCTGGTTGTTCTCTTACACGTACAAACACAGCTGCAGTGTACACAGACATTTTTTTGTACAGTACCTCTAGAGGCATTTTGGCACAGTACGAAGAGACTTTTTTTCCATAGTACGCCCAGAGGCTTTTTGTTGCAGTACAAATAGAATCTTTTAGGGACAGTGCACACAGAGGCTTTTTGGCACTGTGCTCCCAGAGGCTTTTTGGTATAGTATAAACAGAGGTTTTTAGCACAGTACACACAGAGGCCTATTGGCACAGTACTCCCAGAGGCTTTTTCTTACAGTGGAAACAGAGGTTTTTTGGCATAATACTTCCATAAGCTTTTTGTTACAGTACAAAGAGAAGCTTCAATTCTTCACAGTTTTTTTGGCACAGTACACAAAGGGGCTTTTGTGAACAGTACACACAGAGGCTTTTTTGGCACAGTACTCCCATGGGCTTTTTATTACAATACAAACAGAGGCTTTTTGGTACAGTACAAACAGAGGCTTTTTGGTTCAGTAGAATTTTTTTTTAGATACACTACACATATAGACACAGCGGTAGAGAAAACTAATTTTTTCAGCCCAAAAATGGGGAAAGAGACTGCTGCATATTTGGAACTCTTCTTAGAAACACTACTCACAAAAAGACAGCTGTAGAGTAGAAATTTTTTTAGAAACACTATTTGTATAGACCAAGTGGTAGAATTAAACATTTTTTCGGCCCACTAATGGGAAAGACACGGCTGCATAGAAGAAAGATGTTTTCAAAACACTACTCACAAAAAGACAGTTGAAGAGTGCAAGCATTTTTAGGCATACTAATCATATAGACACAGTGGCAGAATTAAATAACTTTCTGGGACCTCTAATGGGAAAGATACAGCTGCATACAAGACTTTTTTTATATATACTACTCATAAAAAGGCAGCTGCAGAGTAGAATTTTTTTTTACACACTACTCGTACAGACAAGGCTTCAGAGTTCACAGAGGCTTTTTGGAACAGTACTAAAACAGCTGGGGTATCAGAGTACACACAGAGTCTTAAAGGCAAAGTGCTACCACAGGCGGGGGTGCAGATGCACACAGTAGTTTAATGACAAATGACTCCAAAAGAGGCTTAAAGGCAAAATACTCACACAGAGTACACACAAAGCCTTAAAAGTACAGTTCTCTTCCATGCGAGGTTGCAGAGTGCACACAGAGGCTTTTTAGCACAGTACTCTCACAGACAGGGCTGCAGAGTACACACAGAGGCTTACAGGCACAGTATGCTCAAAGATATGGATGCAGAGAATACACTGTGTCTTTTTAGAACAGTATGTCCACAGATATTGGTGTAGAGTGCAGAAAGTGGATTTTTGGTATAGTACTCCCAGAAATATGGTTGCAGAGTGCCCAATCCTGTCCCTACACTAATCAGAGCAGAATCCCAGCCAAGCCAATACACTAGGTGTCCAGTACGGACCACAAACTTTACAATCCAGGTTCGCTCTTCGCTAATGCTGAAGTAAACCTGTTTTACACACTAGTTACACTATGTGTTCATAAATCAAGTTAATCCATTATTCAAAGGCAGGTGAGAAAGGTCAACATTTAAAAAAGATCAAACAGGAAAAATAGAAACACAGGCATTTTTTTCTCCATCTAATTTGAGTTGAAAAACCAGAAAGCTTCTGATAATGTATAAAGACAGCAAGGTCAGATCATAGGTCCGTAATGCATGTCTGTGAATATTGTGAAATGAATCTCAAGTGGGTAACTGGATTGTAGAAAAAATGCTTAGAAATGTTTCAGAGATAGGAAGTACATTAACATTTCAAGAACATTGCAGGTTAAACAGATGCAAGTCGCTCCGGAGAGATATAGAAAGATACATATATATTATTATGGGTCAATTTCATTGTCTGTCAGAAAATTAATACATGCAAAATGTTTTCTCATAGTTATCCATTATAGTAAATAGGGCTACACTTGAAAAGAGCAGTAAAAGGGAATTGTTATCTTGGACCTGTTTCACACCACGATTTTGTAATCTTTAATAGGCATATTTAGATTGCAAGCAAAAAAATGATCTGTTATAAGAGCTTGCTCAAACTTGCATATAAATCAGACTAGTCCATCTGCTAAAAAAATCGGATTGCACGTTGACCAATGTCATTCAATGAGGCAGTGCAGATCTGCATTTTTTTCTCAGCTGTATTCAGCATTATAAAAAAATTGCAGCATGCTACGATATCACTCTGAAATTGGTACTGTGTGAGAAAAAAATTGCATGCCATACGGAGCATCATATGGCCTCCGATTTTTGCAGATGCAATTCTGCAGCATAGGAAATTTTAAATTGTTTTGTAAAAGTTTAATAGCTGCTGAGTAAAAAAATCGGATTGCACACAGACAGCAAAAGGACAGCACATGGATGACAAGTGAGAAAAATCATCCCACCCTCCAGGATGAGAAAGGGATCGATTTTTCATATACCAGTGTGAACGAACCCCAAGGTCACATTCACATGTACCATTTTATGCCACAGTCAGTACTTGGTCTGTATTTCACATCAGTATCTGTAAACCAAAACCAGGAGAGGAACAATCAGAGGAAAAGTATAATAGAAACATGTCATCACTTCTGGATATATCACCCACTCCTGGTTTTGGCTTATAGATACTGAGGTAAAATACTGACCAAATACGTAACGTGTAACTGTGGCCTTACGCACAATAGGACAGGAAAGTTTACTGTGCAGTGTATATATACATAATAATGCAGGTGCTGGGAATCACACCGAGCATACAAGACAGGAGAACTGGTACTGTGCAGTGTATATACAGGATACAGAATAAGGCCACACTCATACATATTCAGTATTTGGTCACTATTTTACATCAGTATTGGTAAGCCAAATCCAAGAGAGGGGAAAAAATGCAGAAGTGATGACATGTTTCTATCATAGCTTTGGCTTACAAATACCGATGTAAAATACTGACCAAATACTGAATGTGTGAATGTGGCCTTAGGCCGGCGTCACACTTGCCGCATGAAAAATTGGTCTGACTTTCTTGGCCGAGAATCGCACCAATGTTCTCTGTTTTGTGATCTGTGTGTAATCCGTTTGCAATGCGATTATATCCGTGTGACATCCTTATGGCATCCGTATGTGATGCGTATGCCATGATTTTATCGCAGACTTGCATAATGAACATATAATGGATCCATGGCCTGAAATGAATTAAAAACCTTATTATCAACCCTATTTCTTGGCTCAACAACAGGTTACACCCTCCAATCTTTGCAATAGAGTCCGTGCTTGTGTTTTGGTACTGCTGCTTTGTGTCAAACATGTCAGACAGGCTTACTTTCAACACTACTGAGCGGCTTCTTTTCCACAGGGTTTTGTCCCGATGTTTTGGGGAGCCTTACCCAGTAATTGTGGATCTGAGGAGGCGAAGACGAATGTGGGTACATTTGCTTTTGAGGTGACGGCTGACTAAAGGGCATTTCCACCGTCTGTATGCTTCTCTACGCAGCCATCCTGACAAGTTCTACCAGTATTGTTGGATGTGCGTGCCCACATTTGACATTCTTCTGGAGACTATGCGCCCTGGGATCACCTTCAAAGACACCAAGATGCGCAAGTGTATTTCCACCAAGGAACGCCTTTTACTTACTTTACGGTATGTATTCATCCTCTATGTTGACGATGTATTTAACTTGTGTTTTGCTAAATACACTGCTCCATTCCTTTTGTTGTAGTGGTTTGTTCCCTTTTTTAAAATAATTGTTTGGATCACATTTTGCCTTTGACATTCCATGCTGTTTGTAATAGTTCTAAAGTAACCGCAGGAAGAGACCCCAGAAGGGTTTGGAAGGAAGGCGGGCATGACTCTGGCAGAGAGGAAGTGACGGCGGGAAGATAAAAGGGTGAAAGGAAGGGGGAAGGGACAAGGAAAGAGGAGGGGTCAGGGACAACAAAAGGTCACAGGGAGGCAGGACCTCTTTCTCTTTGACCAGGATGCTGGACAGCAAGGACATGACCCTCCTACACTTTCCACACCACCAGGCTTCCCCCTTTATCTTACCATGATGGATGTGCTCTCCAGGCTGCAGGCAGCTGCCAGCTCTCACCCTCCGGGATGGCTGGATAGGATTTTTGAAGGTATCCAGGGGGGTGACGGCGGCGGGTGCAACCAGGGCCGATGAGGGGAACAGGGGAGATCAGGCCCGGGGTCCCTGGGCAAGCGGACAGCAGGAGCCCATGAGGGGAGATCAGAGGGGTCCCCAATAGGCAGCGGTGGGGCGCAGGTCCGGGGCACACCAAGCGCACACCAGCCAGCAGAGGAGGCGTGCTCAGGTAGCAGATCCATGCTGTCGCAGCGTATGCCTCCAGGAAGTGGCAGGGGAGAGAGCCAGGCGGGGCGGCTGCACCAGAAACAGCAGGGACAGGGGGCAGGTGGGTTGCCGCCATCAGCCGTGCCGGGTCACGCTACCCAGGCTGACTGAGAATAGAGACGGGGCTCCACAGCAGCATGGGGAAGCAGCATGGCACGGGCGATGCCGTCTTGCTTCCGGGGTCCTTCACAAAGGACCCCGGGAAACAGTCTGTCTAGCAAGACGCCTGTGGGAATAGGTGAAAATGAAGGGCAGACCATGGATATGCCAGGGGGAGTAGGGAACCAGGAGAACAGCCCGCAGGAACAAGTCCCCAGAAAAGCTGCCCCTGGAAATGCCTGTGAGGACGCAGTATCACAGGGGCAGGAGCCCCTCTAGTGATCCGGGGACAAGTAGTGAAAGGAGGTGCTGCCCCAGGACAGATAGTGCCCCCTCAGATCTAAGGCCCCCATTAGCTCAGGAGGGGGAGGGGGCCACGTCACCCAGGAGGACAGCATGCTGCAGGGCACCAGGAGGGTGCTGCGCAGGAATGAATACCCATCGACCGGCCGGGACACGGAGGACACTCGCCCATGGCAAGGACCACCAGCCCCCTTGACCCTGGACGAAGAGGACGATGACGACTTCTAGGGGAATTCCATGACTTCAGCGGCCGGAGGGATGATGACTCCCATGCGGCCTGGTAATTATGGCTCCATGTCTTGTTTGTCTTCCCAGGCAGGCCCATTGCAGGGGGGAGGGGGAGGTCAGGGACCACACGGAGATAGTGTATCTTGCAACACAGGGTCCTCGGGGGCTAACAGTGATGAAATTAAGGCGCTGTTAACAAGTTTGAGACAGGATGGACCACTTAGAGGGGCAGAGGCCACCACACATCGCAGCATGGACGAGTCCCTACACTTCCCCAGGGGCCATGGGATGCAGGGAAGGGTTAATAAGTGGGTCAGAAATAGCCTCAGTGGGGGATGACGAGAACCACCAGTTGGATGATAGGGCGCGGGGCAAGGTGTACATTTGTTTTTCGGGTCCGCTGGGTACCCACCTAAAAAGAGAGGTTAAAGAAAAAATCTGGAAGGGGGAGTTCATGGACATATTTTTGTTGCTACCGCTGGATAAGGCGACCGCTGAAAAGGCAGGAAAGGGAGGATGCAAAAAGGAGGATGATCGGCGGAGTCAATCGGTACCTAAAATTTTTTCAAACTGGTCCAGAGCCTTTCGAATCCTATTGGGAAAAAGTGCCGGAAAGCTGCTCTCAGCTATTCTGTTATATGGACTCCATTGCGGAAGCTTACGAGGCATATGGGGGGCAGGCGTGGTTACGGTATGACGAGCAGTTTCAGCAGCGTAAGGCAGTTCGCCCATCCATTAAATGGGACCAAAAGGATATTATGGCCATGAACAGCAGAAATGGGAGTTCTTTTCACAGGTGGGCCGGTAATGCCGGCAAAGCAGGATACACCTCAGGGGGTCAGATGTCAGGAAGTGGTCAGAGCTGGGGTGGGCTGCAGAGACATGGGCTGTGTTGGCAATTTAACTAAGGGCAATGTAAATTTGTAAGCGCAATGTAAATTTGTCACGGGCTGCAAATTCAGGCACCTGTGCGCCTCTTGTAATACAGGGTCACACGGAGCCAACAGGTGCCCCAGGAAGTACGGGGGTAGGACGCAGTGGTGGGATTCAAATTTTTAACAACAGGTTCTGTGTTTGTTTGAAGGAAAACCACACCCATTTTAAGACACACCCATTATTAAGCCACACCCATTTACACGCACCTTTCCTCAAACATATACAAGTAGGGGCGAAGTCAAGGAGCTGTTCCCTATAGGCAGCACAGGTCCACAATAGGCAGCATTGTTCCCTATAGGCAGCACAGGTCCCCAATAGACAGCACAGGTCCACAATAGGCAGCATTGTTCCCCAATAGGCAGGCACAGGTCCCCAATAGGCAGGCACAGGTCCCCAGTAGGCAGCATTGTTCCCCAATAGGCAGGCACAGGTCCCCAATAGGCAGCACTGTCCCCATAGGCAGCACGGATCCCCAATAGGCAGCACAGGTCCCCAAAAGGCAGCATTGTTCCCTAATAGGCAGCACAGGTCCCCAATAGGCAGCATTGGTCCCCAATACACAGCACAGGTCCCCAATACACAGCACAGGTCCAAAATAGGCAGCACAGGTCCCCAATAGGCAGCACTGTTCCCTATAGGCAGCACACGTCCCCAATAGGCAGCACAGGTCACCAAAAGGCAGGCACAGGTCCCCAATAGGCAGCACAGTGCTGCACAGGTCCCCAATAGGCAGGCACAGGTCCTCTGTCCCTTCTGTCCACCCCAGACTCCTCTGTCCCCTCTGTCCACCCCAGACTCCTCTGTCCCCTCTGTCATCCCCAAATTCCTGTGTCCCCTCTGTACTCCTCTGTCCACCCCAAACTCCTGTGTCTACCCCAGACTCCTCTGTTCTCCTCTGTCCACCCCAGACTTCTGTGTCCCCTCTATACTCCTCTGTCCACCCCAGACTCCTGTGTCCCCTCTGTACTCCTCTGTCCACCCCAGACTCTTGTCCCCTCTGTACTCCTCTGTCCACCCCAGACTTCTGTGTCCCTTCTGTAGTCATCTGTCCACTCCAGACTCCTGTGTCCCCTCTGTACTCCTCTGTCCACCCCAGACTCCTGTGTCCCCTCTGTACTCCTCAATCCACCCCAGACTTCTGTGTCCCCTCTGTACTCCTCTGTCCACCCAGACTTCTGTGTCCCCTCTGTACTCCTCTGTCCACCCCAAACTCCTGTGTCTACCCCAGACTCCTCTGTTCTCCTCTGTCCACCCCAGACTTCTGTGTCCCCTCTGTACTCCTCTGTCCACCCCAGACTCCTCTGTCCCCTCTAGTCCTCTCTGGACTCCTTTCTCTCCCTCAGACTCCTCAGTCCCCTCTGGACTCATCTGACCCCTCTAGTCCTCTGTCCTTTCTGTCCCCTCCGGACTTCTCTCTCTCCCCCCAGACCTCTCTGTCCCCTCCAGACCTCTCTGTCCCCGAGACTCCACTGTCCCCCCCAGACTCAGCGTGTTCCGTCACGACGTGTACCTGAGCGCCTGACCGCGTCCTCACAGCACCACACACTCTCTGGGCACTTGCTGCAGGACGGGGGCGCATCTCCTTGGTAATATACGGTAGCTGTAGTTCCGGGTTCTTGCTCCCTGGGGCTGGGCTGGAGGTGAGCTCTGTGCTCCCTGTGGATGTGACGCGGCGATCCCCGCACTGTGCTGGCTGCAGCTCCGGCCCCTGTATAGTCCTCAGAACCGGATCGCGGCTCTGAATCTCCCCGGTTCGGGCAACCGGCTGCTTTTTTAACAACCGGTTCCACCGAACCGGGGAGAACCCGCTGAATCCCACCCCTGGTAGGACGGGAGGAGCTGGCTATGGTCAAGGGTCAAACTCCAGTCAGGTTACATGCAATGCTCCCATGCCTAAATAGATACCCTGATAGACAAAGAGCGGAATTGTTGACCAAGGGCTTCATAGATGGGTTTATCATCATCTCCCCGGCATTCCAGACGCCAGGGAAATTAAAAAATCTATGTTCGGCCTACCAGCACCCCGGGGTTGTGAAAGAGAAACTAGGAAAGGAGGTGCTGATGAGCCAAATGGCGAGACCTTTTAAATTTCCACCCGTCCCAGATTGGTGGTTTCTCCCTTGGGCATTGTCCCGAAGAAGGAACCAAACAAGTACTGTCTGATCCATCATTTGTCCTACCCTCGTGGAAAGTCCGTTAATGACGGCATCGATCCGGAGCTATGTACTGTACAATACGCGTCGTTCGACGAGGCAGTGAAGTGGGTAAGAGAATGTGGCAAAGGGGTGATGATGGCTAAAACTGATGTGGAATCGGCCTTCTGGTTGCTCCCAGTACATCCAGAGAGTCAACATCTACTCAGGTGCTATTGGGAGGGGGAGTATTTTATAGACAGGTGCCTACCCATGGGATGCTCCTTGTCGTGCTCCCTGTTTGAGGCCTTTAGTACATTTTTGGAATGGGTAGTAAAATACATAATGGGACGGGGCTCGTTGATTCCTTACCTCCTTACCTAGATGATTTTTGGTGTGCAGGCCCCGCGCAATCCGAAGTGTGCAGTAATATCTTAAAACGCCTGGAGTTGATCGCGAGGGAGTTCAGTGTGCTGCTAGCTCTCGAAAAAATGGTCTGGCCGAAGACATGCATCTCCTTTTTGGGGATCATGATTGATACAATTCTTTGGGAGTGTTGGATAAAAGAAGAGAAGGTAGAGGCTCTAAAAGCAGAGATAGGCAGGGCATTGAAGGTTAAAAAACTGAGGCTGCGGAAGGTTCAGTCGTTGCTGGGGAGCTTGAACTTTGCATGCCGTGTCATGCCCATGGGCAGAGTTTTCTCTAGGAGACTAGCAATGGCAACAGTGGGTGGTGACGTTGCCCCATCACTATGTAAGATTATCGGCAGACAATAAGGCGGACCTGGTTGTATGGCAGACATTTCTAGAGAAGTATAACGGGCGATCCTTGATGATGGAAGGGGTATGCTGTAATTCGGACATTAACCTATACACAGATGCAGCGGACAGCTCCGGTGTCGAGGCATACTTCCAGGGACAATGGTGCACAGCTAGGTGGCCAGAGGATTTGGTGCAGTCTGGGTTGGTAAAGAACATTGCCCTTCTGGAGATTTTTCCTATCTTAGTCGCAGCTACAATATGGGAGGAGGGTCTAAGAAACAAAAATTGCGGTTTAAATACGACAACATGGGAGTGGTAATGGCAACATCACCGCCTCCTCCCCGCCAGTTATTAGGGTATTGTGTCAGCTAGTGTTACAATGTTTGTCGATTAATGCTCATTTAACAGCTTCTCATGTCCCTGACAAATGTAACTCAGTAGCTGATGCCCTTTCTCGTTTCCAGTGGGAGCATTTTCAGGCCTTGGCCCCGGAAGCAGAAGAACAGGGCTTACCCTGCCCTCCCGGACTTTGGAGTGTAGTATCAGGGCGGCCGAGCTGCTAATCAGGTCATCCGTAGTAAGTAGCACCTGGGCAGCATATCAACGGGCATGGGGATTATGGGAAGAGTCGGGGGGACAAGGAAGGGAACACCTTATGGATGTAGAACAGATAGGAGTGCTATTGATGGGAGTGAGACAGGCAGCGGAGGATAAGTGGTCGATGGCCAAGCAGAATCAGTTAATGGCAGGGTTAGCTTTTGGGTTCAAATTGAGGAACAGAACATCATGGTTACTAGAAGGGGGTTAAAATTGTGGATTAGAAAATCGAAAACAGACCAGATTGGTAAAGGTAAGAGGGTGCTAATGGGCAAAGCAGGAGAGGCTGTTATTTGTCCCGAGAAGTGTTTTATGTAATTTATAACCACCAGGCCACGACAAGCTGGACCGTTGTGTCATGAAGACGGGTCTTTTCTATCAAGGTACCAGTTCCTTAAGGTGTTTAAAACGTGCCTGATGAAGGCTGGCATGGACCCCTCCAATTACGCTGGCCACTCTTTCCACATTGGGGCTGCAACTGAAGCAGCGGTGGGAGGGCTCAGCCCAGAGGTAATAAGGAGGATTGGTCGATGGGAGTCACATAGGGACAGAACCTACGTGCGACCCAGTGGACATGAGCGAAGCACACACCGAGCAGAAGGGACATCTCACTAATTTCTTCTGATTTTATTACAAGACAAGTCCCAATTGTGATCTGGATACTAGGACACTCCTATGTTTTTTGGGGAGTTCAGCAAGCTGACAGGATGGACGGTAGACAGTTGGGATACGCAAAGGAAAGGGCGGTGATAAGGTGGATGGGGTATAGGGGTTTGACATGGGGGCGGGTGCTTCATGAGTTTTGTCAGGCAGTATTCCTTTATGGAGCCCCTGATATTTTAGTATTACATGTGTGGGGTAATGACTTGGGAAGTAGATTGGGAAAGGGACTGGTCATCAATATAAAGAAGGATCTGAGGTGGTTGGGGTGGACGTGCCTAAAAATGAAAGTAGTGTGGTCTGATATGGTACCCAGAAGGAATTGGAGGGGGGCCCGTTCAACTAAGAGAATTGACAAGGCCTGTATTAAAATCAACAAGGAGATATCAAAGTGGGTAGTCCGGAGCAGGGGCATGGCAATACGCCATGCGGGGTTAGATTCCATAGAAGAAAACTACTGGTTGGCAGACGGTGTACACCTGAATGCAAGGGGGACGGAATTATGGATCAGAGGGCTACAGAAAGGGATACGGAGGGCCACAGCAGTAATGATTGGTGGAGTCTCGAGCACTTGAAAGGGTCAAGTTGCTCTCAGTGTGGCGTTGGTGGGCCCTCAAAGCTGGTGAATAAAATGAGAAAATAGGGGATTCTGGCATTGCGTGGATCTCCCTTATTGGATGGTTATGTATTGGTGGTCTGGTGAGAAGTGGGTGATGCCTGACGAGTAAGTCGGGGTCACATTACGAGGGCACCCGGCTATGGTAGTCGAGTGCATAGCAAAGATAAGTGGGTACCCGATGACGGTAGTCGGGTACAGGTTAACGGTGGAGGCAACCTCTTCCCTCGATTCATGGTGCTTCCAAGCAGGAAAAGACGCGGCTGGAAGTAAAGCTGGGAGGGAAGAGGCAATGCCAATGGTGGCTCAATCACCAGACCAGGATAGTGATAGCTTTGAGGGGGGCCCACCAAGTATCTTAATTATTAATAAAAGTTGGCTATTGTGGCCATCATTATCCATACTTGAACGTGTTGTGTATTCTTTGCTAGAAATAATAAGGTTGGAACGCTGGGGGAGGGGGGGTTGTGAGTGGGGTGACGGTCACGGGAACTCGACCTTTCCAGAGTCAAGTAACCGCAGGACAAGACCCCAGAAGGGGGTGGGAGGAAGGCGGGCATGACGCTGGCAGGGAGGAAGTGATGGGGAAGAAAAAAGGGTAAGTGGAAGGGGGAAGAGACAAAGACAGAGGAGGAGTCAGGGACAACAAAAGAATGCAGGGAGGCAGGACATCTTTCTCCTTGACCAAGATGCGGGACAGCAACGGGACAGTTTCCAAACTGCATTGGATCCCTGGATGAGAAGCACATCCGTGTGGGTAAGCCACCAAACTCAGGGTCCCAATATTACATTTATAAACAGTTTTTTTCTGTAGTGCTGTTGGCCCTGTCGACAGTGCATACAGGTTTATAATTGTAGATATTGGGGCCTATGGAAGAACTGGAGACTCCAGAGTCATCAATTCTTCCATAATGGGTCGGTGGCTGCATACTAAAGACTTGGACCTCCCACCCCCAAGTCAGCTGCTAGGATCTACAATGGAAGCAGTGCCTTATGTGATGGTTACTGATGAGGTCTTTCAATTAACCCACAACGACATGAGGCCCTATCCACGTAGAACCCTGGACCACTGGCGCAGAATCTTTAACTTCTGCCTATCGCATGCACGGTGACAGGTGGAGTGTGCCTTTGACATTCTCTGTGCCAAATGGTGGGTCCTGCAGTCCACCATTTACCTTAATGAAGGAAATGTGAATGAGGTTATTAAAGCATGTGTGATCCTTCACAACTTCACCAGAATCCATGACTGTACATCAAATGATGGTGATGAAGTGGCGGATGGAAATAATGGCAGGGCTACTACACATGTACTTCATCCATGTCGTCATCCCTCTGGACTTCAAGTGAGGGATGTATTTACTAATTATTTTGTTTCACCAGAGGGATACACTCTATGGCAAGACAATGCAGTCTCTATGTTATGATTTTTTTTTGTTCAAAAATAAAGTTATGTTAAAGTTTGAAGTGTGTGTTGTGTTGGTCTAAAAGTGATCCAAAACTGAAATTAAACACATCATATATATCGTTATAACACCACAAACCACTCATATTGAATTAACTTGTTTTAATCAAAACATGTTTTTGACAACTTAAAAATTTTTTTTTTAAGCATATGGTATATTGGGCCACTAGAACTGGGCCTATATAAACCTCAAAAACAAATAAAAAAATTGTCACGATGACACTTTGCCTTACAATTTATGGTAGGTTGGGGGTGGTGATGGCGGAAGGACAGCATGTGAGGTTTGGCTACTTTGTGTAGCAACCTGAGTGTGACCCTGTGAGATGGCTGATGATGAACCAGGATTTCATCCCAAGTAATATACCTGTTGGGGAGCATGCTACTGTGCAGTATGGAATGGATGTTGGTAATCCTGTGTAGTGGCGTGGCCCATTTGTCCATACCCCTCAATATGCCCATGTCAAGCATACCCATGATGGAACCACTCTCCAACAGTGGGTCTGCTCAAGTAGCCATATTGGGCAGGTGCAGCAGTAACTGAAAATTGGACATGTGTTGGCTGATGTTGGGGCGTGCTGTGGCTGAGGTGTTGGCATATGTGAGGGAGGTGGTTAAGCAACTGATAGTGCCTGCTCATCCTGGATTCCAGGGATTTGAAATTTGTTACTGCTGGACATTTGCCATATTTGTAGGAATACCAATACCATGTTGAGATTATTTGGTGGGGTACAAGCATCTATTAAAATTTGGATTGCCCCTCTGCCCCGCAGCCTCACTTCATGGGGAATTGTACGTTGGTAGTGTGCCAGACTGCATTCATAAGCTTCCTCACATCATCATTCACAGTGTGTGAAAGGTAGTCCAACACCCCAGTGTCCATTTGTCTCCAGTTACCGGTGGTGGAAAGCTCCCTCTTGCGCCGCCGCGGGATGGCGGCAGCCTGGGGTGATGTATCCAGTGGTAATGTTGGACTGCTAGTGTGGCCCCAGTCCTTGTCCTCTGGATTGGCCTCCAGTTGTGCAGAAGGTGCTGCTGGTGGTGGTTGGGTGCTGGGTGATGCTGCCAAAGATGGGCCAGCTACTTCTTCACCTTCACCAAATGGGTCAATGTTTACCTCAGAGTTGGAAGCAATTTCTCTCTCGGTAAGGTTTGAGTGAATTCTGTTTTTAAGCACAAAGTAGAAAATAAAAAAAATTAAATTTTGCCCGTAAGGTCCTGTGTATAATGTGGGGTTATGCATACACTTACGGTCTGAGATCCATAACGGGAGCCAGAAAATTAAGTCTGTCATAAAATATGTACTTCCTTTTTTTTGGAGCCTCAGAATCACTCCTGGCCCGCTGCTGTCGCTCACTTTTCGGCAGCTGCGCCACTGTATAGTGACATCAGATGCTGCAAAGTAACACAATAAAGGTTTTAACGTTCAATCAGTGTTTGTCTTGCCAAATGTAGGCTACAGTGTAATGTCGCCTGTTACTCCGCAAGTGTAAAGTGTGAAATAGGCAGGATATTACAAACAACATCACATATGATGATGTTATGTTCATTTGTTGCTTCATTTTGAACTTTTTTTGTTTTATGATTGTACTTACTAATCTCTTGCTGCACCTCACGAGGACGTTCCTCATAACTGGGGAACATTTGTGTGCAGATTCTCTTCATTGCGGCATCCTTTCGTGCACGGTCAGAGTAATGTGCATCACGCTGGTCCCATAGTTTTGGCCTTTCCTGAACCAGAACTAGCAGCATCTCGACATTGATGTGTCTGGCCATGCTTCTGGACTCCGTGGAGGCGTGTTCCGGGATTTTTCTAGAGGTTGCCAGGAAAATTTGCATACCAAAGCTTCCTGATAATGGATGATGCAATTTCCTGTCACCTGGAAAATGCTTGTGCATTTCTCGCACAGCACACTATTGGTCCGTGTGGTGTGCGATTTTTTTTTCTCGCACCCATAGACTTGCATTGGCGAGACTCGGTCGATATATGCATACAATCGCAGCATGGTGCGATTTCACTCGCACGTAGAATATGGCGGAGAAAAATTCAGTGATGGGAGCTGCCCCATAGATTATCACTGGTCCAAGTGCTATGCAATGTTTTATAAATTTGCCCAATCTATAGGTAAAACAAGAGCGCAATAGGGTCTTATACGGGTGACTTAGAGGGTTTAATAAAGAAATATACTCACCCTTTCCAGGAGCGAGCAAAGCATGTAGGATTAGTTTGTCAGCCTGCTGCACATCCAACGGTCCGCCAGTGACCGACACATAAAACTCTTAGGAATAAAATCTTTGGATTTAAGTGCGCTGCCAGACAAATATTCAGATTCCAATCATGTAGATGAATTAATCTCTTTATTCCCAACGCGTTTCGAAGTCCATACTTCTTCCTCAGGGGATGACATATACATATACACAGAGCTGTCTCCAGCTTTATACACTCACATTTTCAAAAATTGACGCCAATGATAACATGTGATGCACCGCAAAGGTCAAAGTTCAGAGAAGATCAAATGTCATGAAGATGTCACATTAATTCATCTGTATTTGATAAAACCAATTGTTCATATTTTTATTTTACAGAAAAAATGACTTTTATTAAACCATGATAGAAAAAAAGAGGAAAGAGAAGGTAAAAAGTTAAAAAAAGAGAAAGCAAACTCCCGTCGCATAAAAACCAAAGTCCAGCGCTCATACGATTACATCAGACAGGATTATCTCCGGATGAAGAGAAAAAACAAAATCAAGATGAAATGTTTCTGTGGGATCTTGAATAATATTGGAATCTGAATATTTGTCTGGCAGCGCACTTAAATCCAAAGATTTTATTCCTAAGAGTTTTATGCAATGTTTTATCGCATAGCACTCGTCCATATTCAACGCTAGTGTGACCCCAGCCAAATACAGATACTTGGAATAACACCCAGTATACAGAGTAGGAGAAGTGCTACTGTGCAGTGTATATATACAGGACATGAGAACTGTGCAGTGTATACTGCTCTGGCAAAAATTAAGAGACCACTGCAAAATATTCAGTTTGTCAGATTTTTCTCTTTTTATTAGTATATTTTTGAGAAAAAGGAAAATTTTCTTTTAGTCTATAAACTTCTGATAACACGTCTTCGAATTGCCAAGCAATAAATTTTATATTTTTTTTCTGACAAAGAAAAATGGTCAAAATAAAAAAACAGTGCTCTCAGACCTCAAGTAATGCAAAGAAAACAAGTTCATAATAATTTAGAAACAACAATACTAATGTTTTATTTCAGGAACGGTTCTGAAATCAATATTTTGTGGAATAACCGTGATTTTTAATCACAGGTTTCATGTGTCTTTGTATGCTTTCCACCAGTCTTTCATACTGCTTCTGGGGCAAAAATGTAAGCAGTTCTTCTTTGTTTGATGGCTTGTGACTATCCAAACATTTGCATACATACTGTAGAATAGAATGAAAACTTTGCAATGATAGCCTGTGCAGAAGTCTTGTCTGCAGTAATATCTGAGGTTGAGTGCCTGCATCTTGCACATCCTTGCCATGATTTCTTCTACACATGATAATGGACAAGAAAACACAGACTGTCCATACCTTAACCCCTTTCTGCCATCAGACGTACTATCCCGTCCATGTGCCCTGGGACTTAATTCCCAGGGACGGGGTAGTACGTCATAGCGATCAGCGGCGCTCATGTGGTGAGCGCCGCTGATCACGGCCAGGTGTCAGCTGATTATCACAGCTGACACCCGGCACAATGTGTCAGGGGCAGTCACGGACCGGCCCCGACACGTTAACCCCTTGTACAGCGCAATCAAATACGATCGCGGTGTACCGGGGGTTAAAGGGGAGCATCGACAGGGAGGGGGCTCTCTCCGTGCTTCCCTGAGCCCCCCACGGCAGCGCAATGTGCAGCGCTGCTGCGGGGGGCTCTTTACCTACAGGCCCCCGGATCCAAGATGGCGACGGGGACCTTCGGGCGCCTGTAGGGAGCTGGCTTCCTCACTGCCTCCAAAGCGCAGGCATGAGGAAGTCTGCAGCAGTGCCTGTGACAGATCGCTGATCTGTCACAGTGATCTGTGATGTGACAGATCAGCGATCTGTCACAGGACAGTGATGTCCCACCTGGGACAATGTAATGAAGTTAAAAAAAAAAAAGTGTAAAAATAATTTTTAAAAAAATCGCTAAATAAATTAGTAAAAAAAAAAAAATATTCCCCAATAAATTCATTTTTTGAAGATAAAAAAAACAATAAAAGTACACATATTTGGTATCGCCGCGTCCGTAACGACCCACCCTATAAAACTGTCCCATTAGTTAACCCCTTTAGCAAACCTCTTAAAAAATAAAAATAAAAAACGAAGCAAAAAATAATGATTTATTATCATACCACTGAACAAAAAGTGCAATAACACGCGATCAAAAAGACGCATATAAATATGCATGGCACCGCTGAAAATGTCAGCTTGTCCCGCAAAAAACGAGCCATGATACAGCATCATCCGCAAAAAAATAAAAAAGTTATAGCTCGCAGAATAAAGCGATGCAAAAATAATTATTTTTTATATAAAATTGTTTTCATTGCATAAAACCGACAAAACATAAAAAAGACCTAAATGATGTATCACTGTAACCGGACTGACCCGAAGAATAAAACCGCTTTATCAATTTTACCACACGCGGAACGGTGTAAACGCACCCCCCCCAAAAGAAATTCATGAAACGCTGGTTTTTGTTCATTCTGCGTCCCAAAAATCGGAATAAAAAGCGATCAAAAAATGTCACGTGCCCGAAAATGGTACCAATAAAAACGTCAACTCATCCTGCAAAGAATAAGACCTCACGTGACTCGGTGGGTCAAAATACGGAAAAATTATAGCTCTCAATATGTGGTGATGCAAAAACTATTTTTACAATAAAAAGCGTCTTTTAGCGTGTGACAGCTGCCAAGCATAAAAACTGCCATAAATAGTAAATCAAACCCCCCCGTTATCACCCCCTTAGTTAGGGAAAAATAATAAAATAAAAAAAATGTATTTATTTCCATTTTCCCGCTAGGGCTAGGGTTAGGGCTAGGGCTAGGGTTAGGGCTAGGGTTAGGGCTAGGGTTAGGGTTAGGGCTAAGATTAGGGTTAGGGGTGTGTTGGGTTAGGGTTGGAGTTATAATTGGGGGGTTTCCACTGTTTGGGCACATCAGGTGCTCTCCAAATGCAATATGTCGTCTGATCTCAATTCCAGCCAATTCTGCGTTGAAAAAGTTAAATGGTGCTCCTTCCCTTCGAAGCTCTGCCATATGCCCAAACAGTGTTTTATCCCCACATATAGGGTATCAGCATACTCAGGACAAATTGAAAAACAACTTTTGGGGTCCAATTTCTCCTGTTACCCTTAGGAAAATAAAAAATTTTGGGCAAAAATATCATTTTTGTGGAAAAAAATGATTTTTTTATTTTCACACCCAGGCCTTATAAACTTCTGTGAAGCACTTGGGGGTTCAAAGTGCTCACCACACATCTAGTTACATTCCATAGGGGGTCTAGTTTCCAAATTGGGGTCACTTGTGGGGAGTTTCAATAGTTTAGGGACCTCAGGGGCTCTCCAAACGCACATGACACCCGCATACCAATCCATCAAAGTCTGCATTCCAAAACGTCACTACTTCCCTTCCGAGCCCCGACGTGTGCCCATACAGTAGTTTTCTCCCACATATGAGGTATCAGCATACTCAGGACAAATTGGACAACAACTTTTGGGGTCAAATTTCTCTTGTTACCCTTGGGAAAATAAAAAAATTGGAGACTAATTGATCATGTTTGTGGAAAAAATACGATTTTTTTATTTTCATGCCTGGGCATTATAAACTTCTGTGAAGCCCTTGGGGGTTCAAAGTGCTCACCATACATGTAGATAAGTTCCTTAGGGGGTCTAGTTTCCAGAATGGGGTCATTTGTGGGGGGTTTCCACTGTTTAGGTACATTAGGGGCTCTCCAAAGTCAACATGACACCTGCAGACCATTCCATCAAAGTCTGCATTCCAAAATGTCACTACTTCCCTTCCGAGCCCCGACGTGTGCCCATACAGTAGTTTTCTCCCACATATGATGTATCAGCGTACTCAGGACAAATTGTACAACAACTTTTGGGGTACAATTTCTCCTGGTACCCTTGGGAAAATAAAAAAAAGGTGACAAAAAATCATATTTGTGGAAAAAATACGATTTTTTTATTTTCACGCCCGGGCGTTATAAACTTCTGTGAAGCACTTGGGGGTTCAAAGTGGTCACCACACATCTAGATAAGTTCCGTGGGGGTCTAGTTTCCAAAATGGTGTCATTTGTGTGGGGTTTCCACTGTTTTGGTACATCAGGGGTTTTCCAATCTCGACATGGCGTCCATCTGGTTTCCAGTCAATTTTGCATTGAAAAAGTCAAACGGCGCTCCTTCCCTTCTGAGCTCAGCCATGCGCCGAAACAGTGGTTCCCCCCCACATATCAGGTATCAGCGTACTCAGGACAAATTGCACAATAACTTTTGCAGTCCAATTTCTCCTGTTACCCTTGGTAAAATAAAAAAAATTGAACCTGAAGTATTTTTTTTGTGATAAAAAGTGAAATGTTCATTTTTTTTAAATATTCAAAAAATTCCTGTGACGCACCTAAAGGGTTAATAAACTTCTTGAATGTGGTTTTGAGCACCTTAAGGGGTGCAGTTTTTAGAATGGTGTCACTTTTGGGTGTTTTCTATCATATAGACCCCTCAAAGTGGCTTCAAATGTGATGTGGTCCGTAAAAATAAAATGGTGTTGCAAAAATGAGAAATCGCTGGTCATTTTTTAACCCTTATAACTTCCTAACAAAAAAAAATTTTGGTTCCAAAATTGTGCTGATGTAAAGTAAACATGTGGGAAATGTTATTTATTAAGTTTTTTGTGTGCCGTATCTCTGTGATTTAAGGTAATAAAAATTCAAATTTGGAAAATTGCAAAATTTTCAAAATTTTCACCAAATTTCCGTTTTTTTCACAAATAAATGCAAGTTATATGAATGAAATTTTACCACTAACATGAAGTACAATATGTCACGAGAAAACACTGTCAGAATCACCGGGATCCATGGAAGCGTTTCAGAGTTATAACCTCATAAAAGGACAGTGGTCAGAATTGTGAAAATTGGCCCGGTCATGAACGTGCAAACCACCCTTGGGGCTTAAGTGGTTAAGCAAACTGCCTACCTTCCTTTTCCTCCCGACGCAGAGAAAACACTCCGAAACAATATTTTCAAAACCAAAAGAACTTTATTAGTGAGTGAACAGGCACAGCAACACTCATCATTTTTAACATCCAACGTTGGAGGGGTAAGGTCGCAGCTTATCAGGTTAAACCAACCAAACTTCTTGTGGGGTTATGTCACCGGACTCCCGGCACATGTTACCCAGCCTTGTTTTCTTCCGCCAGCCTGCGACTTTCCAATAATAACAAACCACCAAAATATAACACCAAAATAACAAAAAGGGGAGGGAAGGGTAGGCCGCTCTCGATCCTCAAGGTCAAAGAGGGAGGGATCCTGGGAAGACACCAATTTATATCCCCCTCAAAGGGGAGGAGCAATCACCGAGTAACCATCTCCTTGCCAATAACCAACCAAAAACCCCATCAGGTGGAACAACCCCTTATTAACCCATTCCCTGCGTCCAACAGAAAAAAGGAAGGCTGCAGATATCACAATTAACAAGTTGCTGCCCAGTCAGGGGTGCCCCGCAAATAAAGCCAGACCCCCTCAGACTGTCCATACCTTAAGCAAACTGCATACCTTCCTTTTCCTCCCGACGCAGAGAAAACACTCCGAAACAATATTTTCAAAGCCAAAAGAACTTTATTAGTGAGTGAACAGGCACAGCAACACTCATCATTTTTAACACCCAACGTTGGAGGGGTGAGGTTGCAGCTTATCAAGTTAAACCAACCAAACTTCTTGTGGGGTTATGTCACCGGACTCCCGGCACATGTTACCCAGCCTTATTTTCTTCCGCTATGGAGTAGCGACACTTAGTGAGCTACGACCCCCCCACCAAAAGAAAAAATTGCCTCCTCGATGCCGTCCTGTAGGCCTGAAAGAAAAATGTCCAACCCCAATTCTGTCAAATGCACCCCATCCGGATGCAAAAACCTGCCACTATTACACTCTAATTGTCTGTGCTTAACTATGATCCCACACTTAAAGTGAATAAATCGAGATATGCATTGGTTTGCTATTCTCCATGCTCTTTCTATAGCTGCTCCATCTCGTGCCCCACGCCACACAAATCTGGGAATTATCTCCGACCACACCATCCCAAGCTGTTGGAATAAACCCGGAAACTTATCCATATCTGCACACATTAACGTGATAAGCTCAGACAACTGAATTGAACCTAAATCATTTCCCCCGGCATGCAATACCAGGATAACTGGAGATGCCGCTGCTCTGACTATATTTACCACCTCTAAAAGCACCTGTGCCCACCTCAAACCTCGAATACCTCTCCAGTTCTCATCCAAATTGTAAAAACTCAAGTTCCTCCCACCAGGGTGCATCTCCGCCCTCTGCTCGGCCCAAAAAATGCATGAATGTCCCAGAATCCATATACTGGGCCTTGAATGACCTAAAAGAGAAGAAAATTAATAAATACCAAAATTACATCATTAACAATTCTGGTCTAATATAGCGGAAAAAACAATCAGAACGCCACCTGCCTATCCTCCTAATCTCCTTATCACTAAGGCCCGCACGAGCTGCTTCCGTCGCTGCGCCAATCCGTAACGAGTGCGTACCAAATTCGCCCGGAGAAAGCCCTAAAAAGAATATGATTCTATGCAGCAACGCAAGGAACTGAAACCTAGTTAATGGAGAACCGTCAGCGTGCACAAAAAAACAAAGGACTGTTTGGTCTTAAGTCAAAATACCGAATCAGCAGCGAAATGGGACATACAGGGACATGTGTTGAGGATAAAGAAAACCATAACCCACTTCCCGTGGAATCAGTCTTTGATCTCCTAATATGAATCCGAATACCCCCATTGCACCAAACTACGTCGTTATGCTTGTAAACCACCAGCAGAGCAGCAAGACAGCCAACCCTTCAAAGCTTGTCTGAGAACAAAATGCTTCGTAACATCTTACCATCCACGAATAGAGTTGAGCGACTTTTGGTTTTTTAGGGTCGCGTTTCGTTTCGTGAAACCCGACTTTTCCAAAAGTCGGGTCGAGCAAGATCGTCTGATTATAGGGAAAGGTCGGGGTCGTCCCGAAACACGAAACCCAATGTAAGTCAATGGGGAATAAAAGTCGGCAGTGAGAGGAGGACAGGAAACACACCAACAGTGCCCATTTGAATGCCAAAAGCATCAATTCTTCTTACTTAAGCTTGTCAACCTTAATTAACTTCATAATACAAGTTACGCACTGAAAAATGGGGTTATTTGGCTACAGACTGTGGGGGGGGGAGGGCTGGCTCCAGGTTTTCATGTGCCCTGGGCGAAAGAGCGCCCCTTTAACACATACCACAACTCATCATGCTCCGATACGGCAGAGAAATAGCGGTATAGTACAATGAAAAATACCTCACGTTTTACATCTCATGACGAGGCCCATCTATTTCTCCATACAGAATCATTGGTCCCATATAATGTTTGAAACAGTATATGATGAGCTCCACATAATGCTACAGTATATGTTGGTCCCCATGGATGAAGCTCTACTGTTATGGGCCCAAATAATGCTCCAAACATAATGGGCCCCATTTCTAATGCTCTAGTGTATAATGGGCCCTGTAAATGCTGCTCCAGTGTCTGATGTCCACCTTTGGAATGTTCCAGTGTATGGTGGGCCCCATCTATCATTCTCAGACGGTGTTAGGCCCAGTATGGATTGCACGTGATTGCACAAAGGTGAGAAAGGGTACCGTATCCCCAGATAACATGTATGGATAGCGTACACATTCAAAATATATGTCTCAGGAGGAAGGCTCAGACGGTGTTAGGCCCAGTATGGATTGCACGTGATTGCACAAAGGTTAGAAAGGGTACCGTATCCCCGGATAACATGTATGGATAGCGTACACATTCAAAATATATGTCTCAGGAGGCAGGCTCACACGGTGTTAGGCCCAGTATGGATTGCACGTGATTGCACAAAGGTTAGAAAGGGTACCGTATCCCCAGATAACATGTATGGATAGCGTACACATTCAAAATATATGTCTCAGGATTCAGGCTCAGACGGTGTTAGGCCCAGTATGGATTGCACGTGATTGCACAAAGGTTAGAAAGGGTACCGTATCCCCAGATAACATGTATGGATAGCGTACACATTCAAAATATATGTCTCAGGAGGCAGGCTCAGACGGTGTTAGGCCCAGTATGGATTGCACGTGATTGCACAAAGGTTAGAAAGGGTACCGTATCCCCGGATAACATGTATGGATAGCGTACACATTCAAAATATATGTCTCAGGAGGCAGGCTCAGACGGTGTTAGGCCCAGTATGGATTGCACGTGATTGCACAAATGTTAGAAAGGGTACCGTATCCCCGGATAACATGTATGGATAGCGTACACATTCAAAATATATGTCTCAGGAGGCAGGCTCAGACGGTGTTAGGCCCAGTATGATTGCAAGTGATTGCACAAAGGTTAGAAAGGGTACCGTATCCCCAGATAACATGTATGGATAGCGTACACATTCAAAATATATGTCTCAGGAGGCAGGCTCAGACGGTGTTAGGCCCAGTATGGATTGCACGTGATTGCACAAAGGTTAGAAAGGGTACCGTATCCCCGGATAACATGTATGGATAGCGTACACATTCAAAATATATGTCTATACATCAGGAGGCAGGCTCAGACGGTGTCAGGCACAGTATGGATTTGACGGCCCAGACTACACAGCGGAGGAGCAGGGAGAGGTAAAGATTGCAAATGCTGGGGCCCTGCCCAAGCAAGGGGGGCCCACTTGTGGGTGTCGGTACTGGCACTGGGCCCCTCATAGTACAGCGGTGTGTCTGACGGCGGGTGTGCACCACCACCGTCAGAGACACTTGATTGCACTATGAGGGACCCTGTGCCAGTGCCCGCGCCCAAGAGTCGGCCTACCCACCTGTCCATGGCAATGGCACTCGCACGGTGTCGTGCGCTAGGTGGTGACCCCGGCCATGGGGGGGAGGCAGCACAGTTAGGGAGTTTTAGAAAGTGGCATATGTTGATGTTGGACATTCAGCTGATGCAAAAGGCGAAATAGGTGAAGTACCAGGAAGAGGTGGACCAAAGCAAGCCATTTTTCTGTCACCCTATGTGTCATCAGGGGAAGGTGGGACAAAATCCTTGGAAACCCATGCATGGTTCATTTTAATGAAGGTTAGATCATCCACATTTTGGGTTGACAGACGGGTCCTTTTTTCTGTCAGGATTGATCCAGCTGCACTGAAGACTCTTTCCGATAGCACACTTGCAGATGGGCAAGCGAGCTCCTGTAAGGCATATTGGGCCAATTCAGGCCAGGTGTCCAGTTTAGCGGCCCAATAGTCAAAGGGGAATGACCTGTGTGGGAGAACATCGATATGGGAGGAAAAGTAGTTTGTAACCATAGTTGACAACTGCTGTCTCCTGTCACTTTCCATCGATGCAGTATTACCAGTTGTGTGAGCGGTATTTGAAAAATCAGTCCACAACATTGTCATGAAACCCCTGTCTCCAACGCCACTTCTGCTGTGTGCACCACGAACACCTCTGCCAAGCTGCCCCCGGCCCGTACGGCTCGTGTGAGAACCATCACCGCTGCTGTGTGCTGGGAATGCCTCAAGCAACCGATTTACCAGAGTTGCTTATTTATTAGCCAATATTAGGTCAAGGTTCTCCTGTGGCATGATGTTTTGTAATTTGCCTTTATAGCGTGGATCCAGGATGCTGGCCAACCAGTAGTCGTCATCGTTCATCATTTTGGCAATGCGGGGGTCCCTTTTTAGGATCCGCAAGGCATAATCTGACATGTGGGCCAATGTTCCCGGTGTCAATGATGCACTGCGAGTGCTGGGTGGAGGAGCACTTTCTGGCAAATCCACATCCCTCCAGTCACGCACAACCCCTGTACCAGACCTTGCCACGCCAACATTTTCACTTGCCCCACGAGATGCATCCTCCTCCCCTAAGTAATCATCCCCATCATCATCCTCCTCCTCCTCTTCTTCCTCCACCTCATCCAGGAGAGGTCCCTGAGCAGACAATGGCTGAATGTCATCAAGGATTCCCTCCTCCTCTTCCTCCTCATCAACATTGGCTGCAGACGCCTGCTCCTTAAGGTGCGTCAAAGTTTGCATGAGCAGACGCATAAGTGGGATGCTCATGCTTAGGATGGCGTCGTCTGCGCTTACCAGCCGTGTGCATTCCTCAAAACACTGAAGGACTTTACAAAGGTCTTTCAGCTTCGACCACTGCACACCTGTCAACTCCATGTCTGCTCTCAAAGTGCCTGGCCGTGTATCCTCCCACAAATGCATTATGGCCTGCCTCTGCTCGCACAGCCGCTCCACCATGTGCAGGGTGGAGTTCCACCTTGTTGCAATGTCGATAATGAGGTGGTGGTTGGGAAGGTGGAGCAATCGCTGCAGCTTCTGCATACGAACGGAGTGTACAGGCGACCGGCGGATGTGCGCACACAGTCTTCGCACCTTCTGGAGCAGGGCTGTTAACTCCGGATAATTTTTGAGGAAGCAATGCACCACCAGGTTCAAGGTGTGAGCCAAGCAAGGTATGTGGCTGAGTTTTGAAAGGGCTATGGCTGCCACAAAATTACGGCCGTTATCACTAACTACCTTGCCTGCCTCAAGATGTACACTGCCCAGCCATGACTCAGTTTGTCGCTTCAAGTACTCGGCCAGCACCTCGGCGGTGTGTCTGTCGCCCAAACACATCATCTGCAACACAGCCTGCTGACGCTTTCCACTAGCTGCTCGATAGGGGGACACATCGTGTGCAACAGTGGCAGCTGCAGATGGAGTGCTCGTACGACTGCGCTCTGTGGACGAGCTTTTGCTTCTGGAGGAGGAGGCGGAGGAGGAGGGTCGAATGCCTACAGCCAACTGTTTCCTATACCGTGGGCTAGGCAGCACTGTCCCACCACCGCTGTCCCCTGTGGACCCTGCATCCACCACATTAACCCAGTGCGCAGTGATGGACACGTAACGGCCCTGGCCATGCCGACTGGACCATGCATCAGTTGTGAGGTGCACCTTTCCGCTCACTGACTGCTTGAGTGCATGGACAATGCGGTCTTTCACATGATGGTGGAGGGCTGGGATGGCTTTGCGAGAGAAGAAGTGGTGACTGGGTAGGTCATAGCGTGGTACTGCATAGGCCATGAGTTCGCGGAAAGCTGTGCTTTCCACCAACCGAAAGGGCATCATCTCAAACGAGATTAGTTTGGCAATGTGGGCGTTCAAACCCAGTGTACGCGGATGAGAGACTGAGTACTTTCTTGACCTACTCATAGTGTCTGGGAGGGTGTGCTGGACTTGAGAGCTGCATATGGTGGAAGTAGCGGTGGACAGGGCGGACTGAGAGAGGGTTGATGATGGTAATGGAGTTGGTGTTCTTTCTGATGGCATAGAATCAGTCTTTCGTTGATATAACAGTGGGATTCCCTGACTGCTGTGGTCTTGCAACGACACCTCAACATTTGCTGCTGTGCTAACCGGTGGGCTTACAGTGGGGGAAACAATGTAGCGTTGCTGACTACCTTCGTTGTGATCAGTTGCACAAGTGGCACTTGAGGTTTGGTGTTGTGTCCACGCTTGCAAGTGCATGCTGGTTAAATGTCTAAGCATGCAACTGGTATTCAAATTTTTCAGATTTTTCCCTCGGCTAAAGGTCTTTGCGCACTTCTTACAGATAACCTTGGCCTGATCATGAGGATTTTGTTCAAAAAAGTGCCACACTGCACTCTTCCTACTTTGGCAGACATTTTGCGGCCTAGCACGCTGTGATCTTTTGACCCTCTGGACAAGCTGTCCAGCAACTCTTTTGATGTTTGGAACCTGTCTTTGGAGTGCTCCGGGCCTGCCAGATAACAGCTGTTGCGATGTTGATGTCTGCTGTGGATGCTCCTCATCTGAGCTATTGGAAGCAGCACCCTCTTCCCCCAATGGATGCCAATCTGGGTCAACAACTGGGTCATCCATCACCTCCTCTTCTATGTCATGTGCACCTTCCTCTGTGTCACCGTGTATGGTGGTATAGTGTGCGGGAAGGGGCACCTGCATCTCATCAGGGTCAGAATCTGGCTCTGTACACTGCGAGGACAATGTAGTGCTCTGAGTGAATGTACCAGCAGAATCATCCATCAGCGGCTGTGCATCAGTGCACTCCATGTCAGATTCATCTTGGCCTGGGTAATTCACCATTTCACTTGATAATGCAGGCATGGTATGTGAAAACAGCTCCATGGAGTAATCAGTAGTATGGCCTGCGTCATCCTTCAATCTTGGTTGGGGTGAAGGACACAAGGAAAGGTGTGGTTCATGAACATGAGCCTCCAATGACGACTCAGTGCTTTTACTTTTTACAACTGAAGAAGAGGAGGCGATAGAGCTGGAGGCTGAGTCAGCAATGTAAGACAAAACTTTTTCCTGATGCTCTGGCTTTAAAAGCGGTTTGCCAACTCCTAGAAAACTAAGCGTTCGAGGCCTTATGTAGCCAGACGATGACGCAGGGTCAGCACCTCCTGCATTCGGTCCTATTTTGCTCTTGCCACTACCATCAGATCCACCACCAACACCATCATTACCAGCTGCCAACCCCCGCACAATTCCACGGCCTCTTCCACCAGCCTTCCTCATTTTTGGTAGAAATGTAGACAAAATCCAACAAACTATATAGTAATGTAAAACAAGGTACAAGGTGTCTATAGGACAGGGGAGATTTTGAATTTCTGCAGACACTTGTGGACAATGGACACTTTTGGATTGTGTGAGGCCCACTGATATCTGAGCGCTATGTGACAGGCTCGATGGCACAGCTGTGACCAAAGTGACTAGAGGATAAGGGAGATTTTGAATCTCTGCACACACTTTTGGACACTGGACACTTTTGGATTGTGTGAGGCCCACTGATATCTGAGCGCTATGTGACAGGCTCGATGGCACAGCTGTGACCAAAGTGACTAGAGGATAAGGGAGATTTTGAATCTCTGCACACACTTTTGGACACTGGACACTTTTGGATTGTGTGAGGCCCAATGAATATCTGAGCGCTATGTGACAGGCTTGATGGCACAGCTGTGACAAAAGTGACTAGAGGATAAGGGAGATTTTGAATCTCTGCACACACTTTTGGACACTGGACACTTTTGGATTGTGTGAGGCCCACTGATATCTGAGTGCTATGTGACAGGCTCGATGGCACAGCTGTGACCAAAGTGACTAGAGGATAAGGGAGATTTTGAATCTCTGCACACACTTTTGGACACTGGATGGACACTTTTGGATTGTGTGAGGCCCACTGATATCTGAGCGCTATGTGACAGGCTCGATGGCACAGCTGTGACCAAAGTGACTAGAGGATAAGGGAGATTTTGAATCTCTGCACACACTTTTGGACACTGGACACTTTTGGATTGTGTGAGGCCCAATGAATATCTGAGCGCTATGTGACAGGCTCGATGGCACAGCTGTGACAAAAGTGACTAGAGGATAAGGGAGATTTTGAATCTCTGCACACACTTTTGGACACTGGATGGACACTTTTGGATTGTGTGAGGCCCACTGATATCTGAGCGCTATGTGACAGGCTCAATGGCACAGCTGTGACCAAAGTGACTAGAGGATAAGGGAGATTTTGAATCTCTGCACACACTTTTGGACACTGGACACTTTTGGATTGTGTGAGGCCCAATGAATATCTGAGCGCTATGTGACAGGCTCGATGGCACAGCTGTGACAAAAGTGACTAGAGGATAAGGGAGATTTTGAATCTCTGCCCACACTTTTGGACACTGGATGGACACTTTTGGATTGTGTGAGGCCCACTGATATCTGAGCGCTATGTGACAGGCTCGATGGCACAGCTGTGACCAAAGTGACTAGAGGATAAGGGAGATTTTGAATCTCTGCACACACTTTTGGACACTGGACACTTTTGGATTGTGTGAGGCCCACTGATATCTGAGCGCTATGTGACAGGCTCGATGGCACAGCTGTGACCAAAGTGACTAGAGGATAAGGGAGATTTTGAATCTCTGCACACACTTTTGGACACTGGACACTTTTGGATTGTGTGAGGCCCAATGAATATCTGAGCGCTATGTGACAGGCTCGATGGCACAGCTGTGACAAAAGTGACTAGAGGATAAGGGAGATTTTGAATCTCTGCACACACTTTTGGACACTGGATGGACACTTTTGGATTGTGTGAGGCCCACTGATATCTGAGCGCTATGTGACAGGCTCGATGGCACAGCTGTGACCAAAGTGACTAGAGGATAAGGGAGATTTTGAATCTCTGCACACACTTTTGGACACTGGACACTTTTGGATTGTGTGAGGCCCACTGATATCTGAGCGCTATGTGACAGGCTCGATGGCACAGCTGTGACCAAAGTGACTAGAGGATAAGGGAGATTTTGAATCTCTGCACACACTTTTGGACACTGGACACTTTTGGATTGTGTGAGGCCCACTGATATCTGAGCGCTATGTGACAGGCTCGATGGCACAGCTGTGACCAAAGTGACTAGAGGATAAGGGAGATTTTGAATCTCTGCACACACTTTTGGACACTGGATGGACACTTTTGGATTGTGTGAGGCCCACTGATGTCTGAGCGCTATGTGACAGGCTCGATGGCACAGCTGTGACCAAAGTGACTAGAGGATAAGGGAGATTTTGAATCTCTGCACACACTTTTGGACACTGGATGGACACTTTTGGATTGTGTGAGGCCCACTGATATCTGAGCGCTATGTGACAGGCTCGATGGCACAGCTGTGACCAAAGTGACTAGAGGATAAGGGAGATTTTGAATCTCTGCACACACTTTTGGACACTGGACACTTTTGGATTGTGTGAGGCCCACTGATATCTGAGCGCTATGTGACAGGCTCGATGGCACAGCTGTGACCAAAGTGACTAGAGGATAAGGGAGATTTTGAATCTGCACACACTTTTGGACACTGGACACTTTTGGATTGTGTGAGGCCCAATGAATATCTGAGCGCTATGTGACAGGCTCGATGGCACAGCTGTGACAAAAGTGACTAGAGGATAAGGGAGATTTTGAATCTCTGCACACACTTTTGGACACTGGATGGACACTTTTGGATTGTGTGAGGCCCACTGATATCTGAGCGCTATGTGACAGGCTCGATGGCACAGCTGTGACCAAAGTGACTAGAGGATAAGGGAGATTTTGAATCTCTGCACACACTTTTGGACACTGGACACTTTTGGATTGTGTGAGGCCCACTGATATCTGAGCGCTATGTGACAGGCTCGATGGCACAGCTGTGACCAAAGTGACTAGAGGATAAGGGAGATTTTGAATCTCTGCACACACTTTTGGACACTGGACACTTTTGGATTGTGTGAGGCCCAATGAATATCTGAGCGCTATGTGACAGGCTCGATGGCACAGCTGTGACAAAAGTGACTAGAGGATAAGGGAGATTGGATTGCTTTTAAAAAAGCAGTTTGCGGAGCAGTGGGTAAACAGCAATGCAGGAATGTCAGGAAGCCTTAGAAGGCAGCCCAACAACCAACACCACTGATACACCACTATATAGCCTCCCCTTGCACTGCACACACAGTGACTGGTGTGTTCTGCAGGCCAAGTTGCTAGCAGCAGAAGCAGTTTTTTTGTCTTCTCAGCAGGACAATAAAAAAAAATTGGGATTGCTTTTAAAAAAGCAGTTTGCGGAGCAGTGGGTAAACAGCAATGCAGGAATGTCAGGAAGCCTTAGAAGGCAGCCCAACAACCAACACCACTGATACACCACTATATAGCCTCCCCTTGCACTGCACACACAGTGACTGGTGTGTTGTGCAGGCCAAATCGCTAGCAGCAGAAGCAGTTTTTTGGTCTTCTTCCCTGCCTAACGCTCTCCCTACAGAATCAGCAGCAACCTCTCCCTATACTAAGATCGGCAGAAGTAAGATGGCAGTCGGCGTGCACGCCCTTTTATACCCCCTGTGACGCCCACCAAAGCAAGCCAATCACTTGCATGCCCTTCTGAAAGATGGTGGTGACCCGTGCCTATGTCATCACGTTGCCCACAGTGTCCGTGGATCCTGATTGGCTGAAAAAGAGCGCAAAACAAACTTTTGAAACGCGACTTTGGCGCGTAAGTCGCCGACCTCGTGGCCGACCTCATCCTAGGGTCGGGTTTCGTTTCATGAAACCCGACTTTGCCAAAAGTCGGCAACTTTTGAATTTTTTCGACTCGTTTCGCTCAACTCTATCCACGAAGTTTAAAATGAAAAGCCAGACCTGATAACCTGTTCTTAGCGAGAGATGAAGCAAAACCACTATCATACAAATGTCTAACATAAGCAAATGTCACCTCTAACCTCGCCTCCTTAGAAAAACCCACTGGTAAATCACCCACAAATCCCATCCACTCCTTCCACGCCTTACCATGTGCATTCCACGTTGACAGATTTTTCGACGCCCTGATCATCGGCATCAGGATGTTTCCGGTAACTTCCAAATTTACTCTGGGCACCTCATTCCTTCCGGATTGGCATGTGGAGCGAGTTCTTGAAACTTCTGAAATTCAAAACGTGACAGTGAATCGGCAATAGCATTTTTTATACCTGGAACATGCCGAGCGCGAAACCAAATATTAAGCTTCAGACATTCCAAAACTAAAAAAAGAACCAACTTTATAACCTGAATGGAAGATGAAGCTAAGTGATTCACCACATGAACCATGCTTTCGTTATCAGTCCAAAAATAGATGCGAGAATTCTGAAGCTGTTCCCCCCATATACCCAATGCCACCGCCATTGGAAACAACTCCAACAGATTCAGATTTTTTGTCCATTCTTCTTCCACCCATTCTTCCGGCCATCTTTCAGCGCACCACTGATTTTTAAATATTACTCCAAATCCCACTGAACCAGACGTGTCCGAAAATAGCGCCATCTCTTGACATGACTTCTCCGCATCCTGAAAAAAGGTAATTCCATTATACTTACCCAAAAAACTCTTCCAGACTCTTAAATCCTCCAGTAAAGGGATGCCCAAATGAATCCTGTGATGAGCCTGCTTCACACCTCTGGTCGCCATTGCCAGACGTCTAGAAAAAATCCTGCCCATAGGCATGACCCTACAGGTGAAAGCTAACAAACCCAGCAAAGATTGCATTTGAACCAACGTGACTTTTTTTTACGGATGGAAAACCTTCAATTAACTCCAAGAGTTTTGAGATCTTATCAAGGGGTAAATGAAAAACCATGCAGACTGTGTCAATTTCAATGCCCAGAAAAGAAAGGCAAGTGACTGGACCGTCCGTTTTTTCTTCATTCAATGGAACCCCAAAAAAGGCCATGAGTTCCCGAAACTTATGCAGGATTTTACTACAATTGTCTGATTCTGCTGGACCTACAATCAAAAAATCATCTAAATAATGCGTCACCAACTGAGATCCAGTTTCAAACTTTATAACCCATTCCAAAAAAGTGCTGAATAACTCAAAATACCTACACGAAATCGAACAAACCATAGGGAGGCATGTATCATAATAATACGCCCCTTCCACATAACAGCCCAGCAAAAGATGACAATCCGGGTGCACTGGTCACAAACGAAAAGCAGACGAAATGTCTTACTTTGCCAATAACGCTCCGCGCCCAACTTGCCGCACCAGAACCACAGCCTGATCAAAAGAAGCATATACAACCGAAGATTCCTCTGAACTAATACCATCATTAACCGATGAACCTCTTGGGTGCGATAAATGATGAGTCAACCTGAATTCCCCCGGCTCCTTTTTTGGGAACAATCCCGAGGGGGGAGACTCTAAGATTAGGAAAAGGCGGGGAAGCAAAAGGTCCCAACATGCGGCCCAACGCTACCTCCCTTTCTATTTTCTTTGACAAAACTGCCGGAAACTCATTAGCTGACTTCAAATTTTAAGCAAAAATTGAACTTTTTAACAATCTGAACGGGATAAAGAAACCATCTTTGAAACCACATCTGAGCTGCTCCGCTGCCAATTTATTTGGGTACCTGCTTAACCAGGGCTCCATCATGTTGATTTTCACCGGAGTCCTTGGTTTCTTGTAGTGATGCTGCTCTAGCACTACCTCCTTTCACGTTAGTCCGCAAACACTTTGCAGCTGAATGCTAACCCCCGCATGAAGAGCACTCATGCTTGGATTTGCATAGACCATAGAACCTGCAGTGCCGTTCGTTAAACAACCAGCAAGTGCCTGGTCTTCGGACCGAGATTGGCCCCGAGCCGGTTTGTTGTCCCGGGGCCCCCGCTTGAAAGGGGTGACTATTCGTCTGAGACATCATGAGCCGCAACCACGAATCCGTGGCTTTAACGCCCCAAACCAAATGCGGGTTGAAGGCAAGCCGCCTCCGAAAATCCTCATCGTATCTCCACCACGCTGTCCCACCATGTGTCTTATAAGAATTGTAAATGGTGTCCATATAAAGGAACAATTCCGAACAACGCTCAAGATGCTTTTTTCCCATGACACAACCTAAAACAAAAAAGGCTTGCAGCCAAATATTTATAGTTTTTGCCACCTTCGGCCGCCTTTCATAAGGCCTGTCGTTCTAGCGCCGCTCCCGATCCACGGTGCTTTGATCAACTGAAACTAGCGACCAAATATCCACGAAATCATTAATCCAAATCTTTTCTTTTGTTTCCTGATCCAAATGAGAACCCAAGGGAGCTATCCCGCAATAAAAGGAATCCCTATGAACATCCGCTCTCAAAAGTGGGGAAGGAGATGTCGTGGAACCTTTTCCTTGTATTAATAACTTTGGGTTCAGAAACAATTTTTCCCCGCCCAAAATGCTCCTCAAATTTTCCATTGTCACAAATCTATTATTATCACACCCCCAAGCACCTGCATAGTTATACTCACCACTTGCCGGTGTAGTAACCAACGTTCCCGACGGACCTTCCGCCTCTTCTTCACTGCGTAACCTCTGCTGCTCCTGTTGTATCTGAGCTGATTTACGATTCGATGACCTACTCCGGCCTCTAGAACCTGATGACGAGGAAGAACGGTGACGTACGGCCCCTGGCCGGCGGCTGCCTCTTGACTCAGATCTCCTCCTTCTCCTATGACTGTGATGACTATGACGCCTGCCACCACTTCTACTTGAATCAGAGGACGACCTCCTGCTCCTTCTACTCCTAGCCTCACTCCTGCGCCTCGTAGGTTCTGAAGGAATTACCCTCTGTTCTAAACATACAGAAGGTGGACCTTGCTGCTGTAAAAAAGGCCATGTCTCCAAATTACTGAAAGCAGATGTATTTCCTGACACCTCTGCTACTGGAACGACCAGCTGATTTTGAGCAGGGGGAGCCACTGCTCCATAAGCCTGAGGGGGATTGCTGGGACCTGTTACCACCGAAGGTGACCCTATCGCAGGAGGGATATTAAATACCTGTGACGCAAGGGGCATAGGTGGCAGCAAATTCATCTGCGCATTCTGCGGCAGTTGCCACACACCCGTCTGTAATAGCCCTGTGTCCATTATGTGCTGCCCTGTTACCCCTTGCTGACTACTCATTATTTGCCTGCTATTTATTACCTCTTCTCCCACTGTTTGAACTCCCTCCTGTTTCTGCATGGCACACTGCTGCTCTTTATCCACCCTATTCATTCCTGTCTCTTCACTGGCTGAGGATATGGAGCTGTGTCCTCCCCACATTATATCCGCTCCACCAACCTCAGATAACGCTGCCTGTGAAATAGTTAAATTCTCCTCCCCCCTAGTAAAGTCCACAGCTCTCCTCTTATCTGCTCCCAGCCGCTTCACTGACAGGGACCTTGCCTCAGCGCCACCCCTCCAGGACACCTTCCCTCCTTTTTTTACAGCCCCACGTCCCAGGGATGATACCGCTGACAGGATTCTCTCCTCTTCAGCTCTCCCCCCTCTCCTCACTGATGCAGCCACGCGGCTCCCCCGAGCCACACCGCGCATCCGACCCCGCTGAGGAGAAGCAGGGCTCCAACGCTTCCGAAAACGGGGGCTTCGCCCAGACCTACGTCCACCCCTTAAACCCTTATCACCCCCTGAACTCACCGCTGCCCCCTGTCACCCCCCAGGATCCTGTATAAGAGCCCTTAACCAACCCGCGCCCTCCCTGTTAACCCTCTCACGGATTGCAGCGTCCAAGTCTGCCATCCTTGCTTCCTCCTCACGGGCAGTTCTGCTCTCGATCCTCAAGGTCAAAGAGGGAGGGATCCTGGGAAGACACCAATTTATATCCCCCTCAAAGGGGAGGAGCAATCACCGAGTAACCATCTCCTGGCCAATAACCAACCAAAAACCCCATCAGGTGGAACAACCCCTTATTAACCCGTTCCCTGAGTCCAACAGAAAAAAGGAAGGCAGCAGAAATCACAATTAACAAGTTACTGCCCAGTCAGGGGTGCCCCGCAAATAAAGCCGGGCCCCCTCCAATTACACAGTTCTACACTTATATTATGTACAGTAATACATAAACGAAACGTGTTGAAACGAAGAACAAAACTTTAGAGCTGACATTCATGCAACAGCTTATTTAGTCAAATAGGTGAGAGCATAATGCATCCCTGAGATTCCTTGAAAAGTAATAGATCAGGTCAAACATTCAGAATGCCTTTAAAATATTAAGTGCTAATTTCTTTTCTCTGGCCTGTGTAAACTTCCATAAAGCATAATGCTCTGTTGATATAACAGGACAGGCATCTCCTGGTATGTAAACTGTTGCAGTAGGTCAAATACCAGCAGAACTACATAAAGTGGGTGATTCATTTTGAAATATTTGTGCAACAATTATGAGAAATCTAAGCTCTGATTGAAGCGTGAATTTGGCATAAAACAGTCAACTGCTTTTAATTCAGTTTTTAACATTTACACATATGGATTTGTTTGCGCTTAGTAATATTTCTCACAGCAGAATTACTTCACAGATTGAGTTACAGCAAAATTGTTGATACAAATGAAAAAAACATTGTGATATTAATTACATTTCAGTACAGCTCAGTCAGTTCCTTTCACTGAAAAGTGACAAGATGTCAGTGTAAGGATAAACTTTTATATTTAAAATAATTAAATCAGCTGGATAAATCATATAAATATCACTGTACATACAAACATATTTTTTAAGGTTTTCTACTTGCAATGCCTAGTATAATAAACAGAGTAGATACAGTAGCATGTAAAATATTTGTCACCCCTGGCCAAAATTTCTCAAAGGCCGGAGTCACACTAGCGAGAAATACGAACAAGTGCTATGCGAGAAAAAATCCATTAGCACTCGGACCAATGTTAATCTATGGGGCAGCTAGCATCATCCCTTTTTTCCTCCCCCGTATTATACATGCAGAGGAAATCACAACATGCTGTGATTTGCACCGTATTATGCCCAAGACTCGCCAATGCAAGTCTATGGGTGCAAGAAAAGAACGGATTACACACGGACCATACATGTGACTTGCTAGAAATACGCACTGGTGTCCTTTAGTAAAGCTGGCAATTCAGTGCACTATACTGTAAAATCACACTGACAGGTCAAAATAGAATACATGTATACACATAGTATAGGTGTATATATATATATATATATATATATATATTTGTCATTGACATATATATATATTTCAGAGAGAGATATATAGTAGAATCGGTTAAAATTCATTTGCCGGCTTCTGTAAAATCATTACAGAACCAGACATGAAATGACACATGGTTTACATACAGTAAGCCATTTCATTTCATTTAGATTTATATATGTACTTGACTAATAATTAGATTAGGGTATGTGTGTAAAATTTGGGACATGTAGGTGTTAAATTAACGGGTACATTCGTTGAAAAAAATTGCGTTGGCTCTCGCACAATTTTCTCCACCAGAGAGGGAAAGCCAGTTACTGAGGGCAGATATTAATAGCCTAGGAAGGGAACCTGGTTATTGCCCCCCCAGCTACAAACATCTGCCCCCAGCCACCCCTGAAAAGGCATAACTGCAAGATGCCCCTTTCCTGGCACTTAGCCTTTCTATTCCCAATGCCTTTAGCAGTGACAAGTGGGTTAATAAAGGTTCAATGAGAAAATGGAAAACGGTCTTAGGCCTCTTTCACACTTTAGTTTTTTGCATCAGTTCAAATCCGCCAAAAAGTCAGACAAGCGGATCCGTTCTCAACTGATGTGAACGGATGGCACAGGATCCGTTTTCAGACGGATCCTGAAAATGAGGAAATTTAAAGGAAACGCTGGTCGGGAAGGAGAGAGAGAGAGAGAGAGAGAGAGAATTTTATTTTCTTCATTTTGTCCGGCAACCAGAAAGAATTTCGGGTTAAATTAGTCTCTGGAGGATCCGCCAGAAAAAAAAACATTGCAAGCTCCGTTTTGAAATCTTTGAGGATGGTGACGGACAGCAACTTTTGGCGGATCCTCAAAAAAAACGGATGAAACGGACAGCCATCCGTCACAATCCGCCATTAATGCAAGTCAATGGGGAAAAAACGGATCCTCAAAAAAAAATTGAGGATCCGTTTTTTTTCAAAACCTGGCGGATTGTGACTGATTGCAAAAAACTGAAGTGTGAAAGGGGCCTTAGGAGCGCAGGAAGGAGACTCAGACTAGAGATGGGTTTAAACCACAACACGTTTCGACGGAGGATACATCTTCATCAGGTGGAAGTTTAAACTATATTTGCCCCTTTTCACATGTAAAGCGCCATGGAATAAATTGCACTATAAAAATGTATAATAATAATAATTTACTGTATGTAAACGATGTGTCATTTCATATATATACTGCTCAAAAAAATAAAGGGAACACTATTCCATTTGCAACAGGCTGTTTGTGTTCCCTTTATTTTTTTGAGCATTATATATATATTCTATGTGTATATATCTATTCTTTCTTTTCTATTTTAACCCGTCATTGGGATCCATTATATCTCCATTTTGCAAGCCGGGGAGAAAATCTCGCCATACAGATGCCATACGGATGTCACACGGATGCTTAGATGCGAGAAAATCGTATCCTCGCATTGCACATGGATGACATATGGGTCACTGTTCATGAAACATTTTTGCGAATATCTCGTCTGTGAAAAACGAACCGATTTTTTTATACATCATGTGTGACTCCAGCCTTATTGTGAATAGTTAAGCAAGTTCAAGATTATATGATCTCTAATAGTTCAAAAGTTAAAGATGACACATTTCCTTTGTATTTTAGGCATAATTTTTTTTATCATCTTTAACATTTTAAAAATCACAAACTGGAAAGTATCACAGCTTGTAAACTATTTTGTAGCCATTTAAGGGATTTTCATCCAATCTTCCTTGGAAAATTCTTCCAGCTCTGTGAGATTCCTGACTTGTCTTGCTTGCACTGCTATTTTGAGGTCTATTCACAGATTATCAATGATGTTCACATCAGGGGACTGTGAGGGCCATTGTAACACCTTCAGCTTGCGTCTTTTGAAGTAGTCTATTGTGGATTTTGATGTGTGTTTAGGATCATCATCCACTTGTAGAAGCCATCCTCTTTTTCAACTTCAGCTTTTTTACAGATGGTGTTATGTTTGCATTAGCAATTTGTTGAAACTTCATTGCATCCATTCTTCCCTCTACCTGTGAAATGTTTCCTGTGCGGTTGGCTGAAAAACAACCCCAGAGCATGATTGATCCACTCCCATGCTTAATGGTTGTCGAGATGTTCTCTTCCTGAAATTCTGCGCCCTTTTTCCTCCACACATTCCTTTAATTATTGTGGCCAAAGAGTTCTACTGTCATCAGTTTACAGGACTTGTTTCTAAAATGCTTCAGGCTTGTTTAGATGTTCTTTTACATACTTCTGATGCTAAATTTTATGGTGAGAATGCAGGAGAAGTTTCCTTCTCAAGTCCCTTCCTTAAAGCCCATAATTCTGCAGGTGTCTCTGAACAGTAGGACAAAGTACCACAACTCCAGACTCTGCTAAATCTTTCCGAAGGTCTTTTGTAGTCAAGTGGGGGGGTTCTAATTTTCCTCTCTAGCAATCCTACGAACATTTCTCACTGAAATTTTGCCAGGTCTTCAAGACCTTATCTTCACCTCCACTGTTCTTGTTAACTGACATTTCTTAATTATATTTCAAACTTGGGCAACTTGAAAACGGTTTGCTATCTTTTTAAAGCCTTCTCCTGCTTTGTGGGCCTTCATTATTTTCATTTTCAGAGTGTTAGGCAGGTGCTTAGAAGAACCCATGGCTGCTGTTTTTGGAACAGGGTTAGAGGAGGCTGGGTTTTTATAAAGCTAGGAAATTTGAATCACCTGGCCTTTGCTAATGATGATAGTGTACAAGTTATTACATTAACAGGCTAATTAAGGTCAGAATCCTTAGTCAAAGTTATCTGAGCACACAAATCTCAAAGAGTGCCTAAAGTTTAGCATGGGCCCATTATACTTTTTCTACTTTTCAAAATGTAAAAAATGACAATATGATTTTTTTTTGCAATCAATGCAAAATTTTTACATGACACTGTAAGTTGAGAAAAAATATTTGCATGATGCTGGCCCAATCAAATTAAATATTGCATGATTTAGCCTTCTATGGCAGCAAAGATTCTATCTAGCTAGTAGGGGCAGAAGAGGGAGGAGCTCTGCCTCTAGCTCCTCCCTCCTCTGGTCTACATACAATTGGATCCTTAGCAACTGCCATCTCCTATCTCAGCAATGGGAACGTGTCTACGCTAAACACAGATTATACCTCAGAATTGAGAAATTTGATCATAGTAACATAGTTATTAAGGTTGAAGGAAGACTTTAAATCCATCTAATTCAACCCATATCCTATCCTAACTTGCCCTAACATGTTGATCAAGAGGAAGGCAAAAAAAAACTATGTGGCAAACAGTAAGCTTTACATTTGGGAAAAAAATTCCTTCCCGACTCCACATACGGCAATTGGACTAGCTTCCTGGATCAACGCAATATTAAGGAAACTAGTGTATATACCCTGTAATATTATACTTTTCAAGAAAGGCATCCAGTCCCTTCTTAAATTTTAGTAGGGAATCACTCATTACAACATCACATGGCAGAGAGTTCCATAGTCTCACTGCTCTTACAGTAAAGAATCCGCGTCTGTGAGTATGCTTAAACCTTCTTTCCTCCAGACGTAGAGGATGCCCCCTTGTCCCCATCACAGGTCTAAGAGTAAAAAGATCATTAGAAAGACCTTTGTATTGTCCCGGCATAAATTTATACATTGTAATGAGATCACCCCTAAGCCTTCATTTTTCCAAACTAAATAACCCCAAGTGCAATAACTTGTCTTGGTATTGCAGACCCAGTTCCCTAATAACCTTGGTCGCTCTTCTCTGCACCCGCTCAAGTTCAGCTATGTCTTTCTTATACATCGGAGACCAGAACTGTACACAGTATTCTAAGTGTGGTCGCACTAGTGACTTATATAGAGGTAAAATTATGTTCTCCTCATGAGCATCTATACCTCTTTTAATGCATCCCATTATTTTATTTGCCTTTGCAGCAGCTGCCTGACACTGGCCACTAAATGTGAGTTTGTCGTCCACCTATACACCCAGGTCTTTTTCAGTGACAGTTTTGCCCTGTGTTTTACAATTAAGCACATAGTTAGACATCTTGTTTGTTCTACCGAAGTGCATGACCTTACATTTATCCCTATTAAAGCTCATTTGTCATTTATCAGCCCAAGCTTCTAGTTTACATAAATCCTCCTGTAATGTAAAATTGTCCTCCTCTGTATTGATTACCCTGCAGAGTTTAGTGTCATATGCAAATATTGAAAGTCTAATCTCTATGCCCCCTACAAGGACATTAATAAATATGTTAAAAAGAAGCTGGCCCAATACTGACCCCTGTGGTACCCCACTGCTAACCGTGACCCAATCCGAGTGTGCTCCATTAATAACCACCCTTTGTTTCCTATCCCTGAGCCAGCTCTTAGCCCACCTACACATATTTTCCCCTATTCTCTTTGTTCTCATTTTAGGTATCAACCTTTTGTGTGGCACCATATCAAAAGGTTTTGAAAAGTCCATGTACATCACGTCCACTGCATTTCCTTGGTCCAGTCTGAAACTTACCTCTTCAGAAAAGCTTATCAGATTAGTCTGACAAGAACGGAACCTTGTAAACCCATGTTGATATTGGGTCATGAGGTTATTCTTTTTCAGATACTCCATTATAGTATCTCTTAGAAAACCCTCCAGGATTTTACCCACAGTTGAGGTTAAACGTACTGGCCTATAATTTCCAAGTTCAGTTTTTGTCCCCTTTTTGAATATTGGCACCACATTTGCCATACGCCAGTCCTATGGTACAGACCCTGTTATTATGGAATCTTTAAAGATTAAAAATAATGGTCTATCTATGACTGTGCTTATTTCCTGCAGTACTCGGGGGTGTATCCCATCCGGTCCCGGGGATTTGTAAATTTTAGTGATTTTGAGACGCCGCCGTACTTCCTGCTGGGTTAATCAGGTGACATTTAATGGAGAATTTTTATCCCTGATCATGTTATCCGTCATGGGATTTTCTTGTGTAAATACTGTTGAAAAAAAGTCATTTCGCATATTGGCTATTTCCTCATCCTCATCGACCATTTCACCCAGACTGTTTTTAAGGGGACCAACACTATCATTTTTTAGTTTCTTACTATTTATGTAGTTAAAGAATATTTTGGGGTTATTTTTACTTTCTCTGGCAATGAGTCTCTCTGTCTCAATCTTTGCTGTCTTGATTTGCTTTTTACAGAATTTATTTAATCTTCTGTATTTATTTAATGTCTCATCACTACTGTAAGGTAGCGCTCACTGAGTGTATTGGGGTACACTCAATTGGCTGCAGATAAACCAGGTCAGGCCCAGGCTTTTCACATAACATAGTCCATACGGTTTATTAAATCATTATTATATAATGTGGGCATTCAAACACAGTGTACGCGGATGAGAGGATGAGTACTTTCTTGTCCTACTCAGAGTCTGCATATGGTGGAACTAGCGGTGGACATGGCTGACTGAGAGAGGGTTGGTGATAGTGATGGTGTTGGTGGTCTTGCTGATGGCCTAGATTCAGTCTTTCATAGCAATAACATTGTGATTCCCTGACTGCTTTGGCCTTGTGACGACACCTCAACATTTGCTGCTGGTGGTGTGCTAACTGGTGGGCTTACAGCGGGGGAAGCAATGTAGCGTTGCTGACTACCTTCATTCGGAGCAGATGCACATGTGGTACGTGAGGTTTGGTAGTCCGTCCATGCTTGCAAGTGCATGGTGGTTAAATGACTAAGCATGCAACTTGTATTCAAATTTCTCTGATTTCTCAGGAGGATGCTTCTCAGGGGGAAAGAGAACATGTTTGTGTGGCAAGGTCAGGTACAGGGTTTGTGCATGACTGGAGGGATGTGGATTTGCCAGAAAGTACTCCTCCACCCAGCACTCGCAGTGCATCATTGACACCTGGAACATTGGCCCACATGTGTGATTATGCCTTGCAGATCCTAAAAGGGACCCCCGCATTGCCAAAATGATGACCGATGACGACTAGTGGTTGGCCAGCATCCTGGATCCACGCTATAAAGACAAATTCCAAAACATCATGCCACAGGAGAACCTAGAGTTAATATTGGCTAACAAACAAGCAACTCTGTTAAACCATTTGTTTGAGGCATTCCCAGCACACAGCAGCCATGATGGTTCTCACACGAGCCGTAGGGGGCAACATGGAAGAGGTGTTCGTGGTGCACACATCCGAATTAGCGTTGGAGACAGGGGTTTCATGACCATGTTGTGGACTGATTTTTCAATTACCGCTCACACGACTGGTAATACTGCATAGGTCAAAAGTGACAGGAGACAGCACTTGTCAACTATGGTTACAAACTACTTCTCCTCCCATATCGATGTTCTCCCTCACAGGTCATTCCCCTTTGACAATTGGGCCTGTAAACTGAACACCTGGCCTGAATTGGCACAATATGCCTTACAAGGAGCTTGCTTGCCCTGCTGCTAGTGTGCTATCCGAAAGAGTCTTCAGTGCTGCTGGATCAATCCTGACAGAAAAAAAGGACCCGTCTGTCGACCCAAAATGTTGATGATCTAACCTTCATTAAAATGAACCATGCAAGGGTTTCAAAGGATTTTGTCCCACCTTCCCCTGCTGACACATAGGTTGATCCCAGCAAAGAGCAAACAGATGAACGGCATACTAGGGCACACAAATCACCACATTACCAGACGGAGCTATTTATCTGAAGTATTGCGGCATATAATTCAGTCAAAAAATGGAGGTGCTTGCATGAAAAAACATGAATTTTCAATGTGAAGTGAAAAAAGAAGAAATATGCAGCATTCACCGATATGGCTGAAAAACTGTGCGTCTTTATTTCACATAAATTCCATCAAATGTGTGGACATGCAGGACGTTAGAGGAATGCAAGGGGAGGGAGGTGCCAGATTTTGTCACACCTTACCATGATGACACATAGGTTGCCAGAAAAATGGCTCGATTTTGTCCTCCTCTTCCTCGGACTTCTCCAATTCCTCCATTTGCAGATGCTGAATGTCCAACATCAACATATGCCATTTTTTCAACCTCCCTAACTGGGCTGCCTCCCCCCCCAGGGCCGGGGTCACCACCTGGCGCACGCACTCGTGCGAGTGCCATTGCCCTGGACAGGTAGGTGGGCCCACTCTTGGGCGACGGCACTGGCACAGGGTCCCTCATAGTACAATCAAGTGTCTCTGACGGTGAGGGTGCACACCCACCGTCAGACACAGCGGCATACTATGAGGAGCCCTGTGCCAGTACCGCCGCCCACAAGTGGGCCCCCCTGCTTGCACAGGGCTCCAGCACTTGCAATACTTACCACACCCTGCACCACCGCTGTGTAGTCTCGGCTGTTAAATCCTTCACTGGGACTGCCACTACAAATTTGGTGAACTGATAGATTATGGTTAAGACATCGCTATGCCCTGTCCTCCTGGACTCTATCTTCAAATGATCAATGGCTTCCATTTGTTATGGACGTCGACTCACAATGAGATGCAGTGGTGGTTTATCATCAGCTTTCACAGTTTTCCTACTCACAGACGTGTGACATTCCTGCAAACATTTTTAAGTGTGTCCTCTCATGTCAATCCAATAGAATCGCCTATGGCCTGTGGCTTCTGTCTTTTGTAGTCCAAAGTTACCTGACAGATCATGATAGGCAGTAAGGACCATGTCTACATCTCTCCCTGTGATCACAATTTGATGGAGATGAGTAACGGTGATGGCATCCACGGTACTGCGATACATCAACCCTTTCTTCACAAAGAACTGTTTTTGCTGTCTCCACAGACAAAGTAATTGAGGGTCAGCATCGCCTCTGAGAATTCTCCCGGGAGTTTTTCCCGTGATTAGTAATTCCAAAATTTCTGCAATCACTCGACTTTCCGTCTGTACTTGTATCCATCTCGTTTCCTCTTGCAGAGAGTCTGGACTGTCTTACTGAGACTGAAATATATATGAAGATTTAAAAATACCCCAACAGTATATACTGGTGTACGCTTCGAATACATTACCCTTTTTCTACTTTTTAGATTCTTGTCTAATCCATACTGAGGCTGTGAGGGTCTTTGTCGGACACCGGAAATATACACTGAGATTTTTAATGTTTAAACTATGCTATATATACCTGTTATCCGGTGATACTGTACCCTTTCTCTAATCTTATTGAATCCATACTGGGCCTGAGAACGTCTGAGTATGCCTCCTGATTAGAGATGAGCGGTGTTCGAGTCGAACTGTTTGCCAAGTTCAAATTCGAGCTGTTTTGGGCGGTGTTCGAGACGTTCGTCGAACTCGAACACTTTGCCTAAAATTCGGCTGTTCGAGGTTCCGTTCGAGAAGGGTTCGTTCACCAAAAGCATAACTTCATTTTCACATTAATAATGCTTTTCAATGTTAATAGACAGTTTCATGGCATAGTAGCGGTGTCTGGTAGCCAGCGGTGTGGTACACCTGTCAAGGAGCTACACCGTGTGTGTTTCTAATAATTTTTTACCGCGTCTTGTCCAGAAAATCCTTTTGGGCCTTGTAGCACTGTCTGCTACTCAGCAGTGGAGCCCACCCGTTAACCTAGCTATGCCGCCTGTTTATGAAAGAACCAGTTTTTGACTGCATTTAGCCCAGTTAATGCTTTGGGCCTAGTAACTGTGTCTGCTACTCAGCAGAGGAGCCCACCCGTGAACCAAGCTGTGCCGCCTGTTTATGTAAGAACCATTTTTTAACTCCATTTAGCCAAGTCAATACTTTGGGCCTAGTACCTGTGTCTACTGCTCAGCAGAGGAGCCCACCCATGAACCTAGCTATGCCGCCTGTTTATGTAAGCACTGTCTGCTACTCAGCAGAGTTGCCCACCCATGAACCAAGCTATGCCGCCTGTTTATGTAAGAACTGTGTGCTACTCAGCAGAGAAGCTCAGCTGTTAAGCAAGCTACAGCACCTGTGGTTTGGACACTTAATTTTTGCAAATTCTTTCTGGAATGCCGGTTAGGCCTAATTCCGCAATTTCGGCTGACCTACACTTACTGGGAAATCCTCGTTCGCGGGGAAGAATTGGAATCCCAGATCCCCATCACTAACGGGGTTCAGCGGGTTATCCGCATCTGTAAGCGACACACGCTGTTCTTTTCAGTGTAGCGCATGTGCAGCCCCAGACATGTAAGGGCATGACAGACCTGTTATTGCTCGATCTCACGTGCCAGAGCCTCGCGTGTCCCTCTAGTAAGCTGTAAATCAACAGCCACGGAGACACCATCACATGTTTCTCAACGCAAGCAATGACTAGCCAGGTCTTTCCCCGGGAAGGAACAACCACGGGAAGGGCAGTCTCCAATAAAGGAAACCACCTATGCCAAAACATGGTATCCATCCACAGACAGCTGTTTCGGGGTATTGCCCCTCATCAGTGTGGAGTAGGAAACTGGCTAGTAGGAGCAATGCCTAGTGAAAGGCTATGAACATAAGGATGAGTGACCTCATGGAGATCAACATCCAACACTGCGGAGAGAAACATGTGATGGTGTCTCCGCAGTGTTGGATGTTGATCTCCATGAGGTCACTCATCCTTATGTTCATAGCCTCTAGTAAGCTGGACGCGGAGCACGGGGGCATGCAGGAGTCTCGTTCGATAACGGAATTAAGCTGACAAATCGCTAGCACAACTAAAAACGGCCATGCACCACCACCCACAGAATCGAGAAAGCTTGCAATCTGTCCATCTTTTCCGTGGCTGGCATGGTTGAGGTTGCCCGTGTGGAGTCCAATTAAGCTGCAGGCTCCACTCCTTGTGGTGGTGCCCTTCTGGACATTCCTTTAAGGTTCAGCTTTGCAACCATACTGCCCACAGGAACCAAACACTTTGCCTTCATGGACGCTGTTCGGAGGGTCGTGGGAATAACGCCGCCCGATCGGCAGTTGGCATAATTTATGGTGGTAAGTCCGATGGTATATGATCGTCTTCGATTTTAGAATTTTTGAATTTTTTTTGTATTTTAGATTTTTATTCCTGCCTTTCTTGACTTTATAAGGGCATGACATGCCTATATCTGTGTCTCCTCCTCCTCCTTTTAATCCTCCACCTCTTTTCTATATGTAGTTGCCCTTTTCCAAATGTTATTTGTGTCTTCTAAGCATTTTGTCTGCTTTGGGACACCTTTTAAGGTGTTTTGTATGTGTTTGTATGTGTTTGTGTTTGCCTGCCATTCTTTTCAATGGGGTTCGACGGTGTTCGTCGAACGTTCGATGAACATTCGATGAACTTGCCTCCTGTTCGACGAACCAAACCGAACTCGAACACTGGCGGGGTGGCTCAACACTACTCCTGATATATAGACGTACATTTTTAATGTTTAAACTATGCTATATATACCTGGTATCTGGTGATACTGTACCCTTTCTGCCAGAAAGTCGTCCTCCACCCACCACTCTAAGTGTATCATTGACACCTGGAACATTGTCCCACATGTGTGATTATTTCTTGCGGATCTTCTTTTTATATTGTGGTGTGATCCATCCTGAGCGTGTGAGAATCTGTGGGTTACTCCTGCAATTTATATGAAGATTTAAAATTGACTCCAACACTGTATTCAGCTCTACGCTTGTGATACATTACCCATTTACTGCTTTTTATATTCTGGTCTAATCCAAACTTACCAAGTGAGAGTCTGTTTCTGACTCTGGAAATAAATACTGAGATTGACAATGACCCCTACACTCTATACAGTTGGACTCTTCATATCCATTACCGTTTTATGGCTTTTTATATTGTGTTGTAATCCATACTGAGCCTGAAAGTCTCTGTGTCTGCCTCCTGAAATATAAACGGAGATTTAGAATGTTTAAACTATACTATATATACCTGCTATCTGATGATACTGTACCCTTTTTCTACTTTTTATATTCTTGTCTAATCCATACTGAGCCTGTGAGCGTCTCTGTGTGACTCATGAAATATATACAGAGATTCACAATTATCCTTTGACTGTATATAGCTGTACGCTTCTGATACAGTACCATATATCTGATGTTATTTTGGGTACATTTTCTCCAAAATTTGGAAGTATGGTGGAAGAGGCCTCGGATGTGGGCATGGGGGGGCCAGCTGGTACAGATGGTGGTGGTGCATCTGCTGATATTGGCAAAAGTACAATAGCAGCTAAGGCAGGAGGTGTTGAGCCTGCGTCATGGTCTGGCTCCGGAAGGCCTGGAAGGCAACCTTTTCTGGGAGTAGGTTAACCGCTTTTAAAGCCGGAGCATCAGGAACTGGTTTTGGCTTACATTGCCGAATCAGACTACAGCTAATATGCCCTCCTCTTCTGAAGTTTCAAAAAATGCAAGCACTGAGTCGTCAAGTGCTGGCTCCTGGTCAGGAAGAACCCCTTTCCTTGTGTCCTTCACCCCCACCAAAAGTGAATGATGAAGCAGGCCACACTTCACATTAGTCCAGGTAGCTCTTTCTCACATACCATGCCTGGTATCAGGATGCTGACAGCGCCGGCGTACAGCCTCTGCTGAGCAGGGACTCACCCGCACTGTAGGGACCCCTGGGGATCAGGACAGCCAGAAAGTATAGGTGCACAGGACCTGAGTGATGAAGTTTAGCAAGCCGGCACGGGACCTACGGTCATGTGACTGCATGGCGCAGGGCTTAGCATCCTGCTTTCAGAGAAGACTAAAAACTCAGTCAGGCAAAACGGAGTTCATACACAGTGCGGACAGCGAGGTACAGGAGGGATAAACAGACGGGAGGTCAGACAAAGCCAAAGGTCATACACCAGAGGGCGATGTGGTACCAAGGGGACGAGCAGAGAGAAGTCGAGTCACAAGCAGAGAGTCATACACGAGAGGTAGCACAGTACAAGAGGGACAGACAGACAACTCATAACAGGAACAGATCCGGATCAAAACCAAACAAGCAAGCAAGATATCAGGCACAAGGCACACGTACGCACAAGGTCAACTAACTCAGCCGAGGGCAGGAGTATAACTGACACTGGACCTAGGTCCAGTGAGCATTAAATAGCCGCCCTTTGCCTGTGAGAGGTGGAACAATTAACCCCCAGTCAGACCAGGACGGGCCAAAGCGAAACCCCGTCCTGGATCATGACAGTACCTTCCTCTCAATGGGGGCCCACTGGACCCCCAGGTCTCTCAGGGTACTTGGCGTGAAAGGCCCGGACCAACCAATCCGCATTAACCGATCGAGCAGGAACCCACGAGCGTTCTTCAGGACCGCAGCCTTTCCAATGTGCCAAATATTGAAGGGCACGACGGACAAACCTGGAGTCGACAATTCGATCCACCTCACACTCCGACTGCCCGTCTACCAAAACCGGTGTTGGGGAAGCTGATGATCCCTCCCCAGCGGACCTCACAGGTTTCAAAAGGGCCTTATGAAAAACATTTGGGATCCGCAGAGATGACGGGAGATGCAACTGAAAAGCCACCGGGTTACCTGCCTCGGTAATTTCATAAGGACCGATAAACTTGGATCCAAGCTTCGCAGAGGGGACCTTGAGTATTATATTCTTGGTGGACAACCATACCTTATCCCCAATCTGAAACACCGGTCCCGCGGATCGTTTTTTGTCCAAAAAAAATTTAAATTTGTCCTGGGTCTTCGTAATGTTAGTCTGGACCTCTCGCCATACCTCCCCCAACCGCTGGATCGTCTCATCCGCCCAAGGACACCCAGAATTCAAACGGGAAAATTCTCCAAAATGAGGATGAAACCCATAATAGCAGAAAAAGGGAGATGTTCCCGTAGACTGGTTAACGCGGTTGTTAAATGCAAACTCAGCCACCGGTAACACAGAATGCCAATCATCTTGTCGGTCTGAGGTCAAGCAATGCAGAATTTGCTCCAGCGACTGATTGGTCCGCTCGGTCTGCCCATTAGTCTCTGGATGATAATGCACTCCTCTATCAGACACCACATTCAAGGGTACCCCATGCAACCACACCACATGCTCAACAAACAATCTGGACAATGTTTCCGCATTAGGTAGAGCTGCCAAAGGTACAAAATGTGCCTGCTTACTAAACCTGTCCACCACAACCCAGGCGACGGTATTACCCCTGGAGGGGGGAAGGTTGGTGATGAAATCCATGGACAAATGCGTCCATGGTCTCTCAGGAATTGGCAGTGGTACCAATTCCCCGGCCGGCCGGTTATGGGGGGTTTTTGCACGGGCACAAACATCACAAGCAGACACATATTCCCCAACATCAGAGGCTAAAGCAGACCACCAGAATACTCTAGCAATGGCCCTCCGGGTAACCAAGATCCCTGGATGTCCACCCAGAACTGAGTCATGGAACTCCCGGAGGACCTTAAGGCGAAGCTGAGCTGGCACAAAAAGTTTGTCCACCGGCTTAGCCGGCGGTGCAAGAGACTGGGCTTCCCGAATCTCTCGTTCCAACATATTCGAAATACCTGCCACCACCACCCCAGGCTGAAGAATGGAGTATGGAGGTTCCGGGGGGGACACCGGATCTAAACTGCGTGACAAAGCATCTGCTCTGACATTTTTGGAACCTGGCCGAAAAGTCATCGAGAAGCTGAATCGGGAAAAAAAAGTGACCATCTAGCCTGTCTAGGAGTCAACCTCTTAGCTGACTCAATATAAGCTAGGTTTTTGTGGTCCATAATTATGGTTATAGGATGGACAGCCCCCTCCAAAAAATGCCTCCATTCTTCAAAGGCCAACTTAATGGCCAGAAGTTCTCGATTTCCCACATCATAGTTTCTCTCCGCAGGAGAGAATTTCTTTGAGAAAAAGGCGCAAGGTCTTAAATTGGTCAAAGTGGCGGGTCCCTGGGACAACACCGCCCCCACCCCCTCCTCTGAGGCATCTACCTCAACAATAAATGGTTCCGACGGGTCCATTTGAACAAGAACCGTGGCCGACATGAAACATGTTTTCAAAAACTGAAATGCTGCTACCGCTGCGGTTGACCAATTCTTGATATCGGCCCCCTTTTGAGTCATGTCTGTGAGGGGTTTAACCACCTGTGAGAACCCCTTTATAAATTTGCAATAGTAATTGGCGAATCCTAGGAAACGCTGCAGAGCCTTCAAATCACAAGGTTGAACCCACTCGACAATGGCCTGCACCTTATTAGGATCCATGCGATACCATTCAGCAGACACGATGAATCCCAGAAACGACAGTTCCTGAACAAAAAACAAACATTTTTCCAGTTTAGCAAAGAGACAGTTCTCCCGGAGTCTTTGGAGAACTGCCCGAACATGACCAATGTGAGTCTGTTTATCAGGAGAATAGATCAATATGTCATCCAAATATACCACCAAAAAACGCCCAATAAAATCAGAGAACACATGATTTATGAAGTTTTGGAAGACCGCTGGAGCATTGGTCAAGCCGAAAGGCATGACCAGATTTTCAAACAACCCTTCAGTAGTGAGAAAAGCGGATTTCCATTCATCTCCATCTCGGACTCGGATAAGGTTATACGCTCGCCGTAGATCTAATTTTGAAAACCACTTAGCTCCGGACAATTGGTTGTATAAATCAGGAATAAGTGGAAGGGGATATGTATTCCTCACAGTTATCTTATTTAACTCACGAAAATCGAGGCATGGGCGTAAACCACCGTCTTTTTTCTTTACAAAAAAGAACCCCGCCACCACAGGAGAAACAGAAGGACGAATGTGTCTCTTACGGAGGCTCTCGGAAATATACTCCTTCATCGCAGCCCGTTCAGGACCCGAAAGGTTATACAAGCGGGCCTTGGGCAATTTAGCACCTGGAACCAGGTCAATGGCACAATCAAATGGGCGGTGTGGTGGTAAAACCTCAGCCTCTTTTTTGGAGAAAACGTCCGTATAGTATATCAGGCACTCCGGAATACCTTTCAGACCCATGGACGACACAGACACAGTATCAAGACATTTCTCAGAACAATAGGAACCCCATTTAACAATGTCCCGACATTCCCAATTAATTACAGGATTATGCAGTTGTAGCCAGGGGAACCCCAACACCAGTTCCGCTGGCAGGTTGTCCATCACAAAACATGAAATACGTTCCTGGTGCAAGGAATTCACTTTACGGAGAAACTCTTCAGTACGAAACATAATGTCATTCTTTACCAGTGGTGTTTTGTCAATGGCCACAATGTGAATAGGAGTCTCCAACCTAACTGTCCCTAACTTACACCTGGATACCAAATCAGAGTCATTAAAGTTCAATGCTGATCCGCAATCCACGAAGGCAGAAGTGGATGTGGAGACACTCCCACAACAAAGTTCCACTTGCAACAACATTTTAGAGAAGGCAGAAAAAGGTACCTGAGAGCCTGGGTGACCTCCACGGCAATCACCCGGGCTGAGTCGCTTGGTTAGTGGACGGAAGGGGCAAACCTTTCTCCAATGTCCAGAATCACCACACTGAAAAGAGCCTTTTCCCACGTGCCGTTGTCTCCTTTCATTTTCTTTGAGGTCGATGGTTCCCATCTCCGTGATCTCCAATATCGGACTGGCTCCCCTTCCTTTGGAGAATAACCATCTTTCACTTGGCATCACTCCCCTCGCCCGTAGCCGGCGAGCCATTCGGACAGCCTGTGTCATAGCCTCCTCCAGGGAATCAGGCGGTGGGTGGAGAGCCAAGGCATCTTTCAGATATTCAGACAGGCCTCTACGGAACAAACCCCGGAGGGCGGCATCATTCCAACAGACTTCAGCAGCCCAGCATCTGAATTCTGAACAAAACCACTCAGCTGAGTGCTTCCCCTGGCACACACTCATTACCATGTCCTCAGCTATACGCATACGATCAGGCTCATCATAAATATGCCCCAGGGCCTCAAAAAATGCATCTACTATCATGCGCTCAGGGGCCGTGGTCGGAAGGGAGAAAGCCCAAGCTTGGGGGGCTCCCCTTAACAGAGACATAATGACCCCCACTCTCTGACTTTCATCCCCAGAAGAGTGTGGTCTTAAGGAAAAAAAAAAGCTTACAGCCCTCCTTGAAAACTCTGAACTCTTTTTTATCTCCAGAAAAGGTATCCGGTAACTTCACTGGAGTCTCAGGGGAAACTAATGTAATATCCTGAGCCCCTGATGAAAAAAACTGCACAGTGTCAGCGATCAGCTGCTGAGACTGAGCCAGGACTTGTTGTTCTCCAATGAGTTTCTGAGACATCTGGGTCAGGTGTCTAACCTGCTCAGAAAGAGCGTGCATAGGATCCATCACATACACAGAAGAAGGGGAACAGAGAAAAAAAAAAATGGTATCGGTCAGTTATAATATCAGGATCCTGACAGTGCCGGCGTACAGCCTCCGCTGAGCAGTGACTCACCCGCACTGTAGGGACCCCTGGGGATCAGGACAGACAGAAAGTATAGGTGCACAGGACCTGAGTGATGAAGTTTAGCAAGCCGGCACGGGACCTACGGTCATGTGACTGCAAGGGGGCGGGGCTTAGCGTCCTGCTTTCAGAGAAGACAGAAAACTCAGAGTCAGGCAAAACGGAGTTCATACACAGTGCGGACAGCGAGGTACAGGAGGGATAAACAGACGGGAGGTCAGACAAAGCCAAAGGTCATACACAAGAGGGCGACGTGGTACCAAGGGGACGAGCAGAGAAAAGTCGGGTCACAAGCAGAGAGTCATACACGAGAAGTAGCGCAGTACAAGAGGGACAGGCAGAACTCGTAACAGGAACAGAACCGGATCAAAACCAAACAAGCAAGCAAGATATCAGGCACAAGGCACACGTACGCACAAGGCCAACTAACTCAGCCGAGGGCAGGATTATAACTGACACCGGACCTAGGTCCAGTGAGCATTAAATAGTCGCCCTCTGCCAGTGAGAGGCGGAACAATTAACCCCCAGTCAGACCAGGACGGGCCAAAGCGAAACCCCGTCCTGGATCATGACACCTGGGTTATCGTCAAATCGTGAATTCCCCAGTCCAAGATTAATCTGACATGGAGTGTGGGTCACCAGCCAGGGCAGAGGGGTTAATCGGTACCAGGTTGGTGTCTCAGAGGGATGTGTCACGGTGGTGGTGACCCGGTCCGTGGCCCTGGGCATCCATGCAAAGGGGTGAATAACGTTTATAGGTGAATGATATGTGACGCCACCTGTGGTTTCTGATCAGATTGACCAGCGCTGCAGTGTCACTTCTCTGGGACAGATGTTGTGGTGCAGCTAAGATGTAGAAGCCCTGCACAGGTAGGGCCGTAGTCACAGGGTAGATGAAAGAGTTGGTAGAATGTGTGCAGTGCAGGATGTAGCAGAGCCGTGCGCCAGGTGCAGGAGAAAGATGACAGATACAGTCATGCAGTTCCTTTACCTGTACTTGGTAAGTGCCATCCAGGACCCAGAGCACAGATGGAGAAGGAGTTGGTCAGCCTGGAAGCAAATTAGGAATTCTCTCTCTGCATATAGGTAGTGTGGCCTCCGTTCTAGCGCTTATCTGAGGTACTCGCAGTACTGAGTTCACTGAAGTTATCCCTGTTGACTCTCTTTTGGAACTTTCTCGTATGGCAGGCAGCCGTAGCCTTTTCCTTCTGGCTCACACACGTCGCTGCTGGGGCCTCAAAGCCTTAGTTGGGAACAGAGCATTTACAGCTGCTACTTCCTCCGGTTTCTGCTGCAGGACTGTCAGTGTCCCTACAAACTCGGAGACCGGAATCCGGACCATGCGCTCCAGCTAGGAGTGAGCCTTAACTCTGCTCACCCTCCAGCTCCCCTTCTCATGTCCACACACTTCCCCTTCCCTTCACAGACTGCCCTAAGTTCCCTCCTCCCCACCACAGAGAGCAGCTCCTCAGCAGTCAGGTTCAGAACTCTCCCTGCCAGCCTGGAGTGGGAACTGTGTTGTGTGTTGGTTTAACTGCTAGAGAGAGCCTTCGTTGCTCCCAAGCATGACATCACACATCACACTCCCTAGGAGGAAGGTAATGCCACTGTGGCGACCGTACTCCTGGGGGCTCCACAAGTGCACTGATGCCCAGCCACTGCTAGATGATTCTGCTGGTACATTGACCCAGACCACTACATTCCCCTCTCACTCTACACAGCCAGAATCTGACCCTGATGAAACTCAGGTTCCCCTTCCCGCATACTATACCACCTTACACGGTGACAAAGAGGAAGATGCAGATGAAAGTGCAGGTTCTTTGAGCAGGTGGGGGGGGCATACTCATGGGCGATGGCACTGGAACAGGGCCACTCATAGTACGCAAAAGTGTCACCTGCCGTCAGACACACCGCTGTACTATGAGAGGCCTGTGCCAGTGCCGTCGCCAACGAGTGGGCCCTCCCTGCTTGCTCAAGATCACAGCACTTGCAAAGTTGAAATACTTACCTCTCCCTGCTCCTCCGCCATGACGTCTTTCGCGTTTCCTGACAGTGACATTCTGGTCAGAGAGCGCAATGACATCACGTCTGTACGCTCTCTGCCTAAACAGTCCAAGTGCAGAGAGATGGAGTCCAGAGTACAGGGATTCCCTAGCGTGGAGACTTATTTAATTGTTTTAAAGGTTGGGAGCAATTTTTGGGGAGCACTATACTCTGGAGAATGATATATGGGGCCCACCATACACTGGAGCATCCCAAAGGTGGATATCAGACACTGGAGCAGCATTTAAAGGGCCCATTATACACTGGAGCATTAGAAATGGGGCCCATTATATATGGAGCATTATTTGGGCCCATAAGACACTGGAGCATCATCCATGGGGCCCATCATATACTTGAGCATTGTAAATGGGGCAGATTATATATGGAGCATTATTTGTACCAATCGTACACTAGAGCATCATCCTTGAGGCCCATCATATGCTGGAGCTTTCCAAATGGGGGACATCAGACACTGGAGCAGCATTTACAGGGTCCATTATACACTGGAGCATTAGAAATGGGGCCCATTATATATGGAGCATTATTTGGGCCCATAACACAGTGGAGCTTCATCCATGGGGACCAACATATACTGTAGCATTATGTGGAGCTCATCATATACAGTATCGAGCATTATATGGGACCAATAATTCTGTATGGAGAAATATATGGGCCTCATTACTCTGTATGGCGCACTATGCGGTGGCCATAATACTGTATGGAGTAATATACTGTCCGCTTTTGGAGCTATTGGTGAATTTAAAATGGATATCAGTCATATGATGTAAGAAGTAAAGTATTTTTCATTGTACTATACCCCTATTTCTCTGCCGTATCAGAGGATCATGAATTGTGGCATGTGTTAAAGGAGCCCACTGACACTCTTTGGCTCTGGGCCCACAAAAATCTGTAGCCAACCCTACCCCCTCCCAAAACTTTAGCCAAATAACCCCCAGTTTTCAATGCCTAACTATTATTATAAAGTAAATTAAGGTTGACAAGCTTAAGTAATAAGAATTGATGTTTTTGGCATTAAAATGGCAGGCACTGTAGGTGTGTTTCCTGTCCACTCACTGCCGACTTTTCTTTCCCATTGACTTGCATTGGGTTTCGTGTTTCAGTCGGCCTTCGACTTTTCACGATAATCGGCCAATTGCGTTCTACCTGACTTTTGCGAAAGTCGTGTTTCATGAAACCCGACTCGACCCGAAAAAAGGCAAAGTCGCTCATCTCTACTCACAACCCTAAACAGCTTTTCAACACTTTCAATTCTCTACTCCGTCCCCCAGCACCTCCTCCCTCTCCTCTCATTTCTGCTGAAGAATTTGCCTCTTTCTTTAAGCAGATAGATAACATCAGAGAAAGCTTTGTCCCACAACCCCCAATGCCCCTCCTCTTAACTGCTCAACCCTGTTCTTCCAAAACCAGCTTCTCCACCATGACAGAAGATCAGCTCTCCACCCTTCTGTCAAGATCCCATCTCACCACTTGCACCCTTGACCGGCTCCTGTCCCACCTTATCCCTAACCTCGCCACACTCTTCATCCCTACCTTAACACATCACTTCAACCTTTCACTTGCAAACGGTGTCTTCCCCTCATCCTTCAAACATACCTCAATCACACCCATCCTCAAAAATTTCTCCTTTGACCCATCCTCTTTGTCTAGCTATCATGCAATATCACTTCTCCCTTATGCCTCAAAACTACAGGAACTGCATGTACATCATGATCTGTCCTCCCACCTCTCATCCTGCTCCTTCTTAAGACGGGCTTTGACCAGTTACAATCTGGCTTCTGACCGCATCACTCAACTGAAACTGCCCTAACTAAAGTCACCAATGACCTACTAACCGCCAAGAACAAGCTACGCTACTCTGTCCTCCTCCTCCTGGACTTGTCTTCTGCCTTTGACACTGTAGACCACTCCCTCTTGTTACAGATTCTCTCATCTCTTGGCATCACAGATTTGGCCCTATCCTGGATCTCGTAATATCTAACAGACCGGACATTCAGTGTCTCCCTCTGCCACACCACCTCCGCCCCTCTCCCCTTGTCTTTCGGTGTTCCCAAACTCTGCACCTCGCCCCTTTTCTGTCGGTGTTCCCAAAGGCTCAATTCTAGGACACCTACTCTTCTCCATATACACCTTTGGTGTGGGACAGCTCATAGAATCACATGATTTGCAGTATCATCTCTACGCTGATGACACGCATATCTACCTATCTGGACCTGACCTCACCTACTTACTGACCAAAATCCCACAATGTCTGTCAGCTATTTCATCTTTCTTTTCTGCTCGCTTTCTAAAACTGAACATGGACAAAATAGAATTCATGATCTTTCCCCCATCTCACTCTACCCATCCACCAATACTATCCAGCATCGTCAATGGCTGCTCACTTTCCCCAGTTCAGCATGCACGGTGCCTTGGGGTGATCCTAGACTCTACCCTCTCTTTCAAGCCACAACTCCAAGCCCTTGCCTCCTCCTGCCGACTCCAGCTTAAAAATATTTCCCGGATCCATAGATTCCTTGACCAAGAAACTATGAAAACGCTTGTGCATGCCCTCATCATCTCCAGCCTCGACTATTGCAATCTCCTACACTCTGGCCTCCCCTCTTGCACCACTCCAATCTACCCTAAACTATGCTGCCAGACTAATCCACTTGTCTCCCCGTTATTCCCCAGCCTCTCCTCTCTGCCAAGCCCTTCAATAGCTTCCTATTGTCCAGAGGCTCCAGTTCAAAACCCTAACTATGACATACACAGCCATCCACAACCTGTCTCCTCCATACATCTGTGACATGGTCTCCCAGTATTTAACTACAAGCAACCTTCAATCCTCTGAATATCTCCTTCTCTAGTCCCCTCTTACCTCTTCTTCCCACTACCGCATACAAGACTTCAGCTGTGCTTCCTCCATACTATAGAACTTTCTACCCCAACACATCAGTCTTTCACCTACTATGGAAACCTTCAAAAGGAACCTGAAGATCCAACTCTTCCAGAAAGCCTACAACCTGCAGTGATCCTCAGTCTACTGAACTGCCGCACGACCAGCTCTATCCTCTCCTTGGGTATCCTCACCCATTCCCTGTTGACTGCGTCCTCGCAGGCAGTGTCCTCTCTCCTTTTGTACTTGTGTGTGCCTTGTATTGCTCATGTTTATTGTGCTTGTCTTTGAATACCCCTTTTTCACATATAAAGCACCATGGAATAAATGGCGCTATAAAAATGAATAATGATAATAATATATATGTGTGTGTTTTGAAGAATATTGCCTTTGAAAATGATGAATAAATAACTTAAAGAACTGCTCTATGTAAAAGCTCATGTTAAAAACACATTGTAATCAGATAACAATCGCACTGTATTCAGATGTAAATCGGACGCTAGGTGTGAAAAATTGGATTGTACTTGCATGACATTTGCATTATACTAGTGCGACTCTCGGCAGAGAACTTGGGCCGATTTTTCATACGTTTAGTGTGACTCCAGCCTTACAGTGAGTATATTACATGCTTTTAGGTCTGGCATGCTACAAGGCTGCATTTTACAATTAAAGGGCTTGTCCAGGTTTGTGATGAAAGTCTGCAGTCACTCAAGGTGACTGCAGTTTTCTGAATTATCACAGACCATGCACTGCACACTTTTAGGACTTTACCTTGACGGTGGCAAGAGTGGATGGTTTTGTGAGCACAAGTATGCAATTTGTATACTTCTGGCCACATTCCGATAAGACGTGTCTGGTCTCGCTCAATTCATTATCATTGAGTGAGGCCATAAAAATCTAGTCCACATGTATGCAAATACACACTTGCAGTTTCGTGACTTCTCATTACCAGCATCAGAGCATCCTGATAGCGCGCAATGCACACTGTGAGAATTGAGAAATCTGCAGTCACATAGAATAACTGCAGACTGTATCACAAACTTGGACAAGCCATTTAATGCTTGTAACATAAATAAAAACTTAGTAACCTTGTCAGATGGCGTACAAGATATAGATTGCTATAAGTATACAGGATCAGAACTAATAACAGCACAAGAATCTATCACTAGAACCACCAGCAGTACTGAAATACATCACTAGAATCCCCATTATTACAGAAATACAGCATCACAACCCTCATGAGTACAGAAATACTGTACATCACCAGAACCATCAGCAGTATAGAAATTCATCATCAAAACCACTTAAGTACAGAAATTCATCCATAACACCCATCAGTACAAAAACACAGCATCAAAACTCTCATCAATACAGGAATACATGACCAGGACTACCATCAGTACATAAACACAGCACTTTGACCACAATCAGTACATTGTACATCAATTGTACAGTGAGGTCAGACCCATATACATTTGTGTCACATGGACCTCCAACTTCCAGTGCATCCTTAAAGGGAGTCTGTCAGGTCCACCACATCCTCCAATCCAGCAGCATACAGCTATGTTTGAATAAACTCCCTCCCTAACCAGCCTTGCATAACATAATTCAGTTAAATAAATGCTTTAAAAAAGCATTTATAACCTATGCATTTCCTATGCTAATGAGGGCATTGACTAGTCAATGGGGCATTAGTTCCCCAGACTAGTCTGCCCTCTTTCCATTTTATCACCCACGTGAAAACATAATTTGTATAAGCCGGAATCATTACCAGCTGATGCAAATCTGTGCCCACACGTCGCTCATTCTTACAGCATAACTGCGTCTCTGAAGCCGAGTGTACACTTCCTGGCCTCAGAGGCACGCACTGCGCATACTGGAAGCCATCTTTTAGACTTCCGGACATGCGCAGTCTGCGCCTCTAAAGCCGGGAAGCGTGCAGCCAGCTTCTGAGGTGCGCTGCACATGACCGGAAGTTCAACAGATGGCTTCCAGTCTGAGCTGTGCACGTCTTTGAAGCTGGGTGTACGCTTCTCTACTTCAGAGGTGTGCACAGCGCAGACTGGAAGTGTCGCTGCCAGAATGAGCGGCACACATGAGTTAGATTTGCATAAGCGGCAATGATGCCGCAAGTACAAATAATGTTATCACGCCTACAGTGGGTGATAACACGGAAAGAGGGCTGACTAGTGTGTCAACTTTTTCAGAAACATTTAGGGTTTAGGCTAGTAGCCAGCGTAAAACTTGGACAGGTGCAATGTTAATCTATGGAGCAGTGCCGACTAGCGTTTATTTTCTCATGTCGAGTCAGCATGAGAAAAAAAAATCACTGCATGCTATGATTGGTAACATACACTCACTGGCCACTTTATTAGGTACACCATGCTAGTAAGGGGTTGGACCCCCTTTTGCCTTCAGAACTGCCTCAATTCTTCGTGGCAGAGATTCAACAAGGTGCTGGAAGCATTCCTCAGAGATTTTGGACCATATTGACATGATGGCATCACACAGTTGGCGCAGATTTGTCGGCTGCACATCCCTGATGCGAATCTCCCGTTCCACCACATCCCAAAGATGCTCTATTGGATTGAGATCTGGTGACTGAGGAGGCCATTGGAGTACAGTAAACTCATTGTCATGTTCAAGAAACCAATCTGAGATGATTCGAGCTTTATGACATGGCGCATTATCCTGCTGAAAGTAGCCATCAGATGTTGGGTACATTGTGGTCATAAAGGGATGGACATGGTCAGCAACAATACTCAGGTAGGCTGTGGCGTTGCAACGATGCTCAATTGGTACCAAGCGGCCCAAAGAGTGCCCAGAAAAAATTCCCCACACCATGACACCACCACCACCAGCCTGAACCGTTGATACAAGGCAGGATGGATCCATGCTTTCATGTTGTTTACGCCAAATTCTGACCCTACCATCCGAATGTTGCAGCAGAAATCGAGACTCATCAGACCAGGCAACGTTTTTCCAATCTTTTACTGTCCAATTTCGATGAGCTTGTGCAAATTGTAGCCTCAGTTTCCTGTTCTTAGCTGAGAGGAGTGGTACCCAGTGTGGTCTTCTGCTGCTGTAGCCCATCTGCCTCAAAGTTCGACGCACTGTGCGTTCAGAGATGCTCTTCTGCCTACCTTGGTTGTAACGGGTGGCAATTTGAGTCACTGTTGCCTTTCTATCAGCTCGAACCAGTCTGCCCATTCTCCTCTGACCTCTGGCATCAACATGGCATTTCCGGCCACAGAACTGCCGCTCACTGGATTTTTTTTCTTTTTCGGACCATTCTCTGTAAACCCTAGTAGATCAGCAGTTTCTGAAATTCTCAGACCAGCCCTTCTGGCACCAACAATCATGCCACGTTCAAAGGCACTCAAATCACCTTTCTTCCCAATACTGATGCTCGGTTTGAACTGCAAGAGATTGTCTTGACCATGTCTACATGCCTAAATGCACTGAGTTGCCGCCATGTGATTGGCTGATTAGAAATTAAGTCTTAACACACAGTTGGACAGGTGTACCTAATAAAGTGGCCAGTGAGTGTATATCGGACATCCTTTTGGAAGTGCATTGAGCAGCAAGGTGGTGTGCTGTTGAAAGGGGAAAAAAAAAACAAAAAAAAAAACAACTCTTTTAAATCTTCTTCCTGAGCGAGTGTGAACGAGCTGAGTGTGACCTGAGCGTAAGTGCGAACTGTGGTAAGTGTGTGACTTGAAATTCAGTGACTTTAGATTCAGAGAGTTTCCAAGGGAGGTCTTACTGAATTGCTGTTATAGTAATACTTTTTTTTATTTATTTATTTTTGCTTATCTTATTGTCTGGTGCAATCCCCATTAGGATGTGCTCCACTATTGCCAATGCCATCCAGTGCACGTCTTGCCGCATGTATGCAGTCCTTGAACAGCCGGTCGAGGGTGCATACTGCTGTGCAAGATGTGAGCACGTTGTGCATTTGGAAGCCCAGATACTGGATCTAAATGTGCAGCTGGCAACACTGAGATCCATAGACAATATGGAAAGGAGTCTTCTGCTCACTGAGCAGACGCTCAATGGGATAGATGAGGGGGGGGATGCTAGGTTGGAGCTGCAGGACAATGAAGCAGCTAGCTGGGTGACAGTTAGAAGGCGGGGTAGAGGGAAGAGCACCAGGGAGGCTAGTCCTGATCTGGCACACCCCAATAAGTTTGCAAAGTTGGCAGATGAGGGGAGTGTTAGTGCAGGAGTAGCACTGCTGCAGCAAGGCATGTCCTCTGAAAGCCGGAGGAGTGTCTTCTCCAGTAAGGGGGGAAATAGGAGAGCAGGGCAGGCCAGACAGGTTCTGGTAGTGGGAGACTCAATTATTAGGGGAACAGATAGGGCAATCTGTCACAAAGACAGGGATCGTCGAACGGTGCGCTGCCTACCTGGCGCTCGAGTCCGACACATCGCTGATCGGGTTGACAGATTACTGGGAGGGGCTGGTGAGGATCCAGCGGTCATGGTGCACATTGGCACAAATGACAAAGTTAGAGGTAGGTGGAAGGTCCTTAAAGATGATTTCAGGGAATTAGGCTGTAAGCTTAAAGCAAGGACCTCCAAGGTGGTATTTTCGGAAATACTTCCTGTACCACGTGCCACGCCAGAGAGGCAATGGGAGATTAGGGAGGTTAATAAGTGGCTCAGGAATTGGTGTAGGAAGGAGGGGTTTGGGTTCCTGCAGAACTGGGCCGACTTCTCAGTTGGCTACAGGTTCTACGCTAGGGACGGGCTGCACCTCAATGGGGAGGGTGCAGCTGTGCTGGGGGAGAAAATGGCTAGAAGGTTGGAGGAGTGTTTAAACTAGGGACGGGGGGGGAGGGTATTCCTTTTATAGGAGGGGAAGACAGTGCAGATAGAGACCTGGGCACAAATAATGACATTGGGGGTGGGGGTGGCATGGGGGGTGGGGTTAGAACAGTTAATAATTTAAGAAAGAATAGAGGTACAGAGAGATACATAAAGTGCATGTATACTAATGCCAGAAGTCTCGCCAACAAAATGGAGGAATTGGAGTTAATGTTGTTGGAACATAATTATGACATGGTGGGGATATCTGAGACATGGCTGGATGAGAGCCATGACTGGGCAGTTAATTTACAGGGCTATAGTCTGTTCAGAAATGACCGTACAAATAAGCGAGGGGGAGGCGTATGTTTATATGTAAAATCATCCTTAAAACCCATCCTTCGTGATAATATATATGAATCTAATGAAAATGTAGAGTCCCTGTGGGTAGAGATAAGGGGAGGGGGGAAAAATAATAAATTACTGATAGGGGTTTGTTATAAATCTCCAAAAATAATGGAAACTACAGAGAATATCCTCATAAAGCAAATAGATGAAGCAGCGACTCAAGGAGAAGTCATTATTATGGGGGACTTCAACTACCCTGAAATACATTGGGGAACCGAAACCTGCAGTTCCAGCAAAGGTAATAGATTTTTGACAACTATGAGAGACCATTACCTTTCACAACTGGTTCAGGACCCATCAAGAGGGGGGGCACTGCTAGACCTAATATTATCCAAAAGGCCAGACCGCATATCAAATGTAAGGGTTGGGGGTCACTTGGGTAATAGTGATCACAAATTAATAAGTTTTCATGTATCCTTTAATAAGATGTGTAGTAGAGGGGTTACAAGGACACTAAACTTCAGGAAGGCAAATTTCCAACGGATGAGAGATGATCTTGGTGCAATTAACTGGGACGATATCCTGAGACATAAAAATACACAAAGAAAATGGGAGACGTTTATTAGCATCCTGAATAGGATCTGTGCACAATATATACCGTATGGGAATAAACATGCGAGAAATAGGAGGAAACCACTATGGCTAAATAGAGCTGTAAGGGGCGCAATAAGAGATAAAAATAAAGCATTTAGAGAATTAAAGCAAGTAGGTAGTGATGAGGCATTAAATAAATACAGAAGATTAAATAAATTCTGTAAAAAGCAAATCAAGACAGCAAAGATTGAGACAGAGAGAATCATTGCCAGAGAAAGTAAAAATAATCCCAAAATATTCTTTAACTACATAAATAGTAAGAAGCTAAAAAATGATAGTGTTGGTCCCCTTAAAAATAGTCTGGGTGAAATGGTGGATGAGGATGAGGAAAAAGCCAATATGCTAAATGACTTTTTTTCAACAGTATTTACACAAGAAAATCCCATGATGGATAACATGATCAGGGATAAAAATTCTCCATTAAATGTCACCTGCTTAACCCAGCAGGAAGTACGGCGGCGTCTACAAATCACTAAAATTGACAAATCCCCGGGCCCGGATGGGATACACCCCCGAGTACTGCAGGAATTAAGCACAGTCATTGATAGACCACTATTTTTAATCTTTAAAGATTCCATAATAACAGGGTCTGTGCCACAGGACTGGCGTATAGCAAATGTGGTGCCAATATTCAAAAAGGGGACAAAAACTGAACTTGGAAATTATAGGCCTGTAAGTTTAACCTCAACTGTGGGTAAAATCCTGGAGGGTTTTCTAAGAGATACTATACTGGAGTATCTGGAGAAGAATAACCTTATGACCCAATATCAACATGGGTTTACAAGAGACCGTTCCTGTCAGACTAATCTGATAAGCTTTTATGAAGAGGTAAGTTCCGGACTGGACCAAGGGAATGCAGTGGACGTGGTGTACATGGACTTTTCAAAAGCTTTTGATACGGTGCCACACAAAAGGTTGATACATAAAATGAGAACAATGGGGATAGGGGAAAATATGTGTAGGTGGGTTAAGAGCTGGCTCAGGGATAGGAAACAAAGGGTGGTTATTAATGGAGCACACTCGGACTGGGTCACGGTTAGCAGTGGGGTACCACAGGGGTCAGTTTTGGGCCCGCTTCTTTTTAACATATTTATTAATGACCTTGTAGGGAGCATAGAGAGTAGAATTTCAATATTTGCAGATGACACTAAACTCTGCAGGGTAATTAATACAGAGGAGGACAATTTTATATTACAGGAGGATTTATGTAAACTAGAAGCTTGGGCTGATAAATGGCAAATGAGCTTTAATGGGGATAAATGTAAGGTCATGCACTTGGGTAGAACGAACAAGTTGTATAATTATGTGCTTAATTGTAAAACACTGGGCAAAACAGTCACTGAAAAAGACCTGGGTGTATGGGTGGACGACAAACTCACATTTAGTGGCCAGAGTCAAGCAGCTGCTGCAAAGGCAAATAAAATAATGGGATGCATTAAAAGAGGCATAGATGCTCATGAGGAGAACATAATTTTACCTCTATATAAGTCACTAGTGCGACCACACTTAGAATACTGTGTACAGTTCTGGTCTCCGGTGTATAAGAAAGACATAGCTGAACTGGAGCGGGTGCAGAGAAGAACGACCAAGGTTATTAGGGAACTAGGGGGTCTGCAATACCAAGACAGGTTATTACACTTGGGGTTATTTAGTTTGGAGAATCGAAGGCTTAGGGGTGATCTTATTACAATGTATAAATATATGTGGGGACAATACAAAGACCTTTCTAATGATCTTTTTACTCTTAGACCTGTGACGGGGACAAGGGGGCATCCTCTACGTCTGGAGGAAAGAAGGTTTAAGCATACTCACAGACGCGGATTCTTTACTGTAAGAGCAGTGAGACTATGGAACTCTCTGCCATATGATGTTGTAATGAGTGATTCACTACTAAAATTTAAGAAGGGACTGGATGCCTTTCTTGAAAAGTATAATATTACAGGGTATATACACTAGTCTCCTTAATATTGCGTTGATCCAGGGAGCTAGTCTGATTGCCGTATGTGGAGTCGGGAAGGAATTTTTTTCCCCAATGTGAAGCTTACTGTTGCCACATGGGGTTTTTTTGCCTTCCTCTGGATCAACATGTTAGGGCAAGTTAGGATAGGATATGGGTTGAACTAGATGGACTTAAAGTCTCCCTTCAACCTTAATTACTATGTTACTATGTTACTATGTTACTCACTCTAACAAATTTATAGGTGCATGCAAAATATCAGACTACACTCGGATGTCATTCTAGCCTAACTTTGCCGGCAAATACCAACTGAACCCATTAAGTAGTCAATTACAATATAGACCGTCACTAGGTAATCTGTCCCAGTCATAAATGTTTTAAAGTATGAATGTGGTTTAAATTAATAATAAAATGTAATACTATCATTGATAATTTAATACTATCATGACTAAGATTTGTCATCAATTGGAAAAATAAATCTTAATCAATTGTGTTTTAATACAGGATTGGCAAATGCAGCAACCTAACTAATTTGTGAATACCATGAAGTAGCACAACAGAAATCTCTGAATTTCAGTTAATAATGCCATGGGAATCTTCATCTGAGTGTAATAATAATTGTCAAATTCTAAGCATCGCCCCTTCCACTGCAATTGGCACGATAAGGCACTGTTTCAGCTCAGTTCATTTTTTGCATAGCTTTGTGATAAGACACAGTAATATATCTAAAGAATGTGGTAAGGAGGATACTTATCAAGGTTCACACAATCAGACACTAGAAACCTACGCACTATGAAATAAATATCAGTCCTCAATGCATAGAAATGGATCATTAAAAAAGAATCAGATGCTTATACAGTATATCATTGTAAGTATGTACAACTATATAAACCCCTTCAGGGCATTTTACAAGACTGTATGTCAGGATCAGGAAGGGTTTACCACAAGATGAAATACAGTTACATCATGGGAACCTCCAGTCATCATGCCTGAAGATACAGTGATCAAGTAAGGTGCCTGCTGTCCTCCACAGCAGGACACCAATACTCGTCGCCACAGGGAGGTTCGTGGGCCCATCCAGCAACATTGATCACTGCGATTGACTGTTCAATTCTAAACAGCCAGTCACAGCAATTTCAATGTTTCAGCGAAGAAAAGTTCCTGAAATTTTGATATCCAGCTAAGATTGGTGCTATAACACAACTGATCATAGGATGAGGCTAGGTTACAGCAATATCAGCAGCCCCAGCACTGATTAGTGTGATTGAACAAGGACATCTGACTAACTAATCAATGATCAAGGGTAGAGATAAGTGAACATTTTGGGATTCGGTTCAGTTCAGATTCGCTAAACTGACCGATGTTCGCTGAACAGTTCGCCGAATAGTTAGTCGAATGTACCCGAACCCCATTAGATTCAATGGAAGGCAAAACCAAACACATAGACAAACAGCTAAAATTAGGGGCAGGAGTAGTACCGTGCACCGACTGGGGAGTGTCCCTTTGCGCCGCGAACAGACTGGAGACAGAAACCAATATACGTTCAACAGGTCTTCTTTATTGGTCATCCTCCCGACGACCACAGCGAACACGACAGCCTCCTTCCACACAGGCCCGGGTACCTTTCACCTTCCTTCTTTCCTTTGTATTGACGTCCCTCACGGTTCTATCGTTGTGGCTGCCCTAGGCCTACCACCACAGCGTTTCGCCTGTCCGAGTCTGTCCGTCTGGTACCCTCGGGCTTCCTCTGTTCTGCGGCTATCCTGTCAGGGCCACCCCCCTGACCGTCACTCCTTCCAGTCCCTTCTGGAGCTCTTCCTCTTTCTGTCTTTTCCTCCTTCAGTCTCTTCCTCTGCTCAGCTCCTCCCCTTGGACTGGCTTCCTTCTGGAACTCTCTCTATCTTTTTATTCCCCTCCCTGGGAATTCCCCTCTTGAGTTCCCGTAACTCCGCCCACCATGACTATATGGTTTCCTAGCCTTAAGCTGCTGTTAAGCCCTTTCCTCACTGCTCTCTGTCTCCATCTCGTGGCCAAATCTTAGCACTGCACTGTCCCCTTTTCCTGCTGTTCTTTGTCTCCCCCTAGCGGCCAAAACTCAGTACTTCCCCATCTGTCACTTTTTCTAGCTGTCTTCCCACCTGTACATACAAATTCACTTCAAGTATGTTTACTGCACATTTTACATTCACTTTTCTGCTTCAGATAAGTCCATAGGTCAGTCCAGTTCCCTACACAGGCACCATGAAAAGTGGCATCAATTTACCTCAGTAGAAATTTGCAAATAGCACAGCAGCAGTCAGCCATGGGTCATGCATGAGGTTCAGGGCCTGGCCCAGCATTTACAGCTTGGAACTCAAGTTTCAATGAGGAAACAAAAAGCAAAAAACACAAATATCCTAAACTAAAAAGTAAAACAATTGTGCATACACATTAACTTACTTTCTCAGTTCAGACTCCAGTTTTTTATTCATTTTATTGTGCATTCTGTGCATATATGGGTGTGACCGCCCTCTTTCGGAGCTGGGAAAACCATCCTGTCTGGCCTAAGCTTTTACTAGTGGTTCAGTCGCTCGATCCTTGTTCACATTCACATCACTTGGCAAGTGAAAAGGTATTAAATACTAGAGTAGGGACTGTCCCACAAGGGTTGCCGTGACATGGCGGGATGGCTTGTACACTATTTTGATCAAAATTATGTTTACTAAATACCCTTATTATTATTACCTTTATGCATTATTTGCAGTATATTTTTTACTTTTTAGTTCAGGATATTTGTGTTTTTTGCTTTTTGTTTTCTCTGGTTAATGGTCATGTGTTAATATGCACTTACATTGTGCATACACATTAGCTTACTTTTCTCAGTTCAGATTTGTTTTTTATTCATTTCATTGTGCATTCAGTGCATATATGGGTGTGACCGCCCTCTTTCTGAGCTGGGAAAGCCATCCAGTCTGGCCTAAGCTGTTACTAGTGGTTCAGTCGCTCGATCCTTGTTCACATTCACATCACTTGGCAAGTGAAAAGGTATTAAATACTAGAGTAGGGACTGTCCCACAAGGGTTGCCGTGACGTGGCGGGATGGCTTGTACATTATTTTGATCAAAATTATGTTTACTAAATATCCTTATTATTATTACCTTTATGCATTATTTGCAGTTTATTTTTTACTTTTTAGTTTAGGATATTTGTGTTTTTTGCTTTTTGATTTCTCTGGTTAATGGTCATGTGTTAATATGCACTTACATTGTGCATACACATTAACTTACTTTCTCAGTTCACACTCCAGTTTTTTATTAAGTTTCAATGAAGACATGGTGTTCAAGGGAGCTGTGCAATCCTTCCCAGCTGGGAGACCTGATACATCATGCAACACTTCCATTTTTTTTTAATCCAGCCACACTCAGATGGCACAAATAATCAATTTCATACAGTACTATTGGTGGAAAAATGTAAGGAAAGTAACACATGTAGTTGACGGAAAGTGAGTGCAGGTCTGCCGGTCTGGGATCCCCACTTTAACAGGCAACCCACCTGATGGAGACCCAGCATTGAGTCTCAACATTTCAAAAAAATAATTGTCACACACCACTAAATTGGCATCAATTTCCACAGAGTAGAAAGCATATAATAGGCCTCTGACACACCTTCGACTACATACAGGCAACCCACCAGATGGATACCCAAATTGAAGTCTCCACTTTTCAAAAAATAATTGTCACACAGCACTAAAGTGGCATAAATTTTCAGAGCAGAAACAGTATAATAGGCCTCTGACACACCTTCTACTACAGGCAACCCACCAGATGAAGACCCAACTTGCAGTCTCCACATTTCAAAAAATTGTTTGTGACGTCAGCAGCAGTAGCAACAGCTGGCACAGAAGACACATCACAAAGATGGCACAGACTGCAATAACTCAAGATCAATATATGACACTAAAAACGACATAATCGCCTAGTCTGCCCAATCTGCGACTGGGGTGCAAAAGTCATTGGAGAACCTTGGATTGTTAATTTTGCTGCAAGTATGGTGGTCTACACTTTTGGGGGACAGCAAGATGTGCTTATTCATCAGGACACCACCAGCAGCACTGAAGAAACGTTTTGAGAGAATGCTGGCTGTCAGGCATGACAAAGCCTCCAAGGAGTGTCAAGTGACCTCTGGCCACTTTTCCATTTTTGAAGACCAAAATGCAAATGGGTCCTAACGACCCTTATGGCATTGATATTGAGCTCCAGATACTCCTGAACCATCCTCTCCAATAGTTCACAATGTGTCAGATATGTACTCTGTTTTGTTGGTGCACGGGCTGTCTAAAAAATGTGTTAAACGATACACAGCATTGGCTTATGCCACGTTCCTGGGGTTGGGCGTGTAGAACTGGGATGCATAATGTGTGCCTCACTGCTATTTTGGGGAAAGCTATGCTTAAGATTATCCACAAGCGTGTTTCGATACTCCAGCATGCGTAAGTTCCTTCCTTGGGAAGGTGTTTTGCCAAGTTCTTAAAGGGCTTGGCTACGGCTTTAAAGAAGGTGATTAATTTTATTACAACAATTAAAAGATTGCAGAAAACAGGAAATAGTGTGATATTGCTTATACTTTTGCATAATATAAATCACAAAGGTAAAGTACTTACATTGCACACTACATAAGCAAAAAGCAAAACTTCACCAGGAATAGCGACATCATTTGTACGGGCTCATCAACCATAAGAAGCGAAACGGTGAAGACAGAGAAATTCCTGGGATATCCACATTATAGACCCACACGGGCGTCCCCTCCGGTCTACAGTTTAACAGGCTTCTGTCTTAGCTGCAGTCCTCTCCAGCTTATGTATTGTTTGGAAAAAACAATGCTTGTGCAATCAAGTGTTACACAAACTCTAACAAATTCTATTTGCCCAATATAATATATCTTTTCTGAGTGGCCAGCTCTTCAGATGTCAAATTACATCGGACAAATACGTCGTCGGATGTGACATGCCAAATACCTTCGTGGTTCCGGATATTCTACCATTCTATAAACACGACATTTCTCACCGAACATAAATAACAAAATTATACGTTAACTGGCTAAATATTATAAACATATGCTTTCTCACTAAAGAATGTAAACATACACCGTTCTCACCAAACAGTGATAAAATAACTATGTTGTAATTGGGTAACAAATATAAACATGAACGTTCTCATTAAATATTAACAGCTATACAGTCCTCAGGTGTTAGGAAAATGATAGAACACTACAAGGCTAATATGAGCTGAACTTTTACTATTTAATATCTTAAAGAGGTCGTAAAGGGGTCATTAGTATCTTAGTACTACAGAGGGAAGCATCTGGCAAAATTTAATCTCAGCACTAATTCTAAGGGCCCGTCACACATAGCGATCTCGCTAGCGAGATCACTGCTGAGTCACAAGTTTTGTGACACAACGGAGATCTCACCAGCGAGATCGCTGTGTGTGACAGCGATCAGCGACCGGCCCCCCTGCCGGTATCGCTGATCGCTGTAGGAAAGCCCTGGACTTTTCTTTAGTCGCTGGTCTCCCGCTGGCCAGCACGCATCGCTGCGTGTGACAGGCGGGAGACCAGCGATCAGCTGGTAACTAACGTACACATCGGGTATCCAAGGGACGTGCGTCCATTAGAAACCCGATGTGTACATTAGTTACCAGCGCGCTGATGCAGGGAGCTGGTAACTAATAAACACATCAGGTATCTAAGGGACGCACGTCCCTTGGATACCCGATGTGTACGTTAGTTACCAGCTCCCTGCATCAGCGCGCTGGTAACAAACGAACACAGCCACGCCGCGCTCTCGGCGTCGCCGTGTTGATCGCTGGTGAAGCTGTCTGTTTGACAGCTCACCAGCGATCATGTAGCGACTCACCGGCGATCCTGACACGTTGATATCGTCGGGATCGCTGGTGAGTCGTTATGTGTGATGGGGCCCTAACCCTAAGAATACGGGCATCATGTTGCAGATAGTGCATCATGTGCAGATGGCATTCTTCTGTGACTCCGGAGTGAGCGGACTTGTCTGTCTGCTCTCTGCAAGACGGAGGAGATAGAGGAGATAATACCTGGCACCGTGCTACTGTCAGCCCATTGCAGCAGCAGCTACTTGGTTTGTTTCTGTTACAGTTTTGCCTGTTGCTTCTTCTTTGGACTTTCTTTTGGACCTTTGGAACTTTGACGGACCCCTAATTTCAATCTTGGATTTATGGATGTTTTATACCCTGTGGATCGCACTGTTCCTGCATGACGGACCATTGGGGAGAGGTGGAAACCACTCACTAACCAACCAAATGCCCTTGGACGCGCAGCTCTGGATAAGCACCCGGATCTGCCACTACTACATACTTCCCCCACAGGAATATGCAACTTCAAAATTGATATCAATGATGAGTAGTTATTAGCACCCATGCATAGGAATGTAATACAACCACTGTCATCTACAGTCCTGCAATACACACAGCTTCTACCTTGTTGGTTACTGATGCAGCCATCTAGGTACAGAGGTGAACACTGGACACAGTCAGACAACGCGTTGACTGGAGCGAAGGACAGGGTCACTGATCTTCTGGCTGTTCCAAAGCCCATCACTAAATGTGTTATGTTTTCAAGTGATCAACTTCTGGAGCTGAGCAGATTGAAGTCTTCTCCAGCTGTGGCCATACCACATGTTCCTCATGAAGTGTGAAGACCTTTCAGAGGCTGCAGAGGAGGTAAAAAGTTGAAGCCTAGGAGAAGAAGGTTTAAACCAGCAGTGGCATCAATTATCATGGGTAATGTACGCTCACTGTGAAATAAGATGGATGAACTGCTAGCTCTGTGTAAAACCCAGACAAAGTTTACGGAATGCAGTCTCATGTACTTTACATAAACCTGGTTATATGGGAAGGTCCCTGATTCAAGTGTCTCGATTCCAGGGTTTCAAATTGTCCGGGCTGATAGAGACAGAGCTAAGTGTGGTAAGAAGAAGGGTGGTGGGGTGATATTATACATTATTAACAGATGGCTTAACCAGCGGCATATAAAGGTACTGTCACACTAAGCGATATCGCTAGCAATATCGCTATAACTTGTGACGTTATAGCGATATTGTTAGAGACATCGCTGTGTCTGATACTTACCTACAACCCGCTCCCCCGCTGATTATCGCTGATCGCGTGAGAACGTCCTGGACCGCTTCTCGTCGTCAGCTTCCTGCTGGGCTTCCTGTGGAGAGATGAGCGACGCGTGGAGCCGGGCGGGAGGACGCAGGATCGCCTAGTGTGACAGGTAAGTAGCGACCCCCGACTCCAGCGATGTCGCTGGTGAGATCTGCCTGTGTGGCAGCTCACTAGCGACCACTTAACGATGTACCAGCGATCCTGACCGCGTCATATCGCTGGTCGGGATCGCTGGTACATCGCTAAGTGTGACAGTACCTTTACTGTTAAGGAAAGCCACTGCAGTGAAAATATTGAACTCTTAGCAGTTGGCCTTAGGCCTTACTATCCACCTAGAGAATTCGCCATTTGCATAGCAGTAGTCATGTATATACCTCCATCCGCCAGCCAAGAGGCAGCTGAGGAGGTGTTGTAAGGGGTGTTGGCTCGCCTTCAGACAAAGCACCCAAACTCGTTAATTATAATCTCTGGGGATTTTAACAGAGTCATGATCTCAAAGGCTCTTCCAAAGTTTTATCAATATGTTAAATGTGCAACAAGCGACAACAGTATATTGTATCTCCTCTATTCAAATATTAAAGACGTCTATTCATCATCTACACTACCTCCCTGGGGAAATCTGACAACCTCATATTATTGTCTCTATCTTATCAACCAGTTGTCAGCAAACAACCAGCAACTATAAAACTAATCAGGAGGTGGTATACAGCTGCTGATGAGGCCCTTCAAGACTGCTTTGACCTCACAGACTGGGAGGTGATATGTGACAGGGGAGAGCATGATGATGTAAATGATATTGTTTGGAGAGTAACTAATATAATTTTTTGTACTGATACTGTAGTACCAGTTGAAAACATTCGATGTTATGCAAATAACAAGCCTTGGGTTCCAAAAGAATTGAAATACTTAGTAAACAGGAAAAAACTGGCATTTAAAATGAAGGATACAAAGAAACTGAAATTGATACAAAGCGACATAAAAGGGAGAATTAAGAATGCCCGTGAGGTGTTCTGAATTAAATTAGTAAATAAATTGTCACACAAGAATTCCATGGAGTTGTGGTCGGGCATGAAGCAGTTAACTGGGTATAAGGCAAGGCTGGAGCGTGGGGAAGTGGCTCTGCCCATGGCTAATGAAATGAACGAGTTTTTCAACAGATTCACTGACACATGCGCAGCGTCATCAGGAATGGGGGATGGAGCAGGGGAACGATTGGCAGCATTGACATTGGGTGACAAACTGTCTGCTTTCTCTGTCTCCCCAAGCGATGCGAAGAAACAGTTTAGTAAACTAGTCATTGGCAAAACAGCTGTGCCTGATGACCTCAGTCCATGTGTCCTCATAGCGTGTGCAAACCAACTGTGTACTGTCTTCCAACTCCTGTTAACAGGAGCCTACAATTACAGAGAGTACCAATGCTGTGGAAGACCACCTGCCTGGTGCCAGTTCCCAAGATCACTTTTCCGACTTCCCTACATGACTATCGTCCAGTGGCCTTAACATCGCATGCTATGAAGTCATTAGAGAATAGTACTTGCCTACTTGTGCCCGAGGGTGAGGGCCTACACTGACCCCCTACAGTTTACGTACCAGCAGAGAATGGGGGTGGATGATGTGGTAATGTCTCTGCTACATACAGTACAATCATTCTTGGACAATGAGGGAGCTGCAGTGCGTGCTATGTTCTTTGACTTCTCAATTGCTTTCAATACCTTACAGCAGCCCTTACGACGAAATATGTTGACTGATATGGCGGTAGATGAGGGGATGGTGAACTGGATAAGCGACTACTTGATGGACAGGCCACAGTTTGTAAAGATAGGGGAGGTAGAATCTGGCAGTGTACAGAACAGTGTTGGAGCCCCTCAGGGTACAGTGCTGTCGTCCTTCCTCTTGATGTTGTATACAGCTGACTTTCAGTATAAATCAAATCTCTCACCTCCAAAAATTCTCAGATGACTCAGTGATTGTAGGGAATAATTGTGGGGGACCGGGGGGGAGGGGGAGGAGGAATATAGAAGGGTGGTTTCTGACTTTGTGGATTGGTGCCAGACTAACTGTCTAGAACTAAATGTGAAGAAAACCAAGGAGATGGCCAGGAAGTGGAGATGGTATAGAGCTACAAATATTTGGGGGTCCACCTTGACAGCAAATTCGATTGGAGATGTCATATGGAGAAGGTTTACAAGAAGGAAATGAGCAGACTACTTTCTATGGAAGCTCAGGTCATTCAATGTGTGCAGTAAAATGCTCGAAATGTTTTACCAGTCTGTTGTGGCAAGCGCCATCTTTTTTGCTATAATTTGCTGGGGCAGTAGTGTGCGAGTAGCTGACGCTAATAAATTCAACAAACTTATCAAGAAGGCAAGCACAGCTGTTGGCCTCCATCTTGACTCTTGAGGAGATAGTGGAAGATAGAATTCAGAAGAAGTGTAGGGCTATAATGAACAATAATATACACCCATTATAGGAGCTGTTCTTGAAGCAGAAGAGCACATTCAACAGCCATCTAATCCTACTTTGGTGCAAGAAGGAGAAATTCAGGAAATAATTTGTGCCTACTGCTATGGGGATATATAACAATTTCCTAAGGGTGAAAGACGACAATGACCTATGGCTGGTGCACTAATAGCAATGATCAGAGATTTAAGATTTAAGTACCTGCACTTACACAAATTTGTTTGTTACGTAATGTGGTTAGTCATGTGAAAGATCTGTGTCTAGGAATTACTTTATGTAGTGCTGTTTGTAATGTTGTAATGTTTGGTATCATGTTTGTAACGCTTCTATAATACCATAATTTCCCTCGAGATCAATAAAGTGTATCGTATCATATCGTATCAAGAAGGCACTCATGTGTCTTCCACAACTATGAGGTCCAAGTCCATAGTGTATTGGTGGTGGGGTAGCACTCAAGATTGCTTCTTCCATCCCCTCCCACTAACCTCAGAAAACAGAGAGTAGCTCTTTATCCTCTTCATCTCCTAACTGTTGCACGTCCATCACCTTCTCCTCCATTTGTTCCTCAGCTCCTACATCTTCACTAACAGTTTGGTTCCATGAGCGCCCCTTGGTCGCTGTAAGCCACTCTCCCATGGCACCTGCCACATGTAGATGCCCAGAATAGAGATGCTGATGATGGCATTGTTAGCACTAACCATCTTAGCAGCCGTTTCAAAACTGCAGAAAGGTACAGAGATCCTTCACCTGTGGCAACTCCACAAGCATGATTTGCACCACGTCCAGATTGCGTTGGCCCAGGCTATGCAAAAGGACACACTTCACCTGGGCTCATTGCTGCTGTCACAGCTGCTGCAACATGTGCATAGTGGAATTCCACCATGACGGAGCATCGCTAATCAAACGGTTAATTGGTAGGTCAAAAGATGCAAGTCAATGACCTGGAGGATGTGATCGTCAGAAGTGAGCACACGGTGACCTTTCTTTCTGCAGCAGCACATCCAGGCCGGGATAGTGGCAGAGAAATTGATGTACTACCGGGTTGAGAATGTGAGCCATGCAAGCCACGTGTGTAAGGTTGCCATAGCGTAGTACCACCACCAGGTTAGCACAGTTATTGCTCACGGTCTTCCCTGGCTCCAGGTTTAGTGGAGACATTAATTGCTCTAATTTTTCCTGGATACCAGTTAACAACTCTTGAGATGTGTGACTGCGATCTCTAAAGTAAATTAATTTAAACACTGCCTGATTGCGGTGAGCCTTTACTGCACAGTACGGAGGTGGGGGGAGATTCTATCTGTACTGTTAGAAGGCGAATCTGATTAATGGAGACGTGGAGGCCCTAGAGGAGGTGGGTGAGGCAGAAGCAGTGGAGGAACTGTTAGATACAGAGGTTTGTCCCGCAAGCCTTTGCGATTCCAAGACTTGTGGAACAGCTCCTTGTCCTCCTGCCACAACATCCACCATAGTCACCCAGTGCCCAGTCAGCAAGATGTAACACCCCTGCCCATGTTTGCTTGTCCAGGTGTGAGTGGTGAAATGCACCCACATAGATATAAATTTTTTCAATGAACGGATGATGTTGTCATCGACATGCTGATGTAGTGCAGGCACAGATTTCTTAGAGAAGTAATGATGATTGCGCCACCGGTACTGGGGGATTGCAATGGCCATCAACATTCTGAAACCATCTGTATCCACCAGGCGGACCGGGAGCATTTCCTTGACCCACAGATTGGAGATGGTGGAGTTCAAGCTTTTAGCTTTGCCATGTGTAGAAGGAAACATTATTTTATGTGACCACAACTGCAGGACCAAAGGCTGGCTGCTGTGCTGAGAGAGGGCAGAGAACAGAGAATAGGACAAACTGCTGGCCTGTGAGTAAACTGCAGGCGGAAAAGTTATTGTGGATTGAGAAACATGTGTTGTGCTAGATGACACAAAAGCATTAGTCATGTCTACTTCTATAACAGCTGATCATCTCTCACTCAACCCAACTGTGGTGGGTAAACAATTGTAGTGAGAAGACTTGGAATAGTGATGGAGGAGGAAGAAACAGCAGATGGGGTTGATGGAATTGTCAGTGGTTGGCGAGGCCCACTAGTCCACATTTTAGCGCAGTGAGATTCCCACTCCAAGGCATGCTGATCATGCATGTGCCGATTCATGCAAGTAGTTATCACATTATTTTAAATTTTTGGCTCTACTGAGTTTTTTTTTGCAAATTTGACATATAACATGTTGGGTCATCCTTTGCATTTTCAAAAAAGGCCCAGGCTGGGCAACCCTAGCTCCCTTGCGAACTGCACACTTATGGCCGGTGCTGGCCACGGCCAGAGTGCTTGTCGTGGTGGGAAGCCGCAATGTAACCTCTTCAGCTTCCTCCTCCACTTCCTTTGCTGAGCTACTCAGCTGCGTACCTCTGGGTTCACACCAAGTGGGATCTACAACCTCATCTTCACCCTCATCACCCTGAAAGTCACCCGTCTCCTCTTCCTGCCCTGACACCACAGTACAATTCACATGCACCTCTGGTATCTGAGACTCATCAGGATCACCTCCACCCTTGGTGGTTAAAGTGGATAAAATCTGGTGACAAGGGTCCAGATTCTGCTTGGACCCTACATTGTCTGTACCTGGATCTAACATGAAAAAATTTTGGGCATATGTGCAGATGCTTTCCTTTTCTGGATTCTGTGATTCTTCAGAGCAGAATTCTGATGCCCATAGAATAGAACCTGTGAACAGCTTTTCAGAATGGCCTATCTGTGGTTCCCCATTGTCAGTTGGGCGTTTGAAAATTTTTAACATGGGGGAAGCAAGGGTGATTGGGGTGTCACCTCTGTGGATTGTTCTGTATGTGATGTTAAGGTGGAGGAAGAAGAGGAGAATACTTGATGAAGTGCTTGCCATCCATTCGAGCACATGCTTTTTCTGAGCCTCATCTACAACACGTACCGTTGTCAGTCACCTGTCACTAAACAAATAATCACTATTTATTTTTTTTAGTGTTCCTGAATAACACTGTTATGCATAATGATTTTTAAATGGAAATATAGCCTTCTGATCTGCCACTGAAACACAGTTTTAGCACAAACAATTTGGAGTAGCTAGTTTTTGCACAATCTACTTTGATGCTGGAAGGTCGATTTTGCACAGGATAAGTTAAGTTTCAGCAGCAGCACTAGCGCAGAGGCGACCTCTCTGTACTGTCACACTGAGCAAATGGCGCCAGCAAAGCAAGATGTCCGCTTTTTATATGGCCAGGGAGCTGTGACTTCGGCAATCAGTCCCAGAAGACATTGTGTCATGACGTTGTGGATGGTTTCTGTGCCCTGATGGGTTGCCAGAAGCCGGAATCAACACACATAAATTTAAGGGAAGAAAAAAAAAGCATGCTGCTCTACCCTATCTACATGCTCCTCTGACCTAGACACAACACCTCCTCTCATCAAATTCACCCCTACTCATCATACAGCACCACTACCATAGTCAAAATAATAACAAAAGAATTAGTGGAAACGGGATGATTTACGGAACTGTGACCGACTTTTGCCGACTTTGAGTAAAAATGCTCGTGGTCGGCGCTCTTAGCAGGTGAGCATTTCTGCTACGCACAGGCAATATGATCATTGCCTGTGTCTAGCAGAGGCGATCAAAGTATTGCAGTTTCTAGTCTCCCATGGAGACGATTGAATATATAAAAACTATAGGAAAAAGAGAGCGCAATAGGGTCTTATCCGAGTTACCTTTTGAAAGAAATAAAGGAATACACTCACCTTTTCCAGGAGAGATTTAGACACATAGGATCAGTTATCAGCTTGCTGCACGTCCAAAGGTCCACTCAGTGACCGTCATACATTAAAACTTAATGGAATAAAAATTCATGGACTTAAGTGCGCTGCTGGTCAAATAATGAATCCAGATTAAATGAAGGGATTAACCATTTATTTCCAAACGCGTTTCGAAGTAGATAATACTTCTTCCTCAGGGGATGACATACATGTATGATATCCATGATATGTTAAAACCAATGGTGTGGTTAAAAAATACAACTTGTCCAGCAAAAAACAAGCCCTCACATCGCCATATTGACAGAAAAATAAAAAAGTTATGGCTTTGAGAAGAAAGGGAGCAAAAAATGAAAATGCAAAAATAGAAAATGGCCCGAGGGTTAATATTTGGTTTAACCCCTTTGGAATAAATAACTGCAATGTTTCGCTTCCTATGACCATCAAACAGCTTCTTACACCTCTCAAGTGGAATTTTTTACCACTCTTCTTTTGCAAACTGCTCCAGGTCTCTCATATTTGAAGGCGCCGTCTCCCAACAGCAATTCTAAGATCTCTCCACAGGTGTTCAATGAGATTTATATCCGGACTCATTGCTCCAGCGCTTTGTTTCCATCAATTTTTGGGTGCTTCTTTCTTTCAAAGAACATTTTTTAACCAATAAGTTGAAAGTACGAATAATAATATAACTTTCATTACAGAATGTTCTGTTTTACTCACATTAATTGATGCAAAAATGAATACACCCCCACATTAAAAAATACCACATCTAGTATTTTGTATGACCTCATGATGGAATGGAGGCATACAATGAACAAGTTGGTGACATATTGCAACATCTATCTTTATCCATTCTTAACCCCTTTCTGACATGAGACATACTATCCCGTCCAAGGGACCCTATGCCCATGGATGGGATAGTACGTCTAGTGTGGCCAGGTGTCAGCTGATTATCACAGTTGACACCCGGCACTATGTGTCAGGGGTGGTCACAGACCGCCCCCGACATGTTAACCCCTAGCACACTGCGATCAAATACGATCGCAGTGTACCGGGGGTTTAAGGGAAGCATCGGCAGGGAGGGGGCTCCGTGCTTCCCTGAGACCCCCGTAGCAGCGCAATGTGCAGCGCTGCTGCAGGGGCCTCCTTCCCTGCAGATCCTCGAATCCAAAATGGCGGCGGGGACCTTCAGGGGTGTGCAGGGATGCGGTTTCCTCATGCCTGCAAAGCGCAGGCAAGGAGGAAGCCTGCAGCACTGCCTGTGACAGATCGCTGATCTGTCACAGCGATCTGTGATGTGACAGATCAGCGATCTGTCACATGACAGTTATGTCCCCCCTGGGACAATGTAATAAAGTTAAAAAAAAGTGTAAAAATAATTTTTAAAAAGTCGCTAAATAAATAAAAAAAAAATATTTCCTAATAAATTCATTTTTTGGAAATAAAAAAAACCAAAACAATAAAAGTGCACATATTTAGTATCGCCGCGTCCGTAATGACCCGCCCTATAAAACTGTCCCATTAGTTAACCCCTTTAGCGAACCCCTTAAAAAATAAAGATAAAAAAAGCAAAAAATAATGATTTATTATCATACCGCCGAACAAAAAGTGCAATAACGCGCAATCAAAAAGTCAGATATAAATATCCATGGTACCGCTGAAAACGTCATCTTGTCCCGCAAAAAAACGAGCCATGATACATCATCATCAGCAAAAAAATAAAAAGTTATAGCTCGCAGAATAAAGCGATGCAAAAATAATTATTTTTTATTTAAAATTGTTTTCATTGCATAAAACCGACAAAACATAAAAAAACGACATAAATGAGGTATCGCTGTAACCGCACTGACGTGAAGAATAAAACCGCTTTATCAATTTTACCGCACGCGGAACGGTGTAAACGCACCCCCCCAAAAGAAATTCTTGAAATGCTGGTTTTTGTTCATTCTGCATCCCAAAAATCAGAATAAAAAGAGATCAAAAAATGTCACATGCCCGAAAATGGTACTAATAAAAACATCAACTCGTCCCGCAAAAAATAAGACCTCACATGAATTGGTGGGTCAAAATATGGAAAAATTATAGCTCTCAAAATGTGGTGATGCAAAAACTATTTTTACAATAAAAAACGACTTTTAGCGTGTGACAGCCGCCAAACATAAAAACCGCCATAAATAGTAAATCAAACCCCCCGTTATCACCCCCTTAGTTAGGGAAAAACAATAAAATTAAAAAAATATATTTATTTCCATTTTCCCTTTAGGGTTAGGGTTAGGGCTAGGGTAAGGGGTGTTTTGGGGTTAGGGTTGAAGTTAGAATTGGGGGGTTTCCACTGTTTGGGCACATCAGGTGCTCTCCAAATGCAACATGGCGTCTGATCTCAATTCCAGCCAATTCTGCATTGAAAAAGTCAAATGGTGCTCCTTCCCTTCCAAGCTCTGTCATGCGCCCAAACAGTGTTTTACCACCACATATGGGGTGTCAGCCTACTCAGGACAAATTACAAAACAACTTTTTGGGACCAATTTCTCCTGTTACCCTTAGAAAAATAAAAAATTGGGGGCAAAAATATCATTTTTGTGGAAAAAAAATATGATTTTTTTATTTTCACACCCGGGCGTTATAAACTTCTGTGAAGCACTTGGGGGTTCAAAGTGCTCATCACACATCTAGATAAGTTCATTAGGGGGTCTCGTTTCCAAAATTGGGTCACTTGTGGGGGATTTCCACTGTTTAGGTACATCAGGGGCTCTACAAAGGCATCATGACACCCGCAGACCATTCCATCAAAGTCTGCATTCCAAAATGTCACTACTTCCCTTCCGAGCCCCAACGTGTGCCCATACAGTAGTTTTCTCCCACATGTGGGGTATCAGCGTACTCAGGACAAATTGGACAACATTTGTGGTTCATTTTCTTCTGTTACCCTTGGGAAAATAAAAAAAATTGGGGACTAAAAGATCATGTTTGTGGAAAAAATATGATTTTTTTATTTTCACGCTCGGGCGTTATAAACTTCTGTGAAGCCCTTGGGGGTTCAAAGTGCTCACCACACATCTAGATAAGTTCTTTGGGGGGTCTAGTTTCCAAAATGGTGTCAGGTGTGGGGGGAATTCCACTCTTTTGGCACATCAGGGGCTTTCCAAACACGACATGGTGTCCGATCTCAATTCCAGCCAAAAAAGTCAAATGGCGCTGCTTCCCTTCCGAGCTCTGCCATGCGCCCAACTAGTCGTTTACACCCACATGTGGGGTATCAGCGTACTCAGGACAAATTGCACAATAACTTTTAGGGTCCTGATACCCTTAGAAAAATAAGAATTGAGGGTGAAAAGATCATTTTTGTGGAAAAAATATGATTTTTTAATTGTACAGCTGTACGTTATAAACTTCTGTGAAGCACTTGTGGGTTCAAAGTTCTCACAACATATCTAGATCAATTCCTTGGGGGGTCTAGTTTCCAAAATGGGGTCACTTGTGGGGGGTTTCCACTGTTTAGGCACATTAGGGGCTCTCCAAACATGACATGGCGTCCGATCTGAATTCCAGCCAATTTTGCATTGAAAAAGTCAAATAGCGCTCCTTCCCTTCTGAGCTCTGCCATGCGCCAAAACAGTGCTTCCCCCCCAGGTATCAGCGTACTCAGGAGAAATTGGAAAATAACTTTTGCAGTCCAATTTCTCCTGTTACCCCTGGTAAAATAAAAAATTTGGATCTGATGTAATTTTTTGTGTGAAAAAAAGTTAAATGTTCATTTTTTTAAACATTCAAAAAACTCTTGTGAAGCACCTTAGAATGGTGTCACTTTTGGGTATTTTCTATCATATAGACCCTTCAAAGTGACTTCAAATGTGATGTGGTCCCTAAAAATAAAATGGTGTTGCAAAAATGAGAAATCGCTGGTCAACTTTTAACCCTTATAACTTCCTAACAAAAAAAATTTTGGTTCCAAAATTGTGCTGATGTAAAGTAAACATATGTGAAATGTTACTTATTAACTTTCTTGTGTGCCATATCTCTGTGGTTTAAGGGCATAAAAATTCAAAGTTGGAAAATTGCGAAATTTTCGCCAAATTTCTGTTTTTTTCACAAGTAAACGCGTTATTTGAATGAAATTTTACCACTAACATGAAGTACAATATGTCACGAGAAAACAAAGTCAGAATCAGTGGGATTCATGGAAGCGTTTCAGAGTTATTACCTCATGAAGGGACAGTGGTCAGAATTGTAAAAATTGGCCCGGTCATGAATGTGCAAACCACCCTTGGGGTTAAAGAACAACCTAATTTAGGATGCTGGATGGAGAGTGATGTCCAACTTGTCACTTCAGAATTGCCCATAGGTATTTCATTGTGCTCAGATCAGGAGACATACTTGGAACTGAATTACTTTCACTATGTTCTTCAGAAATGCTACAGTGGCAAGAGATGTGTGTTTTGGATAATTGTCATGCTGAAAAGCTGTTCATCGTGATGGTAATATATTTTCTTTCAGTATAGAGCAATACATCTGTGAATTCATGATAACTTCAATAAAATGTATCTCCCCAACACCCACAACACTCATGCACCCCCACAGAAGGACACTGCCACCACCATGATTCGCTGTAGGCACCATATCTTTTTCTTTGTATGCCTCACCTTTGCAACACCATACAGCTTTAACCCCTTCACCCCCAAGGGTGGTTTGCACGTTGATGACCGGGCCAATTTTTACAATTCTGACCACTGTCCCTTTATGAGGTCATAACTCTGGAACGCTTCCATGGATCCTGGTGATTCTGACAATGTTTTCTCGTGACATATTGTACTTCATGATAGTGGCAAAATTTCTTTCAAATAACTTGCATTTATTTGTTAAAAAACGGAAATTTGGCGAAAATTTTGAAAATTTCACAATTTTCCGACTTTGAATTTTTATGCCCTTAAATCACAGAGATATGGCACGCAAAAAACTTGATAACTAACATTTCCCACATGTTTACTTTACATCAGCACAATTTTGGAACCAAAATTTATTTTGTTAGGAAGTTATAAGGGTTAAAAATTGACCAGCGATTTCTCATTTTTGCAACACCATTTTATTTTTACGGACCACATCACATTTGAAGCCACTTTGAGGGGTCTATATGATAGAAAATACCCAAAAGTGACACCATTCTAAAAACTGCAACCCTTAAGGTGCTCAAAACCACATTCAAGAAGTTTATTAACCCTTTAGGTGCGTCACAGGAATTTTTTTGAATATTTAAAAAAAAATGAACATCTAACTTTTTTTCACAAAAAAAATACTTCAGGTTCAATTTTTTTATTTTACCAAGGGTAACAGGAAAAATTGGACAGCAAAAGTTAATGTGCAATTTGTCCTGAGTACGCTGATACCTGATATGTGGGGGGGACGACTGTTTTGGTGCATGGCAGAGCTCAGAATGGAAGGAGCGCTGTTTGACTTTTTCAATGCAAAATTGGCTGGAATTCAGATCGGACGCCATGTCACGTTTGGAGAGCCCCTGATCTACCTAAACAGTGGAAACCCCCCACAAGTGACCCCATTTTGGAAACTAGACCCCCCAAGGAACTTATCTAGATATGTGATGAGAGCTTTGAACCCACAAGGGCTTCACAGAAGTTTATAAGGTACAGCGGTACAATTAAAAAATCATATTTTTTCCACAAAAATGATCTTTTCACCCCAATTTTTATTTTCCCAAGGGTAACAGGACCCTAAAAGTTAATGTGCAATTTGACCTGAGTACGCTGATACCCCACATATGGGGGTAAACCACTATTTGGGCGCATGGCAGAGCTCGAAAGGGAAGCAGCGCCATTTGACGTTTTTGGCTGGAATTGAGATCGGACACCATGTCGCAATTGGAAAACCCCTGATGTACCAAAACAGTGGAAACCCCCCACAAATGACACCATTTTGGAAACTAGACCCCCAAGGAACTTATCTAGTTGTGTAGTGAGAACTTTGAACCCCCAATGGCTTCACAGAAGTTTATAAAATACAGCCGTACAATTAAAAAATCATATTTTTTCCACAAAAATGATCTTTTCACCCTCAATTCTTATTTTTCCAAGGGTAACAGGACCCTAAAAGTTATTGTGCAATTTGTCCTGAGTATGCTGATACCCCACATGTGGGGGTAAATCACTATTTGGGCGCATGGCAGAGCTCGGAAGGGAAGCAGCGCCATTTGACGCTTTTGGCTGGAATTGAGATCGGACACCATGTCGCGATTGGAAAAACCCTGATGTACCAAAACAGTGGAAATCTCCCACAAATGACACTATTTTGGAAACTAGACCCCCCAAGGAACTTATCTAGGTGTGTGGTGAGCACTTTGAACCCGCCAGTGCTTCACAGAAGTTTATAACGCCCGGGAGTGAAAATAAAAAATTCGTATTTTTTCCACAAACATGATCTTTTAGTCACCATTTTTTTTATTTCCCCAAGAGTACCAGGAGAAATTGGACCCCAAAAGTTGTTGTCCAATTTGTCCTGAGTACGCTGATACCCCATATGTGGGAGAAAACTAGTGTATGGACACACGTCGGGGCTCGGAAGGGAAGTAGTGACGTTTTGGAGTGCAGACTTTGAGGGAATGTTCTGCTGGTGTCATGTTGCCTTTGGAGAGTCCCTAATGTACCTAAACAGTGGAAACCCCACACAAATGACCCCAGTTTGGAAACTAGACCCCCTAAGGAACTTATCTAGATGTGTGGTGAGCACTTTGAACACCCAAGTGCTTCACAGAAGTTTTTAATGCCCGGGCATGAAAATAAAAAAATCGTATTTTTTCCACAAACATGATCAATTAGTCCCCAATTTTTTCATTTTCCCAAGGGTAACAAAAGAAATTGGACCCCAAAAGTTGTTGACCAATTTGTCCTGAGTACGCTGATACCCCATATGTGGGAGAAGACTACTGTATGGGCACACGTCGTGGCTCGGAAGGGAAGTAGTGACGTTTTAGAATGCAGACTTTGATGGAATGGTCTGCGGGTGTCATGTTGCCTTTGGAGAGCCCCTAATGTACCTAAACAGTGGAAATCCCCCACAAATGACCCCATTTTGGAAACTAGACCCCCTAAGGAACTTATCTAGATGTGAGGTGAGCACTTTGATCCCCCAATGGCTTCACAGAAGTTTATAATGCCAGGGCATGAAAATAAAAAAATCGTATTTTTTCCACAAACATGATCAATTAGTCCCCAATTTTTTTACTTTCCCAAGGGTAACAAGAGAAATTGAACCCCAACAGTTGTTGTCCAATTTATCCTGAGTACGCTGACACCCCATATGTGGGAGAAAACTACTGTATGGACACACGTCGGGGCTCGGAAGGGAAGTAGTGACGTTTTGGAATGCAGATTTTGATGGAATGGTCTGCGGGTGTCATGTTGCCTTTGGAGAGCCCCTAATGTACCTAAACAATGGAAACCCCCACAAATGACCTCATTTTGGAAACTAGACCCCCTAAGGAACTTATCTAGATGTGAGGTGAGCACTTTGAACCCCCAAGTGCTTCACAGAAGTTTATAATGCCCGGGCATGAAAATAAAAAAATCGTATTTTTTCCACAAACATGATCAATTAGTCCCCAATTTTTTCATTTTCCCAAGGGTAACAGGAGAAATTGGACCCCAAAAGTTGTTGTCCAATTTGTCCTGAGTACACTGATACCCCATATGTGGGAGAAAACTATTGTATGGGCACATGTCGGGGCTCGGAAGGGAAGTAGTGACGTTTTGGAATGCAGACTTTGATGGAATTGTCTGCGGGTGTCATGTGCGTTTGGATAGCCCCTGATGTACCTAAACTATTGAAACTCCTCAAAAATGACCCCATTTTGGAAACTAGACCCCCCACAGAACTTATCTAGATGTGTGGTGAGCACTTTGAACCCCCAAGGGCTTCACAGAAGTTTATAATGCCCGGGCATGAAAATAAACAAAAATTGTATTTTTTCCACAAACATGATCAATTAGTCCCCAATTTTTTATTTTCCCAAGGGTAACAGGAGAAATTGAACCCCAAAAGTTGTTGTCCAATTTGTCCTGAGTACGCTGACACCCCATATGTGGGAGAAAACTACTGTATGGACACACGTCGGGGCTCGGAAGGGAAGTAGTGACGTTTTGGAATGCAGACTTTGATGGAATGGTCTACGGGTGTCATGTACGTTTGGAGAGCCCCTGATGTACCTAAACTATTGAAACTTCCCACAAGTGACCCCATTTTGGACACTAGACCCCCCACGAAACTTATCTAGATGTGTGGTGAGCACTTTGAACCCCCAAGTGCTTCACAGAAGTTTATAACGCTCGGACGTGAAAATAAAAAAAATCATTTTTTTCCACAAAAATTATATTTTTGCCCCCAATTTTTTATTTTCCTAAGGGTAACAGGAGAAATTGGACCCCAAAAGTTGTTTTGCAATTTGTCCTGAGTAGGCTGAAACCCTAGATGTCGGGGTAAAACACTGTTTGGGCACATGGCAGAGCTTGGAATGGAAGGAGCACCATTTGACTTTTTCAACTCAGAATTGGCTGGAATTGAGATTAAACGCCATGTTGCATTTGGAGAGCACCTGATGTGCCCAAACAGTGGAAACCCCCAATTCTAACTCCAACCCGATCCCCAACAAACCCCTAACCCTAATCTAAGCCCTAACGCTAGCCCTAACCCTAACCCTAGCCCTAACCCTAGCCCTAACCCTAGCCCTAGCCCTAACCCTAACCCTAGCCCTAACCCTAGCCCTAACCCTAACCCTAATGGGAAAATGGAAATAAATACATTTTCTTTTAGTTTTATTATTTTTCCCTAACTAAGGGGGTGATAACGGGGGGTTTGATTTACTATTTATGGCGGTTTTTATATTTGGCAGCTGTCACATGCTAAAAGACGCTTTTTATTGTAAAAATAGTTTTTGCAACACCACATATTGAGAGCTATAATTTTTCCATATTTTGAGCCACAGTGTCATGTGAGGTCTTATTTTTTGCGGGACGAGTTAACGTTTTTTTTGGTACCATTTTCGGGCACGTGACATTTTTTGATCGCTTTTTATTCCAATTTTTGGGACGCAGAATGAACAAAAACCAGCGTTTCATGAATTTCTTTTGGGGGGTGCGTTTACACCGTTCCGCCTGCGGTAAAATTGATAATGTGGTTTTATTCTTCGGGTCAGTGCGGTTACAGCGATACCTCATTTAGGTCTTTTTTATGTTTTGTCGGTTTTATGCAATGAAAACTATTTTATATAAAAAATAATTATTTTTGCATCGCTTTATTCTGTGAGCTATAACTTTTTTATTTTTTTGCTCATGATGCTGTATTGCAGCTCGTTTTTTGCGGGACAAGATGACGTTTTCAGCGGTACCATGGATATTTATATGCATCTTTTTGATCGCGCGTTATTGCACTTTTTGTTTGGCGGCATGATAATAGATCATTATTTTTTGCTTCGTTTTTTATTTTTATTTTTTAAGGAGTTCGCTAAAGGGGTTAACTAATGGGACAGTTTTATAGGGCGGGTCGATACAGACACGGCGATACCTAATATGTGTACTTTTATTGTTTTTTTTTTTATTTCCAAAAAATGAATTTATTGGGGAATTTTTTTTTTCTTTTTTCTAATTTATTTGGCGATTTTTTAAAGATTATTTTAACACTTTTTTTATTTTTTTTTTAACTTTATTACATAGAACCAGGTGGGACCTCACTGTCCTGTGACAGATCGCTGATCTGTCACATCACAGATCACTGTGACAGATCAGCGATCTGTCACAGGCACTACTGCAGACTTCCTCATGCCTGCGCTTTGCAGGCACTGAGGAAGCCAGCTCCCTGCAGGCCACCTAAGGCCCCCGTCACCATCTTTGATTCGGGGGCCTGCAGGGAAAGAGCCCCCCGCAGCAGCGCTGCACATTGCGCTGCTGTGGGGGGCTCAGGGAAGCACGGAGGGAGCCCCCTCCCTGCCGATGCTTCCCTTTAATCCCCGGTACACCGTGATCATGTTTGATCGCGGTGTGCAAGGGGTTAACGTGTCGGGGGCGGTCCGTGACTGCCCCTGACACATTATGCCGGGTGTCAGCTGTGATAATCAGCTGACACCCAGCCGCGATCAGCGGCGCTCACCACGTGGGCGTCGCTGATCGCGCTAGATGTACTATCCCATCCATGGGCATAGGGGCCCAGGTCCCATGGACGGGATAGTACGTCTGATGTCAGAAAGGGGTTAAAGACTTTAGTGCCAAAAACATTTATTTTGGTTTCATCACTGCAAAGTATAGAGTTCCAGTAGTCTTCTTATTTTGTTCACCGCAAAATTACATAGATAGTCATTAGGGATGAACAAGCACTAAACTGCTCATGTGCTCATTGCTCCAACCCAGCAATTCCCAATACTCGCATGCTCGTTTTCAGTAGCAAGTATAATGCGAGTCATGGAGCAGTGAAAATGTTCAAATGGATGGAAAAAGTGTTGAATGGAAGGAGGACAGCATGAGGAAGACCGCTGGGAGCATCTCTGACTCCCAGATTGCTAGTGTGGGAAGAAGGGCCCCCGCCGAGTGTCCGGGCCGGAACCAAAGGGACCGTCACCTAAGTTCCGGGGGAAACTGTTCCCAGGGGACAGAGTTCAGGGATGGACCGTTTAGATGGACAGATGGGCTGGGGAAGGAGCCAGTATAAAAGGGGCGGGGAACGCTAGTCACCGTGAGTCAGCAGATTGGGACAGAAACAGCAGGAGACCGTGGGAGCGACTGAGAACCAGAGCGACTTATTAGAGCCAGGAGAGACATTCCTCAAGGACATCAGAGGGATGGCGCCCAGATGACCGTCCGAGAGCCGTTGCCCCGCTTCTGCCTGCGGCTCCTGCCGCCTCACCTCAGCTTGCGGCCGCTGCCGCCTCGCCGCTGCCCACGGCTGCGGCCTGTCCGCGGTCGCTCGCGGCCTTTGCCACCTCGCTCCGGCCCGCGACTGCAGCCTGTCTCCTACCACCTGCGGCCGCCCTGCTCTTACCCGTGGCAGTGGCAAGTCGAGTGCCGCCGGCAGCCACCACTGTCCTGCTCTGGTCCGCGGCAAGGGCGGGGCCGTTGCTCGCCGCGGATTCCCCGTCGCAGCTGGTAGCTGCGCAGGTGGCCTGCCCCTCGCCACCCCACATCGCTGCTGGCTGCGGCCCTTCTGTCCAAGGACTCCTCCGGGGCCTGAGGTGCTCCAGTGTCATCAGAGCGCCGAAGCGCTCGAAGACTTTGTCAGAGCCTCAGCAACTGGGCCCAGCGAGTGCTACGCCGAAAGACCACCATCCCAAACGGCGAGGTACGTCTGGACGGCTAAGTTGACTATATAATTAAGGACCCGTAGTGGGCCATACCGCGGCCCTTTAGTGACCGGCTATTGCCAGACTTAGTCGTGTTCTACCCCGTTTTGTGTTTGCTTGTATAGAGCCCATGCGAGTGCAATTCTTGTTACCCCTTTGTTTGGTCAGGCTACAACTGAGGACAGTTACCTTCAGGCCTATAAACGTTAATACTAAAAGCACCAAACTGTCTCGCGCCTCGTCACTGTGTCCTGCGTACCTGCGAGTACCACATTTGGAGTAGTTGGCAGGATGCAGTCTCCGAGCGCAGATAGCGGTGCGCCTGACCAAAGTGGGGCAGCGGGTGCCACTGATAATGGGGGCCCCCTCTCCAGCCTCTCTCTGGGGGCTATGCTAAGTAATTTGCCCCGGTTTTCTGGCTCCGATACGCTGTTGTGGAGCTGGACAGAGTGTATGCGGGGCCTTTTCTGCATGCATCCGATGACCCCCGATTTAGAGGCCAAGGTGGCCCTTATGGTGCTAGAAGGGGAAGCCCAGAAGTCAGTGATGTTGAGACCCCCTGGGCACCGCAACACCTTTGCCAGGGTCTTGCAGATTTTGGAAGAAACCCACGGGATCCAACATAGGTGGGAGAGTTGTTTAGTCGGATGCAGGGGGAGGGAGAGACCATCACCCAGTACATGAACGCTCTCCAGGAGCTATACACAGCCATGGAGTGGAAGGACGGAATAGGGGTAGGGCCCATCGACATTACCCTGCGCGACCTGTTAGTGACCGGACTCCGGGCCGCTCCGTTAATCAAGCAGGCATTGCGGGAGCAGATCCGAGTGAACCCACACATAGCCTTCTCTGAAGTGGGGAGTCAGGCCCGGGTGCGAGAGAAGGAGCAGGGGATGACGGTTCCCGTGGGGAAGGCACGGAGCATGTAGGCTTCCGTAAGCATTGTCGGAGAGCCTCATTGGATTGAGGAAATGTAACAAGAGTTGAAGAGTATCCGGGGCGAGCTGGCTGAAGTGAAGAAGAGAACGGAGCCTGCGCCCGGCCGGCCTGGCAACAATCCCGGGCCTTGGGGGCCTCACAATACCCAGGGTGGTCAGGCCTCACCTCCCCGATGCTATGAGTGTGGAGAACTGGGCCACTTCGCACGAGAGTGTCCGCGGCGCGGGAGATACCCACCCTGGCAGGCATTAAACTAGAGGGCTCCGAGGTGGTAGTGCGGACTGACAACAACCCACTAGCTCATTTGGAGAATGTCAAACTGGGGGCCCTGGAGCAGCGGTGGGTGGCTCGGATGGCCAAGTTCAACTACAGGATCATCCACAAAAGAGAGGCTGAAAACGTGCATGCTGACGCACTCTCCAGAATCTGACACACCACCCCAGGGAAGAATCGAGACGATGAATTAGAAGGAGAAGAGACGCCGTTCGCCCTCACCACCACCATGCTTACAGCCAATGCACAAGAAGCGCCTCATTCGGAGCCCTTAGGGGGAATGCTGGAACAGCCGCGTGACCAGTGGATCCAACAGCAACAGGAACAGAACAGGAAGCACTGTCCCCACTGATTGACTTCCAAACTGGGCATTGGGTGCTCGTGCTAGATCAATGCCCCCAAAACAAGTTAGAACCACGGTGGGAGGAGAAACCGTACCGAGTGTTGCACCGAGTAAGGCCCGACGGGCCTTTGTATGAAATACAATCCGAAGGAAACGACGCACCTCTCACTCGTGTTGTGCACTGTAAGATGTTACGGCCCTGTGTGTCCACTGATCCCCTATGACCCGAACCGGTCCCACAGGTCCCTGACCCCCCGCCCACGGTCTGGGACCTGGACGATGAAGAGAACCCCCCAACTGCATCTGCGGGTCACCCACGTAGTAACATCACAGTAGACCCAGGCATCACACCAGAATCGACTATCACACAGCAGCTGCTCGACTCCGCACACAGGCCCGGGTACCTTCACTTCCTTCCTTTCCTGGTTGATGTCCCTTGGCTGTTTCACTGTGGCTGCCCTAGGCCTACCACCACAGCGCTTCACCCATCTGAGTCCGTCCATCTTGTGGTCCCCAGGCTCTCTCTGTCTGTGGCTTCTCCCGTCAGGGCCACCCCCCTGACTGTCTCTGTTGCCAGTCCCTTCCGGAGCTTCTTCCTTGTCCACCTCTCCCTTTAGTCTTCTCCTCTCCTGAGCTCCTCTCCTGGACTGATCGCTACTAGAAATCTCTGTCTTCCTTTTATCCCCCTCCTTGGGAATTCCCCCTAGAGTCCTTGTAACCCCGCCCCCATGACTGTGCAGCTTTGTAGCCCTAAGCTGATGTTCAGTCCTTTTCTCACAGCTCTCTACTGCCATCTTGTGGCCAAACTTCAGTATTACACCCATCTCCTCTATCTCCAGCTGTCTTCCATCTATAAATACAATAGTCCACCTAAAGCACACTATACTTTACCCTCCTTCTGCAGACAGGTCCGTGTGTCAGCCCACTTCCCCTACACTGCTACTCTAACTGTAGCCTGACTGGCTGCTGCTACTTTGGCTGCATGGCTACCGTGCTCTGTCTATTGCAGCCTATCCTAAGCCCTAAACATGTGCGCACACGTGGTTAACACTAACGGTAAAGTTCTTGTCTCAGTTCCTTCCTGGGGGCCCCCTGCAGTTCTCTGCAAGATGATGCAATGTCCTCCTTGGAAGCTCTGTGCAATGTGGACTTGTCCTTGTGTGATGATTCCGAACCTGTTCCTAGAAACGGTGAACTCCCTCTTCTGAATTCCTTCCCTGTAGATCTTCATGGCTCCTCGCAGTAACACAGAAAAACCACCTTTGTTATCCCCAAAAGGGTATACACAATCCCACAGGTTCAGTCAGTTCTAAGCTGCACGTTTTTCTCCTCACGTCAGTCTCCTGCAGACTCCCAGCTCCAAACACTCACTGGGAAAACAGCCCCTCCCCTCTCCATAGTTGGAAGAGCAAACCAAAGCAGTCTTTTGAAGGGTAGAATCGAATGTACCATCGCATCAGCCAAGGGGGTGCTGTCTCTTAAAGGGGCAGTAGTCTCTGCTGTCCATAGCAATGTCAGCCCCTTACAAGACCACGGAATAGTCCATTACTGAGCAATGTATTACTGATAAGGGTATGTGCACATGCTGAGTAAAATTTCTGCATCATTTCTGTATCTCTTGACAGGAAAAACGCAGCTGCAAAAATGTGCGTTTCTGGATAATTTTTGCCATGTTTTTGGTACTTTTTTGCCTGCGTTTTTAGCTGATTTTAGTGAACTGAATGTTGAAAAATGCAGGGCAAAAACACATAGAGAATTGACATGCTGCAGATTATTTTCTGCATCAAATCTGCCAGTAACAAATATTCAATGTGTGCCTGATGCTTCAGGTTTCTCGTTCACTTTGCTGGCATCAGGTTTAGCTTCAGGTTTTGTCACAAATCCGGGCAGAAAAAAGAGACAAAAATGCACCAAATCTGCAATGTGTGCACACATATATGCATATTAAAGGAATCCAAAAATTAGAACACCACCTTCAAAACAATATATATCATTACATCCTACATTAAATAATGCAGGAAAAAGAAAGGCATAGGCCAAAATTATAAAATCAACAGATTTATTAATGAAAAATTTAAAAAAATGAGACAAGACAAGGAAATTTCATTAAACATGCCAGGGACAAATAATTACACCAGAATGAAGGGAAACAACGTAATTCTATCCCTAAAAAGGCAAAATATGTACACAAAAATAGTATATAATTAAGTAAAGTGCTCAGTGCTTAATGCCAAAAAAATCCATGATAGCCAGCAATCAATGCATACCAATATAAACAATGCAGTCTTTTAGTTACAAATAAATGTACATATTATATAAAAATGTACATCATACATAAAAAGTGCAAAGTGCCAATAAACAAATAGTTAATAAAGGACAATATATAATAATTTGCTCAGTGCATAATGAAGTTATCCCTAAACCAACTAACTAAAATATTATATAAGGCAATATAGCACAGTATTTTTTTAGATGTCAAAAAGACTTATATGAATATAACTGATAATAAAAGTTAATGTAAGCAATGCGTTTATTGGTTGCAATAAATGTGCATAATGCATAAAAAGCGCTAGATGCCAGTAAACATGTAGTTAATGCAGGGTAATGTAAAATAATCTGCTCAGTGCCTAATAAAATTACCCAAAGCTGACTATCGTGCTGTATGAGGCAAAATTTGTACAGGTATTATTTTAGCTGTCAAAAGACTTACATGAATGTAGATGCCAGTGCCGCTTGTGTATATATCCCCTGGCTATCCTGACAGCGCTGTTTCGCCATATGACTTCCTCAATAAGGGGCAACATGTTGTTGCCAGGAGATATATGCACCAGCGGCACTAGCATCTACAATAGATGTTTACTGGCATCTTCCTCCAACCCTACCTGGTCCGCATTCACAGCTTCATTGTGAGCAGTGACTGTTTAAGTAGTCACAGAAGCGGGATAGTTGCACTGTCTCTGGCATCATCACCACTCACCATCTTTGTGGAATCCTCAAAGTGTTGGAGAACCAAACAAATGTCAGGCATCCATGCCCACTCCTCAGTTGATATGTGTGGAGGCTGACCAGAATAGTGGCAGACATGTTGGAGCTGGTACTCACCTATTGGCTCCTTCTGCTCGCAAAGCCTTGCCAGCATGTACTTGAGTGAGTTCCAGCATGTGGTGACATCGTACACCAGTCGGTGAGTTGGCACTTGCATGTGCAGCTGCAGCACTGCCAAAGCTGTGGCTGCTGTAGCCAACTTGCAGAAAGGGGAGCTGGCACAGCATGCCTTGACCAGCAGCTCTGGCAAAGTTGGATATGTGTTAAGAAACCACTGAACTGCCCAGTTAAGCACATTTGGCAGTCATTATTACGTGATTAAGCTTGTCAACTTCACAGCCACCACCAGGTTACGTCCATTATCACACACAACCATGTTTGGAAATTCAGCAACAAAAACCACAGATCTGTCTTTTATGTTATTCCTTTAAGCATCTCTGCCTCGGTGAATGGTTTGTCTTCTAGACAAATTAGCTTCAAGAGAGCATATTGTCGCTTCGCTGAGACAATGCTGCAGATCTTCCACCTTCCTGCTGATGTGGACGACATGCACTGGGATAGCACATCGGAGATAAAGAGTGTAGAGGAGCAGGCAGAGGTGTAGGAACTGCTTTAGGGGTTGTAGAAAACCCTGATAGAAGTAGGGCCATCAATTCTTGCTGTCGGAAGCACATGTGCCATGCCTGGGTGTGACTTGACCCCACAATGTTCTCCCAGTGTGCCATCAGGGAAATTCAGCATAACTGGCCCCAAGTGCTTGTCTACGTGTCGGTTGTTAAGTGGACAATGCCAGTAAGTGCATTGGTAAAGGCCCGGGTGATGTTCCTGGACAAGTGCTGGTACAAGGGTGGGATACCACACTACGAGAAAATGTGGTGGCTGGAGACCAAGTACCGAGGAACAGCTCCCACCATGAGAAGGCAGAAACTCTTCGTGTCTATCAGCCTAAATGTTAACATTTCCACAGCAAGCAGCCTGGAAATGTATCTGTTTAGCTTTTGCGCTTGTAGGTGGGTGGCTGGGAACTTTCTTTTTCATTCCAATGCACGGGTGAGGACAGCTGAACGGAGACAAGGGACAAGGATTTGGATGTGCCTGATGATGGTAATTCAGAATGTGCAAGGAAAGATGCAGGGCAGGAGGCATCTGTGCCAGTGTTTTGGACAGGGGATTGGGAAGCACCAAGCACAAGAAAGGAGGCAGTGGTGTCAACCAATGGCATCAATCGTGGACCAAGGTGTTCAGCCAGCCGAATCGAGTGCTTAGATTTGTGCTTGATCATGCTGGTGATGGTTAGATTCTTAGTGGTCAGGCCCCTGCTGATCTTTACATGGCATGGGTTACAAATGGCTATTTTTGTCTCAGAACTCTCTTTAACAAAGTCCCAGAATAGGGAACATTTAACTCTTTGACTGGAAAATTCAGGAGTGTCGGTGCTCTGCAGAACAATTGCCCACCTCCTCCCTCTGGTCACTACACTGCGTCTTCCTGTCTATTTGGGTGCTGCCGATCTCTTCCCCTCAGTGCTGCATTCCAGCTTTCCAGGTTGGGTCATCATCCACCACCTCATCTTCCACCACCACAAACTGGTCCTTCTGGCTTCATGACTTAATTTAAGAAAGATTTAGCAGCAACTGTGTGTCACGCGGTGTTAGGGCTGGCAGAAAGCACCAAATAATAAAATAATAGTAAGGTGCATTCGCAGCCCGGGGTCTACTGTGCAGAGGTGGTAAACTGCTGCTTACTAACTGATCACCGACGGGATAACCGCTGACCCGGTGTGCACAGGAGCGAACTCTGTTACTGCACAGAGCCGCAGAAGCCAACACCGGAGCCTGTTAACTTCACAGGGCTCGGCAGGGTGAGCGCTAGTAAAGGGACACAGGACTCTGTCCCAAGGACACAGGGTTGGAGTCCCTCTAGTCCCACTAGCGTTCGACACCGCAACTGTGATGCCAGGACTGAATAAAGAAAGGTAGCACCGCTACTGGTGCATGCAGCACCGCACTGCCGGATGCCAATAACCAGCTTACGCTTAACTGGAAAGTGCTCTATCAGCGCACGGCGCCGCACTGATGGATGCTGCAGTATGCGGTACAATGTGCCTTGTGCTGGACAGTAGACTCTGGCATTACTTTGTGAGAGGAGCCTGGGACACTGCGGCGCTAGGCAGTGCAACTGACTCTAAACACTAACCCTGAACACAAACATAACCAAGGGTAGGGGTTTCTTAATGGGTCAGTCACCAGTCTCAAGCATCCATCATCACACACACAACTAACCATTAGAGTCTATACTAGCGCATGGCGAGCGGCCATGCGACTCTTTTATAGCGGCATCCTTCCGGGACCTTCCCAGTAGTGCACCAATCCGAGCAGGAACGGGAGCTACACATGTGACCTCCGACCTCCAATGAGAGGTCATCCCACAGGCATGCTCAGTATCCAAAAGATAGGACTTAGTCCCAGAAGCGTCTACTTGCTGCTGACTCAAGCATGGAGTTATAGCAGAGCCAGAAGGAGCAACCAGACGCCTAGCATACGCCTGGGCAAGACGCCTGGAGCGACGTCTCTGCTGAGCAGGAATCGCTGTGGCTGCAGAGGACATGGCTTGAGATTCCCCCTGTGCAGTGGGGGAAACTCGACGTCTAACATGCCGCCTGTCACGCATTTCTCACGTGGGGGCAGGACCCTGCACCTGACATCACTAATTCCGTCACCACGGCCGCTCCTTGGGTCTCGTCGGGTGCGCACGCGCACCTCTCATACTTAGTTACTTGGCTGCGCAATGTTGCTAGATCGCATGTGCACTCTTCTCGGTTCTAGCTGCTGCCTTGCCCTCTCTATGGTCCTTGAGGACCAGACCCGGAAGTCCTAGCATGCATGCCCTATATCTGGCTACCTGATTATTGTTGTGCTTCCTGACTTGGTCTGCTTGGTCCTTGCCTGGCTGTGCGCTGTATTCGGGTCCTCTGCCTTGGCTCCGTGCATACACTCTGCTGTGTGCTCTATTGTGCTTCATTGCACACGCTCTGCCTCTGCTCTGTGCTCTGTCATACTCCTTTGCTCATGCTCAGCTTCTACCTTGTTCCTGTCATGCTTCTCAGCACACCCTCTGTCTAATCTTGCTCTCAGGCGTGCTCCTTCGAACGTGCCCTGCTTTGCTCTCACCAAGGCAGGCTTATCTCTGCACGCCATATGTGCCCTCGTGTACCCGCCTTACACTATCCTTTGTCTAACGCACTCCCGTGTACACATCTTGTATTGTCCTGTACTCTCCATGCTCCCGTACACTCGCCCTGTATTGTCCTATACCTTGTGTGTCCCTGTGTCCACGCTTTGCATACACTTGTACTCTGCACATCACCTGTTGCTAGACACACTCACTCGTGTCTCCTATGAGCCGACCACCTGGTTCCAGCAGTCGTGGTACCTCACCCCCTTGGGCTTGACCCTGACACTCCCTGTATAGGGGGTGGTCCTCACTAGGTCAGCTCACCCTAGGTGGGTTGGTGCCACAACCCAGAGGGTCCACTCCACGAGTCGTCACACTGTGTCTCATCATCATCTTTCTCCTTAGCCCAAATTTGCCATTCCCCACCTTCATGTATTTGTGGCCATGGCTGCTGTAAGGTTTATGCATCACTAAACAGCTTCTTCCTGTCCCTCTTGAAGCATGCAGCTTGAGAGTCCACAATCAAGAAATTATGTTTTAAAGAGCTCCTCGGAGTGTCCTAGTGTAGGATGACTAGTCTTCTGGGTCTCAACATGATGAGAGGAAGGATCAGGATGAAGATTAAGTGATACAGACTTTAGGCTGGTGAGACTGGACCGTGTGGAAGACTGTAGTGATGCCAATCCTGCTGGATACATTATCTGCTATCCAACCAACCACCTGTTTTCACTGTTCTGGCTTCAGAAGTGGTGCACCTTGCTTCCCTGAAAAGTGGGACAGGAGCCTATGTGTTGTGAATGGGCATGTTTCTTGTGCTCCAGCAACAGGCATAGTCACACCCACCCCACATCCTCGACATCTGCCTGGATCATCATCAGCACATCCACTTCCTTATCCTTTAATGCACACCTTAAGCATATTGCAATTGATAAGTCTGTTGAAACCAAGTTTATTTTTAATAGAGAAAATAAAACTGGTCACCTGCAGCAATCAACGCGTTTTTTGAGTTTTCTCTACTGTAATTTAACAGAAAGAATACAAAAGTTTAAGAATGACAATCAAATTTCAACCAGAAAAAAGTTTAAATTTTTTTTTCCATTTTAGAGATCACAGAAATGTTCACAAACCATGTAACATTGTATAGTTGAGAATTGGAAGCCTAAAAAAATTTTGAACGCTTTTTATCAGTTTTATTGATCCTAGAAATGTTCACAGACCATGTAACCCTGTATGGCTGAGATATGGAATCCTACAACATTTTTAAAAGCTTTTGCTCACTTTTACTGTAGAGATGACAGAAATGTTCACAGACCATGTAGCACTGTATGTCTGAGAAATGGAAGCATACATTTTTAAATGCTTGTTAGTAGTTTTAGAGATCACAGAAATTTACTCCGCAATGCAGAATAGTGTATGGCTTAGAAATGTAGCCTAGGAAAATGTTTCAATGATTTTTGGGTGTGTTATAGAAGGCAAAAATGGACCTCAAGGCACGTAATAATTGATGAATAAAATGTATTACATTTTTTTCAGTCCCTACCAAATAAAACTGCAGCTATATATTTGCCAATGGACTGCATAGGCCAAATACTTGTCTACAGACTGGATTTTGTCACTTTTCCTGTTCCTGGGACTCTCTCTCCCTCCCTAGGTTAAATACAGATTGTATGTGCTACCAGCCCTTAGAAGAGTTGTTTGTATGATGGCTCAGCTTCAGCATGACACTACAGGCCTCTGATTCATTACACTGTGCACACAGGCTTAGACAAGCACTGTCTACCTCCTATACAAAGTGTCACAGAGCTATGCAAAAGTGTCAGTGTGCCGAGCCATGCAGCGCCTGTTCTCTTATAATTCCTGATGATGCCGTACAGACAGCCAATCACAGCAATGCCACAAGTGAGATGGTTACAGCATTACACTTACTTACAAGCAATCCTCTCATGCTTATTGGTTGTGCAACAGGCGACAAAGATGCGGGGTGTGGATTTGATCTTACAATGAACACCGCCCATTACTCGCCGAGTAAAAAGCACATTGGACAAAGTGGTACTCGAGTGATAACCCAGTATCACCAAGCAGGTTAACTCATTCCTAATATGCATACATTATACAATCATAGCATTTACAAACATTTGCCCATAGTATACATATGTACATACAGACCTTTGCAAGTTACACACAGACATTACATATATGCTGTACACGTAAACACATTTACATTAATGCAGGATATCAGGTGAAAGAAAACCATAATTGAACTAGATGTGTATTTCCTGAAGGAAGTACAGATAGTGCTTGAAATGGTGCCCGGGCTGCCCCTTTAAGAGAGACTTGCCTGCTGCCCCTGCAAGACTTTCAACTCAGGATCCATTTTAACTGTGGGTGCCTCTCAGGGGCCACTTTGGCCTGTGGGGCCCCTCAGGGTCTGATTTGGTCGGTGGGGCCCCTCAGGATCTGATTCGGTGGCCTGGGCTCCTCAGGGCTTGAATTGCTGGACGGGATCCGTCTGGGTGAGATTTTGTGGCCGGAGCCCCTCAGGGTTCGATTTTGTGGGTGGGGCCCCTTAGGGTCTGATTTCCTGGGGGGGCTTCTCTGTGTCCAATTTGGTGGGCGGGGCCCCTGTGGGTCAGATTTGTTGGGCGGGGCCCCTCTGGGTCTGATTTGGTGGGCGGGGCCACTCTGGGTCCGGTTTGGTGGGCAGGGCCACTCTGGGTCTGATTTGGTTGGAGGGGCCACTCTAGGTCCGATTTGTTGGGTAGGGCCCGATAGTGTCCGATTTGGTGGGTGGGGCCACTCTGGGTCTGCTTTCGTGGGCAGGGCCACTCTGGGTCCGATTGGTGGATGGGCCCCATAGGGTCTGAATTGGTGGGCGGGGCCACTCTGGGTCCGATTTGGTGGGGGGCTCCATAGGGTATGATTTGGTGGGTGGGGCCACTCTGGGTCCAATTTATCGGGCAGGGCCACTCTGGGTCCGATTTGGTGGGCGGGGCCACTCTGGGTCCGATTTAGAGGCCAGGGTGGCTCAGCCTCTGATTTGTAGGCCAGGGCCGATCAGCCTCCGATTTGGAGGCCGGGGTGGCTCAGCCTCCGATCTGGAGCCTGGGGTCACTCAGCTTTCGATTTGGCGCGTCAGCCCTTTAAGACTCATTTCGGTGCGCCAGCCCTTTTAAGAATCACTTTGGCGCGTCGGCCCTTTAAGAGCTAGTTTTGCACACTGGGCTTCTAAATCCACTTTGGCGCACATTCTCTATCAGGGGCATGTGTCATGTGATGAAGCTAGATTTGCATTTGTGCTGTGGGTTTCACTTTAAGAGCTGATATTATCTGCTAGAAACTGTGTCCTGGAGAGGTCATGTGACGTTCGTAGGCGTTGGCATAGTAACTGGGTGTGCCTGCGCATATGGATGAGCTTAACTGCCATTTCAATCGCCTCAGGGCGTGTTTTGACTGTGGCAACATTTTCCCATTGAAAAGCATTGAGACAGTGCATTCCAATGGCGGGAAAAAAAATTTCAAACGCAAATTGTGCAAAAACTATAAATCCGACTGACACGAAAAATACTTAGCACACCACTCATGGACGCTGGCTTCAAAATGACACCTCAATGGAGTCTGTGCGTGTAGCGGTTTGGGCCGCATTAATTGCGGAAATCAACTGAATAATAATAACTAGATGTGTATTTCCTGAAGGAAGTACAGATAGTGGTTTGAAATGGGGCCTGGGCTGCCCCTTTAACAGAGACTTGCCTGCTGCCCCTGCAAGACTTTCAACTCAGGATCCGTTTTAACTGTGGGTGCCTCTCAGGCGCCACTTTGGCCTCAGTGTCCGATTTTGTGGGTGGGGCCCCTCAGGGCCTGATTTTGTGGGTGTGGCCTTTCAGGGTCCGATTTTGTGGCCGGGGCCCCTCAGGGTCCGATTTGGTGGGTGGGGCCCCTCAGGGTTTGATTTGGTGGGTGGGGCCCCTCAGGGTCCGATTTTGTGGCCGGGCCCCTCAGGGTCCGATTTTGTGGTTGGGGCCTTTCAGAATCCGATTTGGTGGGCGGGGCCGCTCAGGGTCCGATTTGGTGGGTGGGGCCCCTCAGGGTCCGATTTTGTGGTTGGGGCCTTTCAGAATCCGATTTGGTGGGCGGGGCCTCTCAGGGTCCGATTTGATGGGTGGGGCCCCTCAGGGTCCGATTTTGTGTCCGGGGCCCCTCAGGGTCCGATTTTGTGGTTGGGGCCTTTCAGAATCCGATTTGGTGGGCGGGGCCGCTCAGGGTCCGATTTGGTGAGCGGGGCCCCTCAGGGTCCGATTGGTGAGCGGGGCCCCTCAGGGTCTGAATTGGTGGGCGGGGACCCTCGGGGTGCGATTTGGTGGGCGGGGCCCCTCAAGGTCCGATTTGGTGAGCTGGTCCCCTCAGAGTTCAATTTAGTGAGCAGGGCCCCTCAGGGTCCAATTTGGTGAGCGGGGCCCCTCAGGGTCAAATTTGGTGGGCGGTGCCCCTCAGGGTCTGAATTGGTGGGCGGGGACCCTCGGGGTGCGATTTGGTGAGCGGGGCCCCTCAGAGTTCAATTTGGTGAGCGGGGCCCCTCAGGGTCCGATTTTGTGGGTGGGGCCCCTCAGGGTCCGATTTTGTGGGTGGGGCCACTCTGAGTCTGATTTGGTGGGTGGGGCCACTCTGAGTCTGATTTGGTGGGCGGGGCCACTCTGGGTCCGATTTGGTGGGCGGGGCCACTCTGGGTCTGATTTGGATGCCAGGGTGGCTCAGCCTCCTTTTTGTAGGCCAGGGTCTATCAGCCTCCGATTTGGCGCCTTGGGTCACTCAGCTTTCGATTTGGCGCGCCGGCCCTTTAAGACTCATTTTGGTGCGTCGGCCCTTTAAGAGCCAGGGTGGCTCACTGGGCTTCTAAATCCACTTTGGCGCACATTCTCTCTCAGGGGCATGCGTCATGTGATGAAGCTAGATTTGCATTTGTGCTGTGGGTTTTGCTTTAAGAGCTGATATTACGTGGCAGAAGCTCTGTCTTGGAGAGGTCATGTGACGTTCGTAGGCGTTGGCATAGTAACTGGGTCTGCCTGCGCATATCAATGAGCTTAACTGCCATTTCAATCGCCTCAGGGCATGTTTTGTCTATAGCAAAATTTCCCCATTCAAATGCATTGAGACAGTGCATTCCAATGACGGGAAAAAAAATTTTCAAACGCAAATTGCGCAAAAGCTACAAATCTGATCGACACGAAAAATACTTAGCACACCTCTCATGGACGCTGGCTTCGAAACGACACCTCAATGGCGTCTGTGCGTGTAGCGGTTCGGGCTGTATTAATTGCGGAAATCAACTTAATAATAATAATAAGAAGAATAAGTTAGCAGCGTTCGGATTACAATATAGTGGTTTTTTCAAACCACTATAACTAGATGTGTATTTCCTGAAGGAAGTACAGATAGTGGTTTGAAATGCTGCCCAGGCTGCCCCTTTAAGAGAGACTTGCCTGCTGCACCTGCAAGACTTTCAACTCAGGATCCGTTTTAACTGTGGGTGCCCCTCAGGGTCCGATTTGGTGGGTGGGGCCCCTCAGGGTTTGATTTGGTGGGTGGGGCCCCTCAGGGTCCGATTTTGTGGCCGGGCCCCTCAGGGTCCAATTTGGTGGTTGGGGCCCCTCAGGGTCCGATTTTGTGGCCAGGGCCCATTAGGGTCCAATTTTGTGGCCGGAACCCCTCAGGGTCCGATTTTGTGGGTGGGGTCTCTCAGGGTCCGATTTTGTGGCCGGGGCCCCTCAGGGTCCAATTTTGTGGTTGGGGCCCCTCTGGGTCCGATTTGGTGGCTGGGGCCCCTCAGGGTCCGATTTTGTGGGTGGGGGCCCCCTGGGTCTGATTTGGTGGGCGGGGCCACTCTGAGTCCAATTTGGTGGGGGGCCCCTCAGGGTCCGATTTGGTGAGCGGGGACCCCTCAGGGTCCGATTTGGTGAGCGGGGACCCTCAGGGTCCGATTTGGTGGGCGGGAGGGCGCACTTTGGCGCACATTCTCTCTCATTGGCACTCTTTATGTGATGAAGCTAGATTTGCATTTGTGCTGTGGGTTTCGCTTTAAGAGCTGAAATTATGTTGCAGAAGCTCTGTCCTGGGGGCGTCATGTGATGTTCGTAGGCGTTGGCATAGTAACTGGGTGTGCCTGCGCATATCGATGAGCTTTACTGCCATTTCAATCGCCTCAGGGCACGTTTTAAGTTTCCCAATGAAAAGCATTGAGACAGTGCATTCCAATGACGGGAACAAAATTTTTCAAACGGAAATTGCACAGAAACTACAAATCCGATCGACACGAAAAATACTTAGCACACCTCTTGTGGACGTTGGCTTCGAAACGACACCTCAACGGAGTATGTGCATGTAGCGGTTCGGGCCGCATTAATTGCGGAAATCAACTGAATAACTTGTGATTGGCGCATTATAATTGTAATACTAGATGTGTATTTCCTGAAGGAACTACAGATAGTGGTTTGAAATGCTGCCCAGGCTGCCCCTTTAAGAGAGACTTGCCTGCTGCACATGCAAGACTTTCAACTCAGGATCCGTTTTAACTGTGGGTGCCTCTCAGGGGCCACTTTGGCCCCAGGGTCCGATTTTGTGGGTGGGGCCCCTCAAGGCCCGATTTTGTGGGTGGGGCCCCTCAGGGTCCGATTTTGTGGCCGGGGCCCCTCAGGGTCCGATTTGGTGGGTGGGGCCTCTCAGGGTCCGATTTGGTGGGTGGGGCCCCTCAGGGTCCGATTTTGTGTCCGGGGCCCCTCAGGGTCCGATTTTGTGGTTGGGGCCTTTCAGAATCCGATTTGGTGGGCGGGGCCGCTCAGGGTCCGATTTGGTGGGTGGGGCCCCTCAGGGTCCGATTTTGTGTCCGGGGCCCCTCAGGGTCCGATTTTGTGGTTGGGGCCTTTCAGAATCCGATTTGGTGGGCGGGGCCTCTCAGGGTCCGATTTGATGGGTGGGGCCCCTCAGGGTCCGATTTTGTGTCCGGGGCCCCTCAGGGTCCGATTTTGTGGTTGGGGCCTTTCAGAATCCGATTTGGTGGGCGGGGCCGCTCAGGGTCCGATTTGGTGAGCGGGGCCCCTCAGGGTCTGAATTGGTGGGCGGGGACCCTCGGGGTGCGATTTGGTGGGCGGGGCCCCTCAAGGTCCGATTTGGTGAGCTGGTCCCCTCAGAGTTCAATTTAGTGAGCAGGGCCCCTCAGGGTCCAATTTGGTGAGCGGGGCCCCTCAGGGTCAAATTTGGTGGGCGGTGCCCCTCAGGGTCTGAATTGGTGGGCGGGGACCCTCGGGGTGCGATTTGGTGAGCGGGGCCCCTCAGAGTTCAATTTGGTGAGCGGGGCCCCTCAGGGTCCGATTTTGTGGGTGGGGCCCCTCAGGGTCCGATTTTGTGGGTGGGGCCACTCTGAGTCTGATTTGGTGGGTGGGGCCACTCTGAGTCTGATTTGGTGGGCGGGGCCACTCTGGGTCCGATTTGGTGGGCGGGGCCACTCTGGGTCTGATTTGGATGCCAGGGTGGCTCAGCCTCCTTTTTGTAGGCCAGGGTCTATCAGCCTCCGATTTGGCGCCTTGGGTCACTCAGCTTTCGATTTGGCGCGCCGGCCCTTTAAGACTCATTTTGGTGCGTCGGCCCTTTAAAAGCCAGGGTGGCTCACTGGGCTTCTAAATCCACTTTGGCGCACATTCTCTCTCAGGGGCATGCGTCATGTGATGAAGCTAGATTTGCATTTGTGCTGTGGGTTTTGCTTTAAGAGCTGATATTACGTGGCAGAAGCTCTGTCTTGGAGAGGTCATGTGACGTTCGTAGGCGTTGGCATAGTAACTGGGTCTGCCTGCGCATATCAATGAGCTTAACTGCCATTTCAATCGCCTCAGGGCATGTTTTGTCTATAGCAAAATTTCCCCATTCAAATGCATTGAGACAGTGCATTCCAATGACGGGAAAAAAAATTTTCAAACGCAAATTGCGCAAAAGCTACAAATCTGATCGACACGAAAAATACTTAGCACACCTCTCATGGACGCTGGCTTTGAAACGACACCTCAATGGCGTCTGTGCGTGTAGCGGTTCGGGCTGTATTAATTGCGGAAATCAACTTAATAATAATAATAATAAGAAGAATAAGTTAGCAGCGTTCGGATTACAATATAGTGGTTTTTTCAAACCACTATAACTAGATGTGTATTTCCTGAAGGAAGTACAGATAGTGGTTTGAAATGCTGCCCAGGCTGCCCCTTTAAGAGAGACTTGCCTGCTGCACCTGCAAGACTTTCAACTCAGGATCCGTTTTAACTGTGGGTGCCTCTCAGGGGCCACTTTGGCCTCAGGGTCCGATTTTGTGGGTGGGGCCCCTCAGGGTCCGATTTGGTGGGCCGGGCCCCTCAGGGTCCGATTTGGTGAGCGGGGCCCCTCAGGGTCCGATTTAGTGAGCGGGGCCCCTCAGGGTCTGATTTGGTGGGTGGGGCCCCTCAGAGTCCGATTTGGTAGGTGGGGCCCCTCCGGGTCCTATTTGGTGAGTGGGGCCACTCTAGGTCTGATTTGGTAGGCAGGCCACTCTGGGTCCGATTTGGTGGGCGTGGCCCCTCAGAGTTCAATTTGGTCAGCGGGGCCCCTCAGGGTCCGATTTTGTGGTTGGGGCATTTCAGAATCCGATTTAGTGGGCGGGGCCCCTCAGGGTCCGATTTGGTGGGCAGGGCCCCTCAGGGTCCGATTTTGTGGCCGGGTCCCCTCAGGGTCTGGATTTGTGGGTGGGGCCCCTCAGGGTCCGATTTTGTGGGTGGGGCCCCTCAGAGTCCGATTTTGTGGGTGGGGCCCCTCAGGATCTGATTTTGTGGCCGGGGTCCCTCAGGGTCCGATTTTGTGGCCGGGGCCCTGAGGGTCCAATTTTGTGGGTGGGGCCCCTCAGGGTCCGATTTTGTGGGTGGGGCCCCTCAGGATCCGATTTTGTGGTTGGGGCCCCTCAGGGTTCAATTTTGTAGGTGGGGTCCCTCAGGGTCCGATTTTGTGGCCGGGGCCCCTCAGGGTCCGATTTTGTGGCCGGGGCCCATCAGGGTCCGATTTTGTGGTTGGGGCCCCTCAGGGTCCGATTTTGTGGGTAGGGCCCCTCAGGGTCTGATTTTGTGAGTGGAGCCCCCTGGGTCCATTTTGGTGGGCGGGGCCACTCTGGGTCCGATTTAGTGGGCGGTGCCCCTCATGGTCCGATTTGGTGGGCGGGGCCCCTCATGGTCCGATTTTGTGAGTGGAGCCCCCTGGTTCCATTTTGGTGGGCGGGGCCCCCCTGGGTCCGATTTGGTGGGCGGGTCCCCTCTGGGTCCGATTTGGTGGGCGGGGCCCTTCAGGGTCCGATTTGGTGGGCGGGACCCTCTGGGTCCGATTTGGTGGGCGGGGCCCTTCAGGGTCTGATTTGGTGGGCGGGGTCAATCTGGGTCCGATTTGGTGGGCGGGGCTCCTCAGGTTCTGATTTGGTGGGCGGGGCCCCTCAGGGTCCGATTTGATGGGCGGGGCCACTTTGGGTCCGATTTGATGGGCGGGGCCCTTCAGGGTCCGATTTGGTGGGCGGGGTCACTCTGGGTCCGATTTGGTGGGCGGGGCTTCTCAGGGTCTGATTTGGTGGGTGGGGCTCCTCAGGGTCCGATTTGGTGGACGGGGCCCCTCAGGGTCTGATTTGGTGGTTGGGGCCCCTCAGGGTCTGGATTTGTGGGTGGGGCCCCTCAGGGTCCGATTTTGTGGGTGGGGCCCCTCAGAGTCCGATTTTGTAGGTGGGGCCCCTCAGGATCTGATTTTGTGGCCGGGGTCCCTCAGGGTCCGATTTTGTGGCCGGGGCCCTGAGGGTCCAATTTTGTGGGTGGGGCCCCTCAGGGTCCGATTTTGTGGGTGGGGCCCCTCAGGATCCGATTTTGTGGTTGGGGCCCCTCAGGGATCAATTTTGTAGGTGGGGTCCCTCAGGGTCCGATTTTGTGGCCGGGGCCCCTCAGGGTCCGATTTTGTGGCCGGGGCCCATCAGGGTCCGATTTTGTGGTTGGGGCCCCTTAGGGTCCGATTTTGTGGGTAGGGCCCCTCAGGGTCCGATTTTGTGAGTGGAGCCCCCTGGGTCCATTTTGGTGGGCGGGGCCACTCTGGGTCCGATTTATTGGGCGGGGCCTCTCAGGGTCCGATTTGGTGGGCGGGGCCCCTCATGGTCCGATTTTGTGAGTGGAGCCCCCTGGGTCCATTTTGGTGGGTGGGGCCCCCTGTGTCCGATTTGGTGGGCGGGGCCCCTCTGGGTCCAATTTGGTGGGCGGGGCCCTTCAGGGTCCGATTTGGTGGGCGGGGCCCTTCAGGGTCCGATTTGGTGGGCGGGGTCAATCTGGGTCCGATTTGGTGGGCGGGGCTCCTCAGGTTCCGATTTGGTGGGCGGGGCCCCTCAGGGTCCGATTTGATGCGCGGGGCCACTTTGGGTCCGATTTGATGGGCGGGGCCCTTCAGGGTCCGATTTGGTGGGCGGGGCTTCTCAGGGTCTGATTTGGTGGGTGGGGCTCCTCAGGGTCCGATTTGGTGGACGGGGCCCCTCAGGGTCTGATTTGGTGGTTGGGGCCCCTCAGGGTCTGATTTTGTGGCTGGGGCCCCTCAGAGTCCGATTTTGTGGCTGGGGCCCCTCAGGGTCTGATTTTGTGGGTGGGGCCCCTCAGGGTCTAAATTGGTGGGCGGGGCCCCTCTGGGTCTGATTTTGTGGGTTGGGCCCCTCAGGGTTCGATTTTGTGGCCGGGGCCCCTCAGGGTCCGATTTTGTGTCCGGGGCCCCTCAGGGTCCGATTTTGTGTCCGGGGCCCCTCAGGGTCCGATTTTGTGGATGGGGCCCCTCAGGGTCCGATTTTGCAGCCGGAGCCTCTCAGCGTCCGATTTTGTGGTTGGGGCCCCTCAGGATCTGATTTTGTGGCCGGGGTCCCTCAGGGTCCGATTTTGTGGCCGGGGCCCCTGAGGGTCCAATTTTGTGGGTGGGGCCCCTCAGGGTCCGATTTTGTGGGTGGGGCTCCTCAGGATCCGATTTTGTGGTTGGGGCCCCTCAGGGTTCAATTTTGTAGGTGGGGTCCCTCAGGGTCCGATTTTGTGGCCGGGCCCGTCATGGTCCGATTTTGCGGCCAGGGCCCGTCAGGGTCCGATTTTGTGGTTGGGGCCCCTCAGGGTCCGATTTTGTGGTTGGGGCCCCTCAGGGTCCGATTTTGTGGGTAGGGCCCCTCAGGGTCCGATTTTGTGGGTAGGGCCCCTCAGGGTCCGATTTTGTGAGTGGGGCCACTCAGGGTCCGATGTTGTGGCCGGATCCCCTCAGGGTCCGATTTTGTGGGTGGGGCCCCTCAGGGTCCAATTTTGTGGTCGGGGCCCCTCAGGGTCCAATTTTGTGGGTGGGGCCCCTTAGGGTCCGATTTTGTGGGTTGGGCCCCTCAGGGTACAATTTGGTGGGCGGGGACACTCTGGGTCTGATTTGGTGGGCGGGGCCACTCTGGGTCCAATTTGGTGGGCGGGGCCACTCTGGGTCCGATTTGGTGAGCTGGGCCCCTCAGGGTCTGATTTGGTGGGCGGGATCTATCAGAGTCTGATTTGGTGGGCGGGGCCCCTCAGGGTCCGATTTGGTTGGCGGGGACCCTCGGGGTCCGATTTGGTGGGCGGGATCCCTCGGGGTTCGATTTGGTGGGCGGGATCCCTCGGGGTTCGATTTGGTGGGCGGGGACCCTCAGGGTCCGATTTTGTGGTTGGGGCCATTCAGAATCCGATTTAGTGGGCGGGGCCCCTCAGGGTCCGATTTGGTGGGCGGGGCCCCTCAGGGTCCAATTTGGTGGGCGGGGCCCCTCAGGGTCCAATTTGGCGGGCGGGGCCACTCTTGGTCTGATTTGGTGGGCGGTGCCACTTTGGGTCCGATTTGGTGGATGGGGCCCTTCAGGGTCCAATTTGGTGGGCGGGGACACTGAGTCTGATTTTATGGGTTGGGCCCCTCAGGGTCCGATTTTGTGGCCGGGGCCCCTCAGGGTCCGATTTTGTGTCCGGGGCCCCTCAGGGTCCGATTTTGTAGCCGGTGCCTCTCAGGGTCCGATTTTGCGGTTGGGGCCCCTCAGGGTCCGATTTTTGGGGCTGGGGCCCCTCAGGGTCCGATTTTGCGGGTGGATCCCCTCAGGGTCCGATTTTGCGGGTGGGGCCCCTCAGGGTCCGATTTTGCGGGTGGGGCCCCTCAGGGTCCGATTTTGCGGGTGGGGCCCCTCAGGGTCCGATTTTGCGGATGGGGCCCCTCAGGGTCCGATTTTGTGGCCGGGGCCCCTTAGGGTCCAATTTTGCGGGTGGGGCCCCTTAGGGTCCGATTTTTGGCCGGGGCCCCTCAGGGACCGATTTTGAGGGTGGGGCCCCTCAGGGTCTAATTTGGTGGGCGGGGCCAATCAGGGTCCGATTTTGTGGGTGAGGCCCCTCAGGGTCTGATTTTGTGGCTGGGGCCCCTCAGGGTCCGATTTTGTGGCTGGGGCCCCTCAGGGTCTGATTTTGTGGCTGGGGTCCCTCAGGGTCTGATTTTGTGGGTGAGGCCCCTCAGGGTCCGATTTTGTGACCGGGGCCCCTGTGGGTCTGATTTTGTGGTTGGGGCCCCTCAGGGTCCGATTTTGTGGCCGGGGTCTCTCAGGGTCCGATTTTGTGGCTGGGGCCCCTCAGGGTCTGGATTTGTGGGTGGGGCCCATCCGGGTCAGATTTTGTGGGTGGGGCCCCTCAGGGTCCGATTTTGTGGCTGGGGCCCCTCATGGTCTGATTTTGTGGCTGTGGCCCCTCAGGGTCTGATTTTGAGGGTGGGGCCCCTCAGGGTCTAATTTGGTGGGCGGGGCCCCTCAGGGTCCGATTTTGTGGGTGGTGCCCCTCAGGGTCTTATTTTGTGGGTGGGGCCCCTCAGGGTCCGATTTTGTGGCTGGGTCCCCTCAGGGTCTGATTTTGTGGCTGGGGCCCATCAGGGTCCGATTTTGTGACTGGGGCCCCACAGGGTCTGATTTTGTGGGTGTGGCCCCTCAGGGTCCGATTTTGTGGCTGGGGTCCCTCAGGGTCTGATTTTGTGGGTGAGGCCCCTCAGGGTCCAATTTTGTGGCCGGGGCCCCTTAGGGTCTGATTTTGTGACTGAGGCCCCTCTGGGTTCGATTTTGTGGCCGGGGTCTCTCAGGGTCCGATTTTGTGGGTGGGGCCCCTCAGCGACCGATTTTGAGGGTGGGGCCCCTCAGGGTCTAATTTGGTGGGCGGGGCCCCTCAGGGTCCGATTTTGTGGGTGGGGTCCCTCATGGTCTGATTTTGTGGGTGGGGCCCCTCAGGTTCTGATTTTGTGGTTGGGGCCCCTCAGGTTCTGATTTTGTGGCTGGGGTCCCTCAGGGTCTGATTTTGTGGGTGGGGCCCCTCAGGGTCTGATTTTGTGACTGGGGCCCCTCAGGGTCTGTTTTTGTGGTTGGGGCCCCTCAGGGTCCGATTTTGTGGCCGGGGTCTCTCAGGGTCCGATTTTGTGGCCGGGTCCCCTCAGGGTCTGGATTTGTGGGTGGGGCCCCTTAGGGTCCGATTTTGTGGGTGGGGCCCCTCAGAGTCCGATTTTGTGGCTGGGGCCCCTCAGGGTCTGATTTTGTGGCTGGGGCCCCTCAGGGTCTGATTTTAAGGGTGGGGCCCCTCAGGGTCTAATTTGGTGGGCGGGGCCCCTCAGGGTCTGATTTTGTGGATGGGGCCCCTCAGGGTCCGATTTCGTGACCTGGGCCCCTTAGGGTCTGATTTTGTGACTGGGGCCCCTCTAGGTTCGATTTTGTGGCCGGGGTCTCTCAGGGTCCGATTTTGTGGTTGGGGCCCCTCAGGGTCTGATTTTGTGGCCGGGCCCACTCAGGGTCCGATTTTGTGGGTGGGGCCCCTTAGGGTCTGATTTTGTGGGTTGAACCCCCTGGGTCCATTTTGGTGGGCGGTGCCCCTCATGGTCCGATTTAGTGGGCGGTGCCCCTCATGGTCTGATTTGGTGGGCGGGGCCCCTCATGGTCCGATTTGGTGGGCGCGGCCCCCTGGGACCGATTTGGTGGGCGGGGCCCCTATGGGTCCAATTTGGTGGGCGGGGCCCTTCAGGGTCCGATTTGGTGGGCGGGGCCCTTCAGGGTCTGATTTGGTGGGCGGGGTCAATCTGGGTCCGATTTGGTGGGCGGGGCTCCTCGGGGTCCGATTTGGTGGGCGGGGTCAATCTGGGTCCGATTTGGTGGGCGGGGCTCCTCAGGTTCCGATTTGGTGGGCGGGGCCCCTCAGGTTCCGATTTGGTGGGCGGGGCCCCTCAGGGTCCGATTTGATGGGCGGGACCCCTCTGGGTCCGATTTGGTAGGCGGGGCCACTCTGGGTCCGATTTGATCGGCGGGGCCCTTCAGGGTTCGATTTGGTGGGCGGGGTCACTCTGGGTCCGATTTGGTGGGCGGGGCTTCTCAGGGTCTGATTTGGTGGGCGGGGCTCCTCAGGGTCCGATTTGGTGGACGGGGCACTTCAGGGTCCGATTTGGTGGGCGGGGTCACTCTGGGTCCGATTTGGTGGGCGGGGCTTCTCAGGGTCTGATTTGGTGGGCGGGGCTCCTCAGGGTCCGATTTGGTGGACGGGGCCCTTCAGGGTCCGATTTGGTGGGCGGGGCCACTCGGAGTCTGATTTGGTGGACGGGGCCCTTCAGGGTCCGATTTGGTGGGCGGGGCCACTCGGAGTCTGATTTGGTATGCGGGGCCTCTCAGGATCCGATTTGGTGGGCTGTGCTACTCTGGGTCTGATTTTTTGAGCGGGGCCACACTGGGTCCGATTTGGATGCCAGGGTGGCTCAGCCTCCGATTTGGAGGCCGGGGTGGTTCAGCCTACGATTTGGAGGCCGGGGTGGCTCAGCCTCCGATTTGGAGGCCGGGGTCACTCAGCTTTCGATTTGGCGCGCCGGCCCTTTAAGACTCATTTCGGTGCGCTGGCCCTTTAAGAATCACTGTGGCACGTCGGCCCTTTAAGAGCCAGGGTGGCTCACTGGGTTTCTAAATCCACTTTGTCGCACATTCTATCTCAGGGGCATGTGTCATGTGATGAAGCTAGATTTGCATTTGTGCTGTGGGTTTCACTTTAAGAGCTGATATTATGTGGCAGAATCTCTGTCCTTGGGATGTCATGTGACGTTCGTAGGCGTTGGCATAGTAACTGGGTCTGCCTGCGCATATCAATGAGCTCAACTGCCATTTCAATCGCCTCAGGGCACGTTTTGCCATTACCCATTGAAAAGCATTGGAGACAGTGCATTCCAATGACGGGAAAAAAAATTTTCAAACGCAAATTGTGCAAAAACTACAAATCCGATCGACACGAAAAATACTTAGCACACCTCTCGTGGACGCTGGCTTCGAAATGACACCTCAACGGCATCTGTGCGTGTAGCGGTTCGAGCTGTATTAATTGCGGAAATCAACTTAATAATAATAAGAAGAACTAGATGTGTATTTCCTGAAGGAAGTACAGATAGTGGTTTGAAATGGTGCCCGGGCTGCCCCTTTAAGAGAGACTTGCCTGCTGCCCCTGCAAGACTTTCAAGTCAGGATACGATTTAACTGTGGGTGCCTCTCAGGGGCCACTTTGGCCTCAGGGTCTGATTTTGTGGGTGGGGCCCCTTAGGGACCGATTTTGTGGGTGGGGCCCCTCAGGGTCCGATTTTGTGGGTGGGGCCCCTCAGGGTCCGATTTTGTGGCCGGGGCCACTCAGGGTCCGATTTTGTGGCCGGGGCCACTCAGGGTCCGATTTGGTGGCCGGGGCCCCTCAGGGTCCGATTTGGTGGCCGGGGACCCTCAGGGTCTGATTTGGTGGGTGGGGCCCCTCAAGGTCCGATTTTGTGGCTGGGGCCCCTCAGGGTCCGATTTTGTGGCCGGGGCCACTCAGGATCCGACTTTTGTGGCCGGAACTCCTCAGGGTCCAATTTTGTGGGTGGGGCCCCTCAGGGTCCGATTTTGTGGCTGGGGCCCCTCAGGGTCCGATTTGGTGGGCGGGGCCCCTCAGGGTCCAATTTGGTGGGCAGGGCCCCTCAGGGTCCAATTTGGTGGGTTGGGCCCCTCAGCCTCCGATTTTGTGGCCGGGGCCCCTCAGGGTCCGATTTAGTGTCAGGGGCCCCTCAGGGTCCGATTTTGTGGTTGGGTCCCCTCAGGGTCCGATTTTGTGGTTGGGGCCCCTCAGGGTCCGATTTTGTGGCCGCGGCCCCTCAGGGCCTGATTTTGTGGCTGCGGCCCCTCAGGGTCCGATTTTGTGGGCGGAGCCCCACTGGGTCCAATTTGGTGGGCGGGACCACTCTGGGTCCAATTTGGTGGGCGGGGCCTCTCAGGGTCCGATTTGGTGGGCGGGGCCCCACAGGGTCCGATTTGGTGGGCGGGGCCCCTCAGGGTCCGATTTTGTGGCTGGGGCCCCTCAGGGTCCGATTTTGTGGCCGGGGCCACTCAGGGTCCGATTTTGTGGCCGGGGCCACTCAGGGTCCGATTTGGTGGCCGGGGCCACTCAGGGTCCGATTTGGTGGCCGGGGCCCCTCAGGGTCCGATTTGGTGGCCGGGGACCCTCAGGGTCTGATTTGGTGGGTGGGGCCCCTCAAGGTCCGATTTTGTGGCTGGGGCCCCTCAAGGTCCGATTTTGTGGCCGGGGCCACTCAGGATCCGACTTTTGTGGCCGGAACTCCTCAGGGTCCAATTTTGTGGGTGGGGCCCCTCAGGGTCCGATTTTGTGGCTGGGGCCCCTCAGGGTCCGATTTGGTGGGCGGGGCCCCTCAGGGTCCAATTTGGTGGGCAGGGCCCCTCAGGGTCCAATTTGGTGGGTTGGGCCCCTCAGCCTCCGATTTTGTGGCCGGGGCCCCTCAGGGTCCGATTTAGTGTCAGGGGCCCCTCAGGGTCCGATTTTGTGGTTGGGTCCCCTTTGGGTCCGATTTTGTGGTTGGGGCCCCTCAGGGTCCGATTTTGTGGCCACGGCCCCTCAGGGCCTGATTTTGTGTCTGCGGCCCCTCAGGGTCCGATTTTGTGGGCGGAGCCCCACTGGGTCCAATTTGGTGGGCGGGACCACTCTGGGTCCAATTTGGTGGGCGGGACCACTCTGGGTCCAATTTGGTGGGCGGGGCCTCTCAGGGTCCGATTTGGTGGGCGGGGCCCCACAGGGTCCGATTTGGTGGGCGGGGCCCCTCAGGGTTCGATTTTGTGGCTGGGGCCCCTCAGGGTCCGATTTTGTGGCTGGGGCCACTCAGGGTCCGATTTTGTGGCCGGGGCCACTCAGGGTCCGATTTGGTGGCCGGGGCCACTCAGGGTCCGATTTGGTGACCGGGGCCCCTCAGGGTCCGATTTGGTGGCCGGGGACCCTCAGGGTCTGATTTGGTGGGTGGGGCCCCTCAAGGTCCGATTTTGTGGCTGGGGCCCCTCAGGGTCCGATTTTGTGGCCGGGGCCACTCAGGATCCGATTTTTGTGGCCGGAACTCCTCAGGGTCCAATTTTGTTGGTGGGGCCCCTCAGGGTCCGATTTTGTGGCTGGGGCCCCTCACGGTCCGATTTGGTGGGCGGGGCCCCTCAGGGTCCGATTTGGTGGGCAGGGCCCCTCAGGGTCCAATTTGGTGGGTTGGGCCCCTCAGGGTCCGATTTTTTGTGGCCGGGGCCCCTCAGGGTCCGATTTAGTGTCAGGGGCCCCTCAGGGTCCGATTTTGTGGTTGGGTCCCCTCAGGGTCCGATTTTGTGGTTGGGGCCCCTCAGGGTCCGATTTTGTGGCTGCGGCCCCTCAGGGCCTGATTTTGTGGCCGCGGCCCCTCAGGGTCCGATTTTGTGGGCGGAGCCCGACTGGGTCCAATTTGGTGGGCGGGACCACTCTGGGTCCAATTTGGTGGGCGGGACCACTCTGGGTCCAATTTGGTGGGCGGGGCCTCTCAGGTCCGATTTGGTGGGCGGGGCCCCACAGGGTCCGATTTGGTGGGCGGGGCCCCTCAGGGTCCTATTTGGTGGGCAGGGCCTCTCTGGGTCTGATTTGGTGGGTGGGGCCACTCTGGGTAAGATTTGGAGGCTGGGGTCGCTCAGCCTCCAATTTGGAGGCCAGGGTCGTTGAGCTTCCGATTTGGAGGCCGAGGTCAAAGAGCCTCAGATTTGGAGGCAGGGGTCGATGAGCTTCCGATTTGGAGGCCGGGGTTGATGAGACTCCGATTTGGAGGCCGGGGTGGCTCAGCCTCCGATTTGGAGGCCGGGGTGGCTCAGCCTCCGATTTGGAGGCCGGGGTGGATCAGCCTCCGATTTGGAGGCCGGGGTGGCTCAGCCTCCGATTTGGAGGCCGGGGTGGCTCAGCTTCCGATTTGGAGGCCGGGGTCGCTCAGCCTCCGATTTGGAGGCCGGGGTGGCTCAGCCTCCGATTTGGAGGCCGGGGTCGATCAGCCTCCGATTTGGAGGCCGGGGTCGATCAGCCTCCGATTTGGAGGCCGGGGTGGCTCAGCCTCCGATTTGGAGGCCGGGGTCGCTCAGCCTCCGATTTGGAGGCCGGGGTGGCTCAGCCTCCGATTTGGAGGCCGGGGTCGATCAGCCTCCGATTTGGAGGCCGGGGTCGATCAGCCTCCGATTTGGAGGCCGGGGTGGCTCAGCCTCCGATTTGGAGGCCGGGGTGGCTCAGCCTCCGATTTGGAGTCCGGGGTGGCTCAGCCTCCGATTTGGAGGCCGGGGTGGCTCAGCTTCCGATTTGGAGGCCGGGGTCGATCAGCCTCCGATTTGGAGGCCGGGGTCGGTCAGCCTCCGATTTGGAGGCCGGGGTCGGTCAGCCTCCGATTTGGAGGCCGGGGTCGATCAGCCTCCGATTTGGAGGCCGGGGTGGCTCAGCCTCCGATTTGGAGGCCGGGGTGGCTCAGCCTCCGATTTGGAGGCCGGGGTGGCTCAGCCTCCGATTTGGAGGCCGGGGTGGCTCAGTCTCCGATTTGGAGTGTCGGCCCTTTAAGACTCATTTGGGTGCGCTGGCCCTTTATCAATCACTTTGGCGCGTTGGCCCTTTAAGAGCTAGTTTGGCTCACTGGGCTTCTTCTAAATCCACTTTGGCTCACACATTCTCTCTCAGGGGCATGTGTCATGTGATGAAGCTAGATTTGCATTTGTGCTGTGGGTTTCGCTTTAAGAGCTGATATTATGTGGCAGAGGCTCTGTGCTGGGGTTCAAGTGAAGTTCGTAGGCGTTGGCATAGTAACTGGGTCTGCCTGCGCATATCAATGAGCTCAACTGTCATTTCAATCGCCTCAGGGCACGTTTTGCCATTTCCTATTGAAAAGCATTGGAGACAGTGCATTCCAATGACGGGAAAAAAAAATTTCAAACGCAAATTGCGCAAAAACTACAAATCCGATCGACACGAAAAATACTTAGCACACCTCTCGTGGACGCTGGCTTCGAAACGACACCTCAACGGAGTCTGTGCGTGTAGCGGTTCGGGCCACATTAATTGCGGAAATCAACTTAATAATACGAAGAAGAATAAGTTAGCAGCGTTCGGATTACAATATAGTGTTTTTTTCAAAGCACTATAAATATCAGTAGGCAGAACTGAGAACCTCACGGCACTGCTGACATGCTCTCCCACCTTTCCTGCCCTGACCGCAGATCAGTATTGCAGCAATAGGAGGAGAAAGTTCTGTTGTAAAACAATACAGTGAGTATAGAAGCCAGGCTGAAGTGAGAGGTGTTATTAAAAGAGTTCTCTGAGAACTGTACTAAAATAACTAAATAATATAAAAAAAATACAGTTGTGCTCAAAAGTTTACATATCCCGGCAGAATTTTTGCTTTCTTGGCCATTTTTCAGAGAATATGAATGCTATCATACCAAAATGTTTTTTCTCCACTCATTGTTAGTGGTTGGATGAAACAATTTATTGTCAAACTACTGTGTTTTCTCTTTTTTAATCATAATGACAACCCAAAACATTCAAATGACCCTGATCAAAAGTTTACATACCCTGGTGATTTTGGCCTGATAACATGCACAGAAGTTGACACAAATGGGTTTAAATGGCTACTAAAGGTAACATCCTCACCTGTGACATGTGACAACTGCCAGGAAAATTGTTCAGAATGCAAAGAAAAACCCCCAAATAATGTCAGCTGAAATACTGGACTCTCTGAAAACTAGCGGTGTGGCTGTTTCAAGATACACAATAATGAGGCACATGAAGAAAAATGGGCTGCATAGTCGAGTCACCAGAAGAAAGCCGTTACTGCACTAATGCCACAAAGTATCTCACCTTCAATACACAAAGCAGCACAAGCCTCAAAACTTTTGGAACAAGGTAATTTGGAGTGATGAGACCAAAATTGAACTTTTTGGCCACAACCATAAACATTACATTTGGAGAGAGGTCAACAAGGCCTATGATGAAAGGAACATCATTCTTACTGTAAAGCATGGATGTGGATCGCTGATGTTTTGGGGATGTGTGAGCTGCAAAGACACAGGAAACTTGGTCAAAGTTGAAGGAAAGATGAATGCAGCACATCAGCAGCAAATACTGGGGGCAAATTTGCAATCATCAGCCCGGAAGCTGCGCATGGGACGTATTTGGACGTTCCAACATGACAACGATCCAAAACACAAGGCCAAGTTGACATGTCATTGGCTACAGCAGAGCAAAGTGAAGGTTGTGGAGTGGCCATCTCAGTCTCCTGACCTCAATATCATTGAGACACTCTGGGGAGATCTGAAGCGTGCAGTCCATGCTAGACAGCCAAGGAATGTACAGGAACTGGAGGCTTTTTGCCAAGACGTGTGGGCAGCATTACCATCTGAGAAAATAAAGAACATCATCCACACCTACAACAAAAGACTTCAAGCTGTTGTTGATATTAGAGGGGACAATACACAGTATTAAGAAATGGGGTATTTGAAGTTTTGATCAGGGTCATTTAGCTTTCTTCTGGTGGCTCCACCATGTAGCCCATTTTTCTTCAAGTGCCTCCTTATTGTGCATCTTGAAACAGCCACACCGCTAGTTTTCAGAGAGTCTAATATTTTAGTTGATGTTATTTGTGGGTTTTTCTTTGCATCACAAAACAATTTTCCTAGTATTTCTCATAGGTCACAGATGAGGATGTCACCTTTAGTAGCCATTTAAACCCAATAACCATGAGTGGAGAAAATGTTTTGGTGTTACTCATATTCTCTGAAAAAAGGCCAAGAAAGCAAAAATTCTGCGGGAGTATATAAATTTTTGTGCAAAACTGTACATATTTAAAATATACACATTTTTATAAATACCCAAATATAAATAGATAAATATGCTTTATCTACTGCACTTTGATGGTAGTTACTATCTTGGAATCCTGACAATCACAACCTGTCCTAGATTGCAGTAGATAAAGAATAGTTTTTTGCTAAAAAAAGGTAAACCAATGTTTAATATTAAAATCTATTTTATTTAATTATGTTTTTATTATATTTCTAATTTAAATGGCACAATGAGTTGTTTTTAGCAAGGAGCAGCACTGAACACTGTCAGTGCTTACTTAAGTAGAAGAACAAAACCCAGGATAAAAAAATGAATAAATACCTTGTAGTACATATTTAAATAGTAATAAATAGAGTTGAGCGAAATGGGTCGGTCAAATTCATAAGTCGCCGACTAAAGTCGTGTTTCATGAAACGAAACCTGACCAGAGCATGAAGTAGGCCACGAGGTCGGCGACCAGAGTGCCAAAGTCGCGTTTCAAATGATGCTTCCAGCACCCTTTTTCAGCCAATGATGGAGGACTCACACTGTGGGCAACGCGATGACATGGACAGTGGTCACCACCATGTTTGAGAAGGGCATGCAAGTGATTGGCTTGCTTTGTGTGGCGTCACAGGGGCTATAAAAGGGCGTGCACGCCGACCGCCATCCTACTTCTGCCGATCTTAGCATAAGGAGAGGTTGCTGCTGCTGACTCTGAATAAGGGAGAGCATTAGGCAGGGAAGAAGAAAAAAAATAGCTTCTGCTGGTAGCGATTTTCACTTATAAGGCTCCATGATAGCTGCATTGCTGTTTGCACACTGCTGTGCAAACTGCTTTATTAAAAGCAAAAATACTTTTCTTCCTCTTTTCTGCACAGTTACCAAGCGTTCATTTTTCCGTACTTTTGTGTGCAGCAGTCCTGCTTATTAGGTTGCCTGCTGACATACTTGGACTGAGAGCATCATTGTCAGCCTCCTAAAATCTCTAGGGAGATTCAAATTCTCCCCAATACTATATACACCTTGTACCTTGTCATACACCAGCCTATTTCAGCCTGTTAAATTGAGGTGAAATCTGTAGTGGGCCTGAGATAATAGTACTGAATCCTAAAATCTCTAGGGAGATTCAAATTCTCCCCAATACAATGTAGACCTTGTACCTTATTTTACAGTACCATATAACTGGTGGTATTTTGGGTACATTTTACCAAAAATGAGGAAGTATGGTGGAAGTTGGCGGGGGTTGCCAGCTGGTACTGATGGTGGTGGTGGTGCATCTGCTGGTAGTGGCAAAAGCACAATAGCACCTAAGGCAGGAGGTGTTGAGCTTGCGTTATCGTCTGCCTCCACAAGGCCTCGAAGGCTCCCTTTTCTGGGAGTAGGTAAACTGCTTTTAAAGCCGGAGCTTCAGGAGCAAGATTTGGCTTACATTTCTGACACAGCCTCCAACTCTATCGCCTCCTCTTCTGAAGTTTCAAAAAATTAAAGCACTGAGTTGTCAGTGGAGGCTACTGGTCAGGAACAACACATTTCCTTGTGTCCTTCACCCCTACCAAAAGTGAAGGATGCGGCAGGCCACACTACAGATTACTCCATGGAGCTCTTTTCACATACCATGCCTGGGTTATCAAGTCAAATCGTGAATTCCCCAGTCCAAGATGAATCTGACATGGAGTGTGGGTCACCAGCCAGGGCAGTGGGGTTAATCGGTACCGGGCCGGTGTCTCAGAGAGATGTGTCACGGTGGTGGTGACCTGGTCCATGGCCCTGGGCGTCCATGCAAAGGGGTGAATAATGTTTATAGGTGAAAGATATGTGAAGCCACCTGTGGTTTCTGATCAGATTGACCACCGCTGCAGTGTCGCTTCTCTGGGACAGATGTTGTGGTGCAGCTAAGATGTAGAAGCCCTGCACAGGTAGGGCCGTAGTCGCAGGGCAGATGAAAGAGTTGGCAGATGGTGTGCAGTGCAGGATGTAGCAGAGCCGTGCGCCAGGTGCAGGAGAAAGATGACAGACACAGTCATGCAGTTCCTTTACCTGTGCTTGGTAAGTGCCGTCCAGGACCCAGAGTACAGATGGAGAAGGAGTTAGTCAGCCAGGAAGCAAATTAGGAATTCTCTCTCTGCAGATAGGTAGTGTGGCCTCCGTTCTAGCGCTTATCTGAGGTACTCGCAGTACTGAGTTCACTGAAGTTCCCCCTGTTGACTCTCTTTTGGAACTTTCTCGTATGGCAGGCAGCCGAAGCCTTTTCCTTCTGGCTCACACACGTCGCTGCTGGGGCCTCCAAGCCTTAGTTGGGAACAGAGCATTTACAGCTGCTACTTCCTACCGTTTCTGCTGCAGGACCGTCAGTGTCCCTACAAACTCGGAGACCGGAATCCAGACCATGCGCTCCAGCTAGGAGTGAGCCTTAACTCTGCTCATCCTCCAGCTCCCCTTCTCACGTCCACGCACTTCCCCTTCCCTTCACAGACTGCCCTAACTTCCCTCCTCCCGACCACAGAGAGCAACTGCTCAGCAGTCAGGTTCAGAGCTCTCCCTGCTGGCCTGGAGTGGGAAATGTATTATGTGTTGGTTTAACTGCTAGAGAGATCCTTCATTGCTCCCAAACATGACGTCACACTCCCTAGGAGGAAGTTAATGCCACTGTTGCGACAGTACTCCTGGGGGCGCCACAAGTGCACTGATGCCCAGCCACTGCTAGGTGAATCTGCTGGTACATTGACCCAGACCACTACATTCCCCTCTCACTCTACACAGCCAGAATCTGACCCTGATGAAACTCAGGTTCCCCTTCCCGCATACTATACCACCTTACACGGTGACAAAGAGGAAGGTGCAGATGAAAGTACAGGTTCCTTGAGCAGGTGAGGGGGCATACTCATGGGTGACGGCACTGACACAGGGCCCCTCATAGTACGCAAAAGTGTCTCTGCCGGTGGGAGGGGAGGGGCCCACGAGGGGCCCACCGTCAGACACACCGCCGTACTATGAGGGGCTCTGTGCCAGTGCCGTCGCCAACAAGTGGGCCCCCCCTGCTTGCTCAGGATCACAGCACTTGCAAAGTTGAAATACTTACCTCTCCCTGCTCCACCGCCATGACGTCTTCCGCATTTCCTGACAGTGACATTCTGGTCAGAGAGCGTGGTGACATCACGTCTGTACGCCCTCTGCCTAAACAGTCCAAGTTCAGAGAGATGGAAGATGGGGACGACAAGGAGCCAAGAGTACAGGAATTCCCTAGCGAGGAGACTTATTTAATTGTTTTAAAGGTTGGGAGCAATTTTTGGGAGCACTATACTCTGGAGAATGATATATGGGGCCCACCATACACTTGAGCATTCCAAAGGTGGACATCAGACACTGGAGCAGCATTTACAGGGCCCATTATACACTGGAGCATTAGAAATGGGGCCATCATGTACTGGAGCATTGTAAATGGGGCAGATTATATATGGAGAAAAATTTGGACCAATCGTACACTAGAGCATCATCCGTGAGGCACATCATATGCTGGAGCTTTCCAAATGTGGGACATCAGACACTGGAGCAGCATTTACAGGGCCCATTATACACTGGAGCGTTAGAAATGGGGCCCCTTATATATGGAGCATTATTTGGGCCCATTAGACAGTGGAGCTTCATCCATGGGGACCAACATATACTGTAGCATTATGTGGAGCTCATGATATACTGTATCAAACATTATATTTGACCAATGATTCTGTATGGAGAAATATATGGGCCTCATTACTCTGTATGGCGCACTATGCGGTGGCCATAATACTTTATGGAGTAATATACTGTCCGTTTTTGGAGCTATTGGAGAATTTAAAATGGATATCAGTCATGTGATGTAAGAAGTGAAGTATTTTTCATTGTACTATACCGCTATTTCTCTGCCATATCAGAGGATCATGAATTGTGGCATGTGTTAAAGGAGCCCATTGACACTCTGGAGCCAGCCCTACCCTCCCCCACAACTTTAGCCAAATAACCCTCAGTTTTCAATGCCTAACTATTATTATGAAGTAACTTCACGTTGACAAGCTTAAGAAATAAGAATTGATGTTTTTGGCATTAAAATTGGCACTGTAGGTGTGTTTTCTGTCCCCCACTCACTGCTTTTCTTCCCCATTGACTTGCATTGGGTTTCGTGTTTCAGTCAGCCTTCGACTTTTCATGATAATCGGCCGATTGCGTTCGACTCGACTTTTGCGAAAGTCGGGTTTCATGAAACCCGACTCGACCCGAAAAAAGGCAAAGTCACTCATCTCTAGTAATAAATAGTAATAGTACATATACACAAAATAAGGCACTTGGTTGACACAATTTTGATAAAAATAAGGGTAAACACCATCCAACTGCAACATGTTGTACCCCAATCAGGATGGTCCTATCTCTAGCAATTCTCCTCCCAAAGTGCTACATACATTGTTTGGTTTTGCTAAGTACGGTAGAAGGAAACTGCTAACGACTCTTAGATGCTGTTGAACAAGTTCAGGTTCGCTTATGCACCATACCACCAGACATGTAGCAACTTCTTGGTTTGTCTTCATTAAAGACATGCCACTAAGAGGAGGACATTGGGTCCAGAGGCAGTTGCCCAGTTTTCCCTTACCAATGCTTGTCCTGGTGGTCTCAAACTAGTGTGGATAGAATGTGTGCCATTAAACTTCATTGTTACAATAGCCACAGTATTTATAATAAGATAATTAAAAACATTATTAGTATGTGTTGTCTCAACTTGTTAAATGGGTAGATTGGAAAGTGCTTGTGTAAACAGCAACTTTGCAATTAACCCCCTATTCTGTGCATACCTGTTGTGACATCACTTCCTTCCCACCCTATCTTTGGCGCCAGTACTCAGACTGCGCAGACAAGAGCATTGAGACTCAGACATGTCAAAGATGGTGGCAGGATGCGATGTTGGGGGGCTGATATTTGCAAATTATGTTACATGGTGCTTATTGGTGATCGTTTACTATATAATTTGGCAAACGGTTTGACCCCAGCACCCCTTAATGAAACCGTATGCAAAATGTGATGGACTTGGATCGCTTATTATGGCGTGAGCATTGTATGAATTGTGTTCTGTGATTTATAGTCTATGCAGTAGGTTTATTATTCTAGGTGACTAGTGCAACCTTCATATATTTACAGTATTACAAGGGCTCATTCACATGACAGATTATTTCATGCATGAGAAAAAGGGACTGATTATTCTGATCAGGCTTTGATCAGAGTTTTTTCAGATTGTAGTCCAAATCTCATCAGTTTTTCTCTTATGTAGAGAGAGAACAAAAGTTTCTCCTCTTTCACCTTTCTGATAGTCCTTTCTGACCCATATACTTGCTTTGGAGATTTTGATCAGATGTTTTGATCGAAATCAGACATGTATCCAATATTCTTTGCAGACCACTCAATCTGAGAAAAAAATATACATGTGCACAGCCTCATAGAATATTAATATCATAGGCATGAGTGCTATTCATGAAAACCACAGAAAGCCCTCATACAAGAATATCAGACTTGTGAACGAGCCCTTATGGTACTTTGTTTTGCACTATTTTATGGTTGATATTTTGGTGTCATTTATTCCTTGTGTTATTATATTATAATCATGTACTGTTAACCCATTTCCGATATTTGGCGCAATAGTACACCAATGTCGGACTCCCCCTGTTTGGTTTGGCCTCCGGAGCTAAGCTTGCACCTTTCCAGGCACATGACAGCTGATCTATACAGCTGATATGTGCTCATAACAGCCGCGGATGGAATCTCAATCCACCCGCAGCTGTTAACAAGTTAAATGCCGCAGTCAATCTCTTGCAATTAACCCCCTATTCTGTGTACACCTGCTGTGACATCACTTCCTTTGCACCCTATCTTTGGCACCAGTATGAGACTCAGACTGCACAGACAAGAGCAGTGAGACTTTTGGAATGCTGTTAGCAAGTTAAATGCTACAGTCTATCTCTGACAGTGGCATTTAACTCATGCTTACTGGAAGTGTGTTGCCAATCCCGCACATCAGTGACCCTATCACATGATCGCGAGTCACAGATGGGTCGGCATGACAATCAAAGGTCTCCAGCAGACCTCTACTTTTGTCATTGCTAGATTGCTAAGAGGTGGTCGGTGCTCATAGCAAGTGAGCATTTCTGCTACACCCAGGCGATCTAAGTGCTGCTGCAACTTCTAGTCTCCCATGGAGACTATCGAAGAGAAGGCTGGTAGTGCAATAAGAGACTGCGCTGCTGTGGTAGAATTCAAGGTACCTTTATTGCCAACGCGTTTCCTGAGCCAGTCCCAGCCCACTTCATCAGGGCATGAAGTGAGCTGGGACTGGCTCAGCAAACGCGTTGGCAATAAAGATACCTTGAATTCTACCACAGCAGCGCAGTCTCTTATTGCACTACCAGCCTTCTCTTTGTACCAAGTCCTTGGACCTCGTGCAGACTGCTGCAGCTGTTTTATGCGATTAAAGGTGTTGTGACTCTCACAACCCTATCAGGTGAGCCTAACACTTGATGTGCACTCATCTACTTTCTATGCAGACCTACGCATTGGAAGCACCCTGTCTCCCCCTTTTCTTTTCATGGAGACTATCGAAGCATGAAAAAAGAAAAAAAAAGTTTTGCAATATATAAAAAAAATATATAAAAGTTCAAATCACCCCCCTTTCACCCTATTCAAAATAAAACAATAAAAAAAATCAAATAAACACATATTTGGCATCGCCACGTTCAGAATCACCTGATTTATCAACATAAGAAAATAATTAACCCAATCGCTAAAAGGCGTAGCGAGAAAAAAATTCAAAACATCAGATGATAAAAAGATCGGATCTACACTAATATGGGATCAATAAAAACGTCTGCTCGGCGCGCAAGAAATAAGCCTCACCCAGGACCAAAATCACGAAAAATGGAGATGCTACAGGTCTTGGAAAATGGTGAATTTTTTCTTTACTAAAAGTTGGAAATTTTTTTCACCACTTAAATATAAAAGAACTTAGACATATTTGCTGTCTATGAACTTGCAATGACCTGGAGAATCATAATGGCAGGTTAGTTTTGGCATTTAGTGAACATGGTAACAAAAAAAAACAACAACTGTGGACGTGCACTTTTATTTTGAAATTTCACAGCACTTGGATTGAAAAGTACAACACATCCAAAAAATAAGCCCCCACATGGCCATTTTGACCAAAAAATAAAAAAGTTCATGGCTCTGGGAAAAAGGGGGGCAAAAACATATATAACATTAACACGGTAAAGAGCCAACATCTCAAATACTCCCGGAGACGACCAATATCATATTAAACTCTCGAAGGAGCGAACAGGGGCAAGCAAACAACAAGAGCACATAAGGCTGGTTTCACACTTGCGTTTTTTTTGCGCTGTTATTTAGCGCTAAAAAACGCATGCTTTTTTTCCCTATATTTTGCATGGGATGCGCTTATGTGCGCATACCCATGCATTTGTATGTGTTTTTGCGCGCATGTGTTTTCTTGTATTGTGCGCTCGGGCGCACAACATGCATCTTGTTGCATTTATTGTGCGTCCGACTTGCCCCCAAAAAATGCATGCGCACGCAATGCGTTTTTTTTACAGCAAGACACCCATTGTAATTCTATGGGTGCGCATTGGCATGTGCATGTATGCATTTTTTTGCGCATGCGTTTATTTGTTGTACATTGGTTAGACAATGGTTATGGTAAGGGTTAGGGTGAGTTAGGGTTAGTAGAGTCAGGGTTTAGGGTTAGGTTTAGTTAGGGTTAGTATGGTCAGGGTTTAGGGTTAGGGTTAGGGTTTGTAGGGTTAGGTTAAGGGTTAGGGGTTAGGGTTGAGGTTAGTAGGGTTAGGGTTAGGTTAAGGGTTAGGGGTTAGGGTTAAGGGTTAGGGTTAGGGGTTAGTAGGGTTAGGGTTAGGTTAAGGGTTAGGGTTAGTTAGCGTTTAGGGTTAGAGTTAGTACTACTAACAGGACAAGGTTGAAAAAAATGCAAACGCACTAAAAACGCGCTAAAAACGCATACAAACGCATAAAAACGCAGCATTTTTTCCTGCGTGCGCATAAAAATGCTTGAAAAAAACGCAGCGTTTGTATACGTTTGTATGCATTTTTTCCATGCGTTTTTTTGCGCAAAAAACGTGCAGCAAAAAAACGCAAGTGTGAAAGTAGCCTCAGGTAGGGGACAGATACAAGGAGATGTGGACCCTGTAGTCACTGTGCATAAACTGTACATGTATGATGCAATGTAAGCAAACTATAGGTAGATGAAGCTCAGGTTCACACCTGCCATCTCTCTGTAATGCCCTTGTGGTTCAAATGCAAACATTTTCAGCAAGTTACACTGTTAGCTCATCAGCACCACTAGTGAGGTGGAGGGGGTGAACTAAGAATAGAATGTTCCATCTTAGCTAGATAAAGCACCTGATATTTTACAACCTCTAACAATCACATGGTTGATAGGTAAACATTGAATTTTTCAGTTCTGTTTAGAAACCCCTTGTATCCTGGTGCTCGTGATATTTTCACAAATCTTCAGGCAATAGGTTGCTGGACTAAGAAGTGCTGTATACCATATGTCATTCTGTAAGTATTACCTGCAAAGTCTGTATTGAAAGAGGCTGACATGTTGGTGCATTTTATTGCAGACATAGGTGAGGAAGACAACTGGGCCTGTGCCCCAAGTCAGGTGCCAACAAGTCAGCTTGCCTTGAACAAGGCATTCAGATACAGGGGGCAAAAAACAGCCTGGATACCGTGAAAGTGATTCAGCTGATTCTCCCTAGATTTCCAGAATCGGTTACTAAAAACCAAACGATTCTCGGATTCAGGTTCTCCCTCCTATTATTCGATTATATGCAAATCTGCACAATATTAATGTTTTGTTGTTTTTTTAACACATGTACAGTATTGCGGCTGGAACAGTATTATTTATTTTAATAGGGGTATGAAATTATTGATTTTAAATGAGTATTTTTTATTGTAATAGGGAGTCACGATGTTGTTCATCTTTAATACAAAGTTAAACTGATTTGTAATGTAGTAGGCGGTGATATTTTTAATATACAAGGGAACAGTGTAGGCCATCTTTTATTATTTTTTATTAAGGGAACTTAGTGTTGGTTTTAAATATTTGGCGCAGTGTCAGCATTTTTTAAGGAGAACAGTGTATTCATTTTTTATTCACGGGGCATAGTGCTTAATATGTGTGGCCTATTATATTTAGGGTGCGCGGTGTGGCACAATATTTAGAGAGCACACTGTGAAGCATTATTATATTTAGGGTGTTCTGTGTGTGGCAATGTTATAATACTATCTACACTGCTTGATTCTGGTGCAGTATTTATGTACTGTGGATTTACTTGGTTCTATATCTGGCATTTAAGGGGGTTATCCAGCCTTAGAGACAATTCTGTAGTAATTCTATGTGTATGCGATTTTCATATGTAGGGTACTGAAGTAGAATATCCCTTTAATGCCAACTCCCCTTTAAGGAGTTCTAATATTAATATATTGTAAATGTTGTACAGATATAATTATGCTCCGGAATTGCTACACTAATGTGTATTACTGCTGTTCTCATTGGTACTGCCACATTATATATGTGTTACCATGCTGTATAGAATGTATTGTATTACTGTATGCTTTGCATATTGAAGTTTAGGGTAAGCCAGTGCATCCTTCGGGTTCAATAGTGGAGAGCACTATTAGTATAGAGTTCATAGTTATGGGTAAGCATAGTTCTGTTGCAGGCCACTAGATGGGGTATACTAGTGGGCCTTGTTAGGTATAGCTGATAGGAAATTCACATAGGGGTTAACTGTAGGAGGCGCTGTTATGGGTAAGCATATTTCTGTTGCAGGCCACTAGATGTGGTATACTAGTGGGCCTTGTTAGGTATAGCTGATAGGAAGTTCACATAGGGGTTAACTGTAGGAGGAGCTGTTATGGGTTAAGTGTAGGCTATAAGAACAAGTCAGAAGACGAGCAAGCCCGACAAGTCCACAAGGGCTCTAAGCCCAGGACGCCATAGCAGCTAAGCAACGTTGTTCAAAGGAAGAAAAGCATGGGTACAGTCAGACAGGTGCTGGATAAGCCCGGATCACCCGGGAAAATTGCCGTTTATGACAGCAGCAGCAACGGAAAGGAATACGTGGTCCAAAAGTCATGCAGGGCGCAGAATATTCACCATGTGGCAGATCTTAAATAGGGCTGAAGCTTGCAAATCTGGGGTGAAATGGATGAATGGGATCCCCTATTTCTTGAGGTCCTACAGGAATGATGCTGCAGTACCACCAAGGGCGCTACTACCCCATAATGCGCGTGCGAATACAGAAAGTAAAAAAGGGAAAGTGCAGGAGGACTGTGGACTGTAATGTAACTGATGTGTCTGGGACCTTTGAAGAGCAAAGTAAAATCATCGAGTTGACTTCTGAACCGGTATCTGTGTCTGTTATTTCAACCTTAAGCACTGAAGCCAAGTGTACAGGAGCTGGGTCGCACCGCAGTGGAATCCCTGTCCATGGACAAGCACCCCAAACAGGTATGCCAGAAGAAGCTGATAGTTTTCCTGTGGGAGGAGGCCTGGACACCAGAGCCCCGGTGTCCTCGGCTATGACTACCGTCCTGGTCCCTTCTTACACATGCATGGGGTCATGTGCAGACTAGAAGGTGGCATGGCTTCGCTCAATGCAAGTGTATTGAGAGAGGCTGGCTAAGTGTAGACAGACTGTGTCCAGAATCACGCAAATCTCATGACTGCCTGCTCCCAGCATCGGCACCGGAGAATTCTCACAGTGTGCAGTGCACTCTATGTGAGGATTTTCAAGTCTGCAGTCACATAAAGTGACTACAGATTTGTAGCCTAAAGCCAATCTAAGTTTAAATCTATTACTATAAATCAGTGCGTTAAACTGTTATATTTGAGGATAAGTCGCAAAAATGTAGAAAATTTTCCATCAACACCACACAATCTTTCTTCTTTCAAAGCCTGGCAAACAAGCTTAAACTCTAGGCTGGATGGAGTCATGCAAGTTTAAACAATTGATAGGAAATTACTGTTCTACAATAATATTGTTTATTAATTTAAGGTCCCTGATTCATCAACATCTGCTCAGGTCGAATTAATACACACAATGCTTAAGAATAACAGCAACCTATTATGGCACTACCCTACCATATTATGGATAGTCTGGGGTGTCTCTATATAGTGCTGAATAGGACCTAAATTCAATCTCAACACAACATACAAGGGGAATGTGGTTAGACCACAGAAAACATCCATAGATCCATAAGTATTCAAAATTACAAAATTTGTAGGTCCAAGACAATGACGGACAGAAGCGGATGCAGAGGCGGACACACTGTGGAAAAACACATGGAACCAAACCCCCAAACATATGTCCAGATAAATAGCCCAGTAAACACACATGGCCAGATCAAAATTTCATACTGTCAAAATATACATGCAGATATATAATGAGTATGTTATACTACAAAACAAGGTGAGTGACTACCATGGCCATAAAATCTTTTTTATTCTGCATATTTTTAATTACAATGTCAACCAATGTGTTGCCCTATGCGGCTCAGATGCTAGCATGAGCCCGGGAGTGCTATGGTTAAAGTGCCCTATGGTCTCATATTTACCTCAAGTGAGTGGCACCAAGGGGGCGATAGGGACCAGTGCATCTGCTCCGACGAGCGTTTCAGATGCTCGTCCTTCGTCAGGGGATGTGACAATAACGGGGAACCGGGTGCTTTAAAAATCATCAGACCGGAAATGGGGATGATGCTGCATCTGCTTCTGTCCGTCATTGTCTTGTACCTGCTGTAATTTTGTAATTTTGAATAAAGTTTTTTGTATTTTTCTACTTATGGATCTATGGTTGTTTTCTGTGGTCTAACCACATTCCCATTCAGGTCAATTAATGAAGAGGCATGTTGGAGTCAGACACTCCTGAATCATTAAAGTGAACCTGTCAGCAGGATTTTAATAAGTAACCTACAGACACTGTTAGGTTGGTGTTGTTATAATGATTAAAATGATACCTGGGGTGAAGAAATCCATCTTGAGGTTCTTGTGTAATCAGTGTTAGAAGTTTGCAGCTAATGATATGCTCATGCTCTCGGGAAGGACTGTAGGCAGAATCTTATCTTCCTGCTCTATCTTGCTCTAAAGCCCCCATCACACAGAGATCTCACTAGCGAGATCGCTGCTGAGTCACAAGTTTTGTGATGCAACAGTGATCTCACCAGCGAGATCGCTGTGTGTGACAGCTATCAGCAACTGCCCCCCCTGCCGGGTACCGCTGATCGTTCATGAAATGTCTGGACATTTTTGGGGTCGCTGGTCTCCCGCTGGCCAGCATGCATCGCTGCATGTGACAGGTGGGAGACCGGCGACCAGTGAGCAGGAGCTGATAACCAAGGTTCACATCTGGTTTCTAAGGGGCGTGCGGCGCCTAGAAACCCGATGTGTACCTTAGTTACCAGCGCGCTGATGCAGGGAGCTGGTAACCAAGGTACTCATCGGGTTTCTAAGTGCCGCGTGCCCCTTAGAAACCCGATGTGTACCTTGGTTACCAGCTCTCTGCATCAGCGCGCTGGTAACTAAGATACACTGCGGGTAACTAAGCGACGTGCGTCGCTTGTTACCCTCGTTAGTAATAAACAAAAGGGATGGAAGGCACCACTTAATATATTCCAAAAAGACAGGAGGGCTCACTAAGGGCATGTAAAGAACATGGAATCAAAGAACAAGAAAAAGATCACGCCCATAATCAAGGAGCACCTCAAACATGCGCATGCGTTTCTAAGATAAACACGACTGGAATGTGGTCTAGACAGTAAAAAAAAAAATTAAACCAAGGTGATAAAATGGTGTGGGCACTGGGATTCCACAATACTTAACAGATTGCTCAACGAGTGGACACACAGCACAAGCTGCACCAATGTAAGTATGAAAAACCTAATGTCTGGCTGAAATTTCAATACATTTCTATGTACTTATGTCTCTTTTTTTTTTATTGCAGCATGTCTTCATCTGGTGAGGAATATGTCCCCGGGACAGGGCAAGAGGCAGAAGAAGTAAGTACCATGCTTCCGTATGGATTGGAAAAAATAAACACATGTGGTTAATTTTTTTTGTTTAATTTTCAGACCTCATCCTCCACCACGCCACCACCACCAGAGGAACGGCAGGAGCAGCAAGGCCAAGTGCGGTCGGGAAGACGTGATGTAAGTACAGACGGACTGTTTTTTTTCTTTACTTAATTTCTATGCTGGTTTATTTTCTTTTTTTTTGGAACTGTATTGAAAATTCTTTCAGGTGTTTATTTTTTTTATGGTTTTGGTAAATTTTTATTAGTATTTTTTGGTAATTTTCCTTGGTTTTTTTTGCTGCTTTTTTGGTTACTGATTTTTTTTAAACTTAATTTCTAGGCTGGTTTATTTTCTTTTTTTTGGTAATCATTTTTTAAAGTATTTTTTTTAAATTTTCATGGTTGTTTTTTTCGGTGTTTGTTGCTTTTTTGCATTTATTTTCATTTAAAACAAAAAATTTTTTCATGGCTTGTGTATCAATATCTAAAGCTCAAAGTGTGTGTGTATGTGTGTATGTATGTGTGTGTATGTTTGTTTGTATGTTTGGGTATATGGGCACGGGACTATGGGATGGAGGATATGTATGATGGTATATGGGCACGGGACTATTGGATGGAGGATATGTATGATGGTATATGGGCACGGGACTATGGGATGGAGGATATGTATGATGGGTATATGGGCACGGGACTATGGGATGGAGGATATGTATGATGGTATATGGGCACGGGACTATTGGATGGAGGATATGTATGATGGTATATGGGCACGGGACTATGGGATGGAGGATATGTAGGATGGGTATATGGGCACTGGACTATGGGATGGAGGATATGTATGATGGGTATATGGGCACAGGACTATGGGATGGAGGATAATTATAATTTTCTATAACTAACCACAGTTCTACTATGCCCGGGCAGCGCCGGGCTCTTCAGCTAGTTTTCTAGATTTTTCATTTTAAAATCTTTCAAAGATTTATGTTTGTCTTTCTTTTCTAGGCTCCACAGCGGGAGGAGGACCTCGCCCTGGACAACGACGAGCTCATCCGTCTAGTCCAGGAGCGAGTCCCGTTGTGGGACACCCGTCACCAACTGCACTCGGACAACGTGGTGATCCGGCGGCTCTGGAACGAGGTGGCCGCATCGCTGATGGATGGCTGGGACAACGCCTCTCCCCGGGTCCGCAAGGATTTTCGTAAGTATTTAAATGCAGTGTGATGCAGCAGTGATCTTGGCCGGGATCACCCAACTGTGTGTGATGCTATTAACTCCATGGAGTTTCTATCATCACACACAGTTGGATGATCACAGCCTCCAGTGCATAGTCTTACTTTTTTTCTTTTTTTTTTTTCCACCACAGTGAACAAAGTCAGAACCCGTTGGCGCTCGATGAAGGACCGCTTCAACAGGGATATCCGTCAGGAGAAGCAGGTTCGCAGTGGTGCTGCGGCAAGGACCGGCATGAAGTACAGATACCATCGTGCCTTGGCATTTTTAAGACCGGTCCTTGCCTCCCGAACGTAAGTATTTTCTAGTTGTATTGTGTTTTATTCTGTGCTTTTCTATTCCACAGGAGTTGGCGATTGTTAATTTATGGTAGTAATTTCTTTCTTTTCTTTTCACAGCACCTGGAGCAGCACCCTGCAACCTGGGCCCGAAGCGGTCCTTCATCAAGCTGCCCCGGACCCCTCCCAGCCATCCATCAGCGAGGAAGCACCTTGCAGGTCTGCACCACAGTCATCTGGAGACCAGGAAGCTGGTCGCTCAGGTGTTCCCCTGTCCCAGGTCTCTGCCACTGGTTTTGCGGGCACTTCCCGCCAGCAGCGGCAGAGGACCTCGGACAGGCCTCTCATGCCCGAGTTCGTTAAATTGAGCTCGGTCTTTCAGAGTAGCCTCAAGGCACTCTCCGATAGACTTGAGAGTGGTTTCCTCGTTTTGGACCAACGCTACAAGTCTATCGAGGGTCGCCTTGAGCGCCTGTAAGTCGACCTTGCCAGACCAGCGCATCATTTTTATACCCAAATAGCTCGGGACACGGCGGAACACCTTACCCCTGACCTCCAGTTGACTGTCATGCAGGCCTGCAACAATGCTTTTATGCAGGCTATGCAGCAGAGTAGGATTATGCAGCAGTCAGCAGTGGCATTTCCACCGGTGCCACCCCTGACTCGTTTTACAGCATTACCTACTTCTGCTGCATATCACTGCACAGCCACCACACTTCCAAGCCTCGCCGGACACCAATATACCGCCCCAAGTCCGAGTGCAGCTGGACACTTACCCGCCAACACCATGCCAAGCGCTGCTCCTGCCTGGCCCACCACTGCTGCCGCCACCACCACTGGATGGCCCGTCGTCACCACCCCTGCCTGTAGCGCCGCCACCACCACCACCAGCGGGAGGACCACCCCGGTATGGACCGCCACAGCCACCACGCCTGCATGGACCGCCACCACCACCAGCACCACCACCTCGGAGCAGCATCAGCTGGGGGACCCGCATTCAATATTTACGGCCCCTGCCAGGACATCCACCACCACCAGCATGCCACAGCAGGTACAAGATCCTGGCAGGCGGTCCACAAGCGCCAGGCGGTCCCCCAGCTCCAGCCGGTCCACAGCCTCCAGGCAGTCCAGAGGCTCAAGGCGGTCCAGAGGCTCAAGGCGGTCCAGAGGCTCAAGGCGGTCCCCGTGTTCTAGCCAGTCCTCAGGCTCTAGCGAGGACAGCAGCAAGACGACGGGCCACCGTCATAAAAAAACAAAGAGGAGGACTCTGACCCTCCCTCCTCCCTCACCTCCCACTTCCCAACTTTCCTTGCCTCGGCTCCCTTCCCCCACTTCTTTGGTTCCTCCTTCCCCTAGAACCCCTTACTCCACCCAAAGCCGTTCCTCATCCCTCCACACCCCCCAGTTTCCACAAACTAAAAAATAAGTAAAATAAATGT